>NC_134654.1:12314629-12627129 GCF_030463565.1 Pelecanus crispus | reverse complement strand
TATCCTCAGCCAGCTGCATTACTGCGGGCCTGGTCTTTGGTAGCTAGTGATGTCCTCAGTGAGTTGTACTGTGTCCCCAGTTCAGATGGATGATCCCAAAGGTACTATCCACCTCTCCAACCTCTCCACCTTTCTGTAACCTATACATAACTAAGCCAGTTCTCCCATTTTTACTGTGAAGTGCTTTCTCTTACCGTATTAACACAAGTACATGGCCTTATCAGCACTGCCTTCATGGATTTGGTGCAGTATAATTCAAAATCCTTAGTCTGAGACATCTGTAATGCTGTCCCAGTGGGATACCCAGAATCCAACAGTATTAAACGCTGGGCTAGTCATGATCAGGACCACCACTGTTTTGAAACTAGTTTGTGCAACATCTGTCCAGAATAGTTTGAGATTGCATTGAAATACTCTCAAGAGCCCTACAGCTAAGGCTTAAGCAGGAATAAAATGTGCATACCCGTGATGTCAGATGAAAGAGAAAGCACTTCTTCTATGGAAGCGAGGTGTGTAATTGCAGAGACGTGAACTGGATCTGGTTTTAATCCCATTGGACATATTGAACACTGTCAAGTGTAATTTCTAATCTCAGTCCTGCTCTGCTGCGTTGGAGTATGGCTGAAGGTGTTTTTCAAGTGTTTAGGAGCCTTTCCAAAGACAACAGTATCATCTGGATAACATCAGCCTCCAGGCCGGTTACTGTGAACAGGACGCTCTTTGAAAAGCCCTCTGTGCTGATGCAAGCCCATATGGCGCATGTTTAACCTGGGACGCGTCCATCTGTAATACATGCCATGAGGTTCCTGTGGCTCTTGCGCCCTGGCCACACTCAGCCTGTAAGCGCAGTGCAGAAGTGCTGTCCCCTCTCCCAGGTCCCACAGGACTTCTCTGACCCATGGATGTGGCCAGAGGTGTTGCAGAGGTCTCCTGCTATGCTGAGTCTCCTAGTGCAGCCTGCATCCCTCCAGGTCTCCCCAACTCTGTGTGCAATGAACCTACCCAGCCTGTCTGTGTGCGCAACTGAGGTGGTCTCTGCCCTGTAGCACAGCACCAGCACCCCCAGGAGAGAAGAAGCCCTGTGGGTATGGACTAGCCCTGGCTCAGCATGAGAACTGACTCCTCCAAGGATGACCTTGGTGAAATTTGGGCTTGAAGGGTGGCAGAGTATGGATTCAGGGGGTGCAGAGGTGGTGCTCAGTGTCAGTTCAGAACCCAGGGAAGATAGGCAGCTCTCTCTGTCCACTTCAACTTTTCAATCTCCAGTTTCAGGCACACAGAGGCTCTCTCTGCCTCTCCCTCCACCTTCATCCCCACAACACCCTAGTGCCAGCCTTGGGGGTGGATCTCATCCATTCCCAAGCAGCTCCTCCTCCACAGGCAGTACTGTTCCTGTCCATACCAGTCCTGACGGACACACAGCTGGGAATCTCTGCCCTGGGATGGAGTCAGCAGCCACCCCTTCATCCTCTAAAAAACAGTAGATGGTACCACTGTGGGGGATACCATGCTTCCTGCTTCTTGAAGCAAAGGCATGGGGGGGTTAGCATCCTCAAGCTGTGGGCTTGCAAGTCAGCTTATGTATGGTCAACTGCAAGTCAGAGTCACACAGCTGATTCTTGTGGGGAAGAGTATCTGCTTCTCTCTAAACAACTCCAAAGGGGCTTTTTCCTCTGTCCCGCTGACACTTTGAAAGTCCTCAAGCTTGGCACAGCCACACAGTGGTGCGTTCCTGGGTTTCAGTTTTCCTTTTGCTGCTTCTGTAGCTCTTCCAGAGGTGAAGAGGTTTGGACAAGCTGCGGGTGGAAATGGAAAAGTGCAATGAATACAGATCCTAGACACTTGATTTTTATGGCCATGAGCAGTGGAGAGGAAGAAAAATGGGTGTATGTTCCTGGCTGGAAACTTCCAAGCTGCAAGTAAGAAGGAGGTGTTTGAGGAGATCAGGAAAACCACCATAGTGGTTTGCAAAGTTGTTTTCTGACTTGCTTTAGCACACAGCCTGTCACTTCAGACAGCTCAGACTTCGACTCTCGCCAAGAGCAGAGGGAGTCAGCTATACAATGCCTGGCATTGACTGTGGAGAAGCAGAGTTTTGTTTTCCAACCAAGAACAAAGATTTGAAGCACGGCATGCTGAGGGAGGTATAGAGAGGGGCTTAGATCAAATGTTCTGACTTCCCTGTACTGTGTTGGGCTGGATATTGGCACAACTGCATCAGTCTGCTGGGACACCAGCAACACTTGGCACCAGTGCAACAAGCCTCCAGCTAGGATTAGCCTTGTGTCATCAGAATGTCAACCTGCATTTAGGTACCTGAAATAAATCACATCCTTATAGAGCAGCTGAGTGAGAGACAGATCTTTGCAGCTTTTCTTCCTGTTTACATTTGTTCTGCTGTCTCTCCCCTACAAGTGTCTGATCCACGTTTGCAGAAAGAGGACAAGCCTTGGAGGAGCACATATGGGCAGCAAATGTTGCAGCTGTGCAACGGATGATCAAGCTCCTGTGGAAAGAGATTTCCAGATACAGATGCCAGCACTACTGTCCCCGTGGAAAGGTAGAAAGAGGGTGTTCTGGAGCCTTTGACCTCTCTGCTCTACCCAGGCTGGGTACACAAACCCGGGCTGGGACCCCCAGCACCCCTACCTGAATTCCATGAGCCTTAGAAAGGGAGGTTGCCCTTGAGGCCTCCTGGGAGCAACACTGGGAAGAAACTAAGGCTGATGGCTGGCCAGCAAGCACCCCCTACCCCAGACCTGCTCCTGCATCCAGGAGGTCCTACTGCCTCTGAGCAGCACCCAGAGCTCCCTGCACCCATGCTTGTGCCATGGCACCATTGCTAGGAGGGAAATGCTTGGCCATCCCCATTGCACTTCGGGTTCCTCCAGCTCCCTCTTCCTGTAGAGGATATCTGGCTGTATCCAAATCCAGCCACTCCAGCAGACTTGCAGCAGTGATGAGTGGAGGAGCTGGATGCAAGAATGTGGCCACTGCCATGGAGAACAGCAGAGGCAGGGTTGTTCATGCACTGGCAGCTCAGTGGCCTCCAATTGGTTGTCTGAGTTTGGCCTGAAACACACCGATTCTGCTTTTGGAGAAATCAAAGTCTGACAGCATCTCTTTAGGGGTCTGGACTCTTTGTCAACTCCTTCCTTTCATTTTAATATCTTAATAGAAATTAATTCAATTTTATGAGCAAAAACCTTGTATTGCCTTGGTAAAGTTAAGATAGTCTGTCTTTTTCCTAACAAAACAAATATTTTTGGCAAAGCAAATGAGTGCTTTTCTGTCTAAGCTCGCACAGGCTCTGCCTGACACAGCCTCTATCCCTGGGGACTACAGCTGGATGCCCACTGGCATCATGCTGCCCCTGCCTCTACCAGGCTCTGGATAACCCAGAACTGTCTCATACAGGTAGCAGGGGTAGAAATGAAGTGCAGAGTGGTTTCATCTTCCCTGGTGTCCACCATGGCCTCTGGTGTCCACAATGGCTCCCCGCCATCGTCCCCAGGAGTAGTGTCTTTGCTTGTTTTCTTTCCAGAATATGGTGCTGAGAGCTAAAAATTTATCTTTTCCCCTCTGGCACAGGACCTCTGTTTGCTGTATTTGTGTCTTCAGCTCACAAATTAGCCTGCTCCCATTGGGCAACGTTGCATCTGCACATCCATCCCACCGAGTGTCCAGGATTGTCCTGCGATGGTATTGGGGTTGGGTTGACTGCAACCAAAGGCCACACTGAGTGGTTGCCAAGTCTCCCTGGGGACAGATTATCTCTGCTGGGAACCACTTGGCCAGGTGGGACACCTTGGGCAGTCCTGGTCTGATGTCCTGCTGTCCCAGACCTGTCCCCTCGAGCTGCCTGCAGGACACAAGTCTCTTGGGGCTCCCCAGGAGGTGGGGGCTCTGCAAAGGGGAGCAAAGACAGATCCCTGGGCTGAGAAAAAGGATGGCAAAACACAAGAGAAAACATAACCCCTGCTGTGGCTGTTTCTCCTAATGAAGAGCAAGGCTTTGCCCAAGCCTGAGGGCATGGAGGAAGGGCTGAGAAAAACTCCGCTGGGGAAAAGTTCTCTATGCCACAGAGCTAGTCCCTGTGCAGGAAGCCAGGGGCGGGGGCTGTGTCAGACTGATAATTTTAGTGAGTCCTGGGGGCAAAAACCTGCTGGCTGTTGCTTCTCTGAGCCACTTTTCCTAGAAAGCAGACAGTGATCGAGATGGGCACTGTCCGAGGAGAGCTGCTGAGGTCTCTGGCCAGGGGGGAGAGGGATGTGCTGCCAGTCTGGGGAGGTCTGATGGGTCTCAGAATCATTCAAGCTCTGCACTGCTGCCTCCGGCCAACACTTGGGCTCTTCGGAAAGTATTTCTGAATGATTCCCCGCCATCATTCCCATTTTGTTCTGTTTAAATTTTTCCTCCAAGACAATCTCGCTTGTAATTGTTCTCAGATTTAGGAAACTGGCTCTTCCTGAGACCCAGAAAACATTGTTGCTTGTTGGGACAGTATCCCTCTTGCTCACAGTGAGCTCCCTTGAACTACGTTTGTGCCTAAGGCTACTGCAGCGTCTCAGGCCAGATAGTGACTTTGTTTTTGCTGTCAGTGTGAAGTCCACACTGCCACCACCCCATACTGGGCAGAAACGTTTTGGCTTCAGAAATCAACTCTGGCTTTTGGAGAGCCACAGGCATTTCATGGTGGTAGGGAGACCATCCAGTGCACTTCTGAGCATCTGCAGCACAAGGGTGCTCCTGCGGGTGCTTTGGGGCTGTCTGTCCCTCTCTCCAGGGACAAAAAGACCTCTGCCATGTGGCTTCCCCGGCAGGAGAGTGATGCAGCAGCATGTGATACCCTGAGCCTTCAGCAGACCTAAACTGAGCTTCCCATCTCTGATTACATCAGGAGCAGCTTTCCTTTAAAAACGCATCTTTCTAGTACCTGGCTAGAGGATCTGGGCTAAAGCAGCTGATAAATGCACTGCCTAAGCCCTGAGGGGTATTTTACTGCTGCCCTTGGTCTCCTCTTCACCACACTAAATCAGCCCAGGTCCTTGCTCCTCCCTTGGTGGCTCCCATGCTCCAGGACAGGGACCACTGAGAGGGGAGGTTGGACCAGAGGCATCAATTTCCTTCCAGCCAACACTTGCCACTGGATACTGGGAATCAGTCCCCCACTGTTGGGAGCCTGATGTCTGAATTAGTGACTTGGAGCTAGACCTCCTCCATCAGTCCATCTCTGAGGCAAGACACAGAGATGCCTGCTCTCCCTTTGAGCCTCTGGGACAGCCTGATCCAGGAGGCTGAACAAGGGAGGAACTGAAGGGAGGAACAAGGGAGAGCAGCAAGAGGGTGTGCTGAAAGATGAGCTGTGGCTTGAAGACAGATGCTGGAGCTGGTCCTGAGAGTATGGCCTTGCTAATTAAATTTGCTAGAGAGACAAATGGGAAATCATTGTGGACACAGAGAAGGAGCAAAATAGCCTTCTGGAAAGACTGGGCTGGGAGAAATATTAGGGCAAGGTCAGGTGTCTGCACAGCACCCCCAAAGGTGTCCATGATAGTTAAAATGGAAACAGAAGAGCAGTCTGGGAACACAGGAGCTGCCAACATGGCCTTGGGAAGGACAAACCCTGTTGGCAGGGTGCTTGCAGCAGAGACCAGCTCATACCCACACCACTGAGTGGGCATTGCTGAGAGCGGCCCCAGTCCTGGTAGCTGGCTCTCTTCGCCCACAGGCACAATGAAGGGCTCAGCACAGGAATAGATGGGATGGGCGGGTGGAAGAAGAGCTGGTTTTATGAGAGGAGCCTGAAAGCACTTGGCTTGTTTAGTCTAGGAAAATGAAGGCTGGGAGAAAGTTGGCCTATAAATACATCTGGGAGTAAACGGCAGGAGGGAGAAGAGCTATTTAGGCTAGAGGACAGTGCTGGCAGAGAAGCAGATGGCTATCAGCTGGCCGTGAACATGGTCACGCTGTGAGTGAGAGGAAAGATCCCCTCATTGCAAAAGGTGACCCTCAGACAGCCTCTCCTGGGGTCAAGCAGGGGCAAAACCCGCAGCTCAGTGGAAACCTTCAGTCCAACAACCTTATTGAAAATCATGCTGCATCTGTGCTTTCAGGGCAGCAATGGAAGAGAAGCCCCTCAACGGGGCCAGCCCAGGCAGGCGTCTGGCAGGGTCACCTGGGAACATCACCAGGATGAGGCTTGGAGCCCCAGGTGCCATCACGGCTGAGATCCCACCATGCTCATTGCTGGTGTAAGCCGTGAAGCTGACAGGCATGTCAATTTGCCAAGCAGCTGTGGGGCTGAGAAGCTTGTGGTTCACCGGAAATGTAAAGAAAAAAAAATGCTGGTGCAGATCCAGTTTGGCCCCAGCCCAGATTAAAAAAACAAACAAACACAGCATTTCTGGTGAACTAGAAACTCTGGCACCCAGCCAGCACTGCAAATAGCCCAACTGATTTCAAGATGGAGCTTGAAAAATTTATGAGGAGGATTACCCGAGCGGTTGCCTGTAGTAGCAGGGGATGGGAATGGGTCCCTCAGGAGTGCTTCCTGGGCCGGCATTCGACCCATGGCCACAGCCCAGCACATGAGGGCATGAACAGCCTGCCATGGCTGGGCTGGGAGCAATGGCCTGGCCACCCTCCTATGCGACCACTCTCCTCCCTCCTGTGCGGCCCAGCCCTGCTCAGCAGCCACAGAGACTGCACTGGGGAAATCATCCTTTGGAAAGCAGAAAGGAAAAGAATAGGTGTGCAAGTCCCAACCATGCTGCCTGCAAAGGTGATGCTGCAGGCAGACCTTGTAGCTGATGTAGCTGATGCTCAGGAGGAGCTCAGGGTTGGTCTCTGCACAGCCACGCTAAGGTGATGCTCAAGGGCACCTTGCACATTGGTTCCACCCTCCTTGTTCCCCTTTGTCCTCCAGTTCCCTCCTCTCATCACCACTTTGCTGTGCCCGGAGCCTCTGCTATCCTGCTTCCCTTCCCCACATGGTCTGGGATCAAATGTCCTTTCACCTTCCCTTGATGTGCTGACTCAGGGCGCTCCCACAGACTTTTGCCACCCAATACCCCTTCGCAGTGGCATTGCCTGTGTGCTGGGGGTGCACAGTGCTGCCCAATCACCTCCACCCCATATGTCCCTCCAAGCCCTTTTCCCAGAACTGATGTTCCCCAGTCCCACATACTCCTTTCCTCTCCTCCCACCAAAGCCATGTCCTGGTGGGACATTGATAAAAGCCTTAGTGAGGACAGCCCCCCACAAGACCCACTTCCCCCATGCTGGGCTGCCTTGTGGCTCATCCCTGCCTATGGCAAGGTTCAGGCTTGAGGCTGTTGTGCTGCATTCATGGCTCCCAGCAAGTTTTTGGTGGGGATGACACAGTCCCAGGTAGTGATTTGTCCCCAAGGGGGTCAGTACTAGCACTGATGTCTTTCTTGGCCATCATCAGTGATGCAGAGATGAGGCAAGAGCCACACGTGATGGCAGAGAGACCCTACACCAAATCCTCACCCTGCTTGCATGGGATCAGGCTCATGGAGCTACCACTTGCTTTTTCTGGGCCATCATTACTACCCTTATAGCTTTTTGATGTTTCTCAGGCTTCCCATAATCACCTTTCCCCATTGCAAGAGCTTCCTGGGAAGACATCCTGCTTCAGTCCCCGCTGCTCAACCCCTCCAGATGCGTGATGGGAGTGGAGAGCAGCTCATTACCCCCTGTGACGGCTGATGGATGATGTGTAATGCAACATCCACACCCAGTATGAGTGCAGCCAGCTTTCACCCACAACCCCTGAGGAAGGAGCTGCGCATCCTTGGGTGCTCCCAGTCGCACCCTCTCATGACATGTCACCGGGGGGATTCCCACCCAGCTTTGCCACTCATGGCTTTCTCTGTGTGACCCTATTGTTTCACCTTTCTTATCAATTTCCTCTTCCCTCCCAGCCGATTTGGATGCTTTATTTTATTTTAATGGCTTGGCCGTACCCCATCTCTAGAAGCCCAGGGGAAGTGGGAATGAGCTCCACTGATGCTCTTGGCTGGGCAGTTGCAATGGCTGTAGTAAAGTGTTCTAAAACAGATTTAAAGTATCACTCATGTTCGGGGGGCTTGGGGCCTCCTTCCAGCTGGTTGGGCTTAAAGCAGGTTACAGCTCTGGGACATGGGGCCCTTTTAAATTGTCAAATACACGGTGCTTTGGCATTCCCAGAACACATAAGATGTAAACCTGCTACCCGAGCACAGCACACTCCTGTCTCCATAACATCATCACTTCAGACCCCCGCCAGGGACCCCTCTTTAGGATGGGCCCTGCCTGTCCTGGATTCACTGCTCCGCAGAGTTCCCAGACACAGTGATACACAGAAAGATTTTATCTCCTGTGTGGAAATAAAGATTTTATCTCCCACCAGTGCTCAAGATGCCAGCAGCCTGTGACAATGTCCTTCTTTCCCTGGGGGACCTTCAAACATCCCTGTCCCATGTCTGCATGCTGGACTTCACCTAATATCCAGCCCAGGCAGTAGAGAGCAGGGTGGGAAAGGATCGCAGATGGGTTTTTGAGTCATCAGGCACTCCTGCCCCTTGCACCAGCCAGTGGGTGGGCTCCACAAGCCCTGGCAGGGTGCAGGAGTCCTGATCATCCATGAAGGGTACACAGCCACCCCTGGAGGGGCACACAGGCACCCTGCTCCAGGCTGCTTGGGCATCCTCAGCTTCACTGCCCTGCTTCAAGCCTGTTGGCTTTGTGCAGCACTGTGCACCACGGGGCTACGGCAATACCAGCAGCACTGGTAGGTGTCCTGCTCCACAGCACCCATCGCCCAAATGTCCTCAGCACCCCCAGCTTCTCCGGGCTCCTGCACACCCAAGAGGAACCTGGACATCCCAGTCTTGGGGTTTGTCCCAGCACTTCCTGCACACAGGGATCCCCTTTCTCTGTAGCCTGGGGGACCATGGGGGGTATCACTGTGCTGGGCTGGGTGACCCCCGCTGCCCCAGGGTGCTGGCCAGTCTCCCTGGGCACTGGGATGGTTGTGTCTGCTCAGCCTGGTGCTCTGAGTCACTGCTGTGTTTTGTCTGTCCGAGGCAGCTCTGCTGGATTCAATTAGAGGCTGTGCTGCATCTTGCCTGCTTATGAAAGCAGCCGGGGTTTGGCCCACTTGGTGTCTGCTGCTTCGCCTCAGTGCTTTGTTGCCAGGGTTCCTGCACCAGGACCAGGCAAGGTGGCTTAAATCACCCTTGAAGCCATGCATTGGCCAGGGCGCCGCCAGGGGAAGCTCACAGCTCTGGGGCCAAGTGCATGATGGACTACCTTGGGTGGTGGCAAGGGCACAGCCCTGCCTCTGCCCCAGCCGCACCCACGTCTCCTGAAAAAACTTCAACCTTGCCCGTGGGTCAACATCCCACCCCATGCACAGCAGCTGGCTTGTCCTGCTGCCCCAAACGTCAGTGGGCTGTGCAGCAGGGATGTGAAAGGCAGCAGTGCCCAGCGCTCGCCTTTGTGCGTGCTGAAGGACTGTGCCATCCTCTGCCACAGCTCTCCCTTGGGACAGGGCAGCTCTTGTCCCCACATGCCCCATGGTTGGGCATGGGGGCCATGAGGTGCCAGCACTCACAGCACCCGAACCTGCCGGTGCCCAGGCTGTGCATGCAACACCTCTTCACTCATGGAAGTCGCCCGACCGCTGAGTGCCAACCCCCCTTTGTTATGTGCTAAGATGCAAAATATTTTAATCTACGATTCTCTTTCGTGTTTCTTTTCTTTCCCATGCTAGATTCCTAGAAGACAGGGAATTTATGGTGTGAGTCCGCTCCAGCCGCAGAGAAACCCCAGCCAAGGTCAACACCACGAGACAGGCAGCTCCTGCCAAGGGGGGAAAGAGTGATCGTTTAGTGCTTGGCGGAGGAGGAAATCAACCCAAAACCCTTCCAAAAAAATCTAGATATAAAACACCCCCCGCCCCAAAACCCTTTGGTGGAAAAAGACCAAAAGCCATAAGGACCATGGCTGCACAGTTCCCCGCACCTGGCCCCAGCCTGGCCCCACATCGTCTCCACGCCAGCCCTTTCCCCTGGCACCGTGGCAGGGAGGCCAGCAAGCGGGGATGCAGCCCATGGCATGGGGATGTCCCTGCCACCATGCCCAGCTCCATCACTTGCCCAGAGGTCAGACAGCTAGGCCAGCTTTTGACACCCAGTTTCCAGGCTACCTTTTTTATTTAGGGACCGTCCCTGAGTGGCTGTTGGGTTTAGCATTGCTCCCCAGCATCCACCCCCACATCACACCGTGGTGCCTCTGCCTGGCACTGCTGGACGCCACTTTAAGCCCTGCTGTGTGTGTGTAGGGCAGAGATTTCGGTGTCTAGTGGCATGCATGCTCCCAGCCCGGTCTTGGCAGCCATGGGGAATTCAAGCCATTTCATTGCATTAAATGACATGCTTTCGGGTGTTCTCCAGCAAATGCCCTCTGTGCCCTTCCTGGTGCGTGTGTGCATATGCCAGCACCTGTGCCAGGCTCTGCCGCATGGACCCATGTGCGTGTGGGTGAGGCTGTGCAGCAGAACATATGCCAGGATACTGCCTGCACTGCCCACTGCCTGCTGCCCGTGGTGTGGCAAGGAAGAGATGGGAGACAGCATCGGTCTGTGGGGTGAGTGGCTCTGGGGATCAGGATGGGGCTTGCAGAGCCTTGCAAGAGCCGTGCTGGTCCTTTCAAAGATATAAAACAGCTACAGAGGGGAAGGGAACAGTCTGTTCTCCCTGCTCGTGGCAGACAGGATATCAAACGGGCTTAAGTTATAGTGGGGGAAATTCAGGTTAAACACTGGGAAAAACTGAGTAAAGCGGCCAGCACAGCTCTGCCGGTGTGGAAGTGCCCAGCCCCAGGGCTGGGGCAGGGTGGGATGGCAGAGTAACCAGGAGCCCTCCCGGACCCTGTGCCATCCCTCTTGGATCCTATGGGCATCCCTGGGCATTGGCATGGGCACAGAGCTCTGCCACCCTCCCAACCTGGGCCAGGCTGCCTGTCCACCCTCTGCCTCCTCTACTCTGCCCACATTTCCCTTCCCATAGGAGTGTCACCCTTCCACTCATCCTGGGAGCTGGGATGGGGTCCCTGCTCTCTCCAGGGAGCTGCTGGAGGTGTCAGGTAGGGTGGGATGAGGTGGGCTGGGGAAGCAGAGAGGTCCCATGGCCAGACAAGCAGTGGCTGATCCCATGAGGTGAGGGTCGCTGTGCTGGCATCACACACTGCTCCCCTACCTGCCTGCCTGCCTTTACCCCTTTGCTGATGTCAAAGCCTGGTTCTTCATCCCAGTCCCAGGCATGACTTACGCAGTGGCCGAAGGCCACTCTCCAGCTTATGGTTGCTGTTGGGAAGGTGAAGTCCCCTGTGTGCTGTGGTGTCTGGGACTTTTCTGTGCCTCCCGCATCTGCTCACTCAGAGCCCTTGTCACCACCAGGAGGGATTCAGTCAGGCAGTGCTCAGAGCTTGCTGGCCCCCTGTGTGCCCCCAGACCTTGAAGGAGATGCCTGTCCAGGACAGAGGGGATGAAGAGCCCTCTTGGGCAGTGTGTCCTGCTCTCCTTCCATATCAGGACTGCCAATGTGCTGTTCTCCAGCGCTTCTTCAGGGTCAAGCCTGGGGTGACCCACATGGCAGGATTTCCACAGCCTGCCCTGGCACACTAGCTCCATCATTTCATAGGAGATGTTTTCTGGAAACCAGAAGACACTGTCTTTTCTCCAGCTCTGCTGGATCATCACCATAGCCTTCCTGCCTGCTCAAACCAAGTCCCAGGAGCACAGGCAGGAGGAACCCCGGGTTGCCCAGACTTCCGGTGTGCAAGCTCCACTGGGGCAAAGACCAGTGCTGGAAGTGTCCTCTGACCATGGATGTGCTGGGGGGCACAAGGGATGCTGCAGGGACATCTGTGCACATCCAGGTGGATGAAGTTGCAGTAGATGAGCAAAGCCATGGTGTGGGTCAGTGCTCACGTCCCAGTGGTACTGGTCGTCTTTGTGAGTTTTGCAGGGAGGAGGAGGCTGCTCATTATCCTGTCCATGGTGGGGGGGTTGAAGGCTCAAAGCCCTTAAGTTCAGCATGCACATGCACCCTGTGCATGCTCAGCTCTGGCAGAAAGCTGACCAGCTGTAATATATTCCTTCCACCACAGGCAGCTGAGCAGTCTCAGAGCTGGACACTAAACCTAGCCCAGTGCAAGACAACTGTTGTAAGAGGGGTCCCATGGCACAAGGGAACCCACTGCCTCCAGTGTAGCACATCAGGACCAATGGTGCTGGGCAAAAATCTGCCACCTTCTTTAGCTGGCTCTGCTGCTTGTATGTGTGCCCTGCATCCAGCAGCACTTGGGACAACCTGTGCCCATGGACTGGTGCCAGATTGTCCTCTGCACCTTATCCAGGGGAAACGGCATTTCCTGCGGGTGTCCTGCCCATCAGCTTCTGGCTGCTGCTGTGACTCATGCAGCTGGTTTCCTCTCCCAGCCCTTTGCACCTCCTGGCCTCTCCTGCCCACTCCCACCCTTCCTTGGCAGGGAAGGGTGTGAAATACCCAACTTATCATGGCCCCGATCTCCAGCGATTGCTGTGCTTCTCATGTGCAGGCCCTCCCTGCTCCACACCACCGAAACTGCACAGCTGGGGGGACCAGAGCAGGCGATGGGTTTCCAGCCTGGCCACAGCACTCCTGCTGCTCCCTGAGCAGCACCTGAGCACTCTGAGCACCCTAAGCACAGGCACCTGCCTCCAGAGGATGGCCTCTTGGGAAGTCCTCAAACCTAGAGTCTCCTGTGTGCTTGGCCATCTCCTTAGAGAAAGCCCCCTGGCACAGCACCACACCTGGAGGTGCCCCATGCCTGTGGGGTGGGGATGGAGACTGACACCACCCCCCCCCCCAGCTGACAACTTGGGCACAAAAGGAGAGCCCTGTGCCTCCCATCAGGACAAGCATGGTCATGTGTCCCAGCTGCTACCTTTGGTGTCTCATGGTGACTGCTCATCCCATGCCCAGCAACTGCCTCTGGGAGCTGAGGAGGGGAAGGCAGAAATTTCCAGCAGCAACATTCATGTGGTCTCCACACAATTCATTAAGGAAAGAAAGAAGGGCGTTGTGGTTAAAAGTTTGGTGTCTAAGACATTGGCTTCCGTTGCTGCCTCTGCCATGCTTCAGTCCCAGGCAAGTCACATAAAACCCTTGGGGCTGCTCTGGAGCAAATGCATGGAGCAAACTGCTCCCCACTGCCTTGGTCTTCAACGGGGCTGGTTAGACCAATGCTGTCCAAGCCACTTGGCCATTTGGGGTGACAGAGTCCCCCTACGCTTGTCCTAGACTGAGGAAGGGACTATCGCCTGTGTTTACTCTATTTGACTTCTGAAACTGACTGATGTCTCCCTGTTCGAGGCCCCCTCAGCTCGGCTCCATTTAAGGGGCTTAGGAAGAATTGAACATTGCTGGAATTCTTCTCTTGCTAACTTTAAACATTCATTACTTTAAATGCTAATCCCCCAGGATTATCCCATTGGAGAAAGCAATGTAAAGCAACAGGGGAGAGAACAGTGTGTCTTCTCACCCCTTGCACACCAGTCAACGGGTCTTTTGGGGAGGGAAGTGTGAAAATGCCAATATGAGCTTCTCCAAACCTGGCTTCATTTTTACACCTCAGTGTGGACTTTCTCAAACAAGCCAAGTCTCTTGCTCCAGCTGGTTTTGAGTTGTACATGTCCAAAGTGTCTCCGTGGAGCATGAGGGGGAAATGTGTATTTTTCCATGTGTGCGACTCAGAAATGACTGAACCCAGTCGGTTCCAATTTCTTGAAAAATCTGCTTTTGGCTTGAGCCCAAGAGTGGAAACTTTCAACCAAAAAAGAGTTGATTTGAGCTCTAAATAAAATAAAAAAAGGCTTAGAAGGGAAACTGGATTTCACCATCATTATGGCAATCACTTCTCATGGCCCTCTGACAGCAACAGCAGAGCAAGTAGTGAAAGTAATTCCCAAGGAAAATTCACTTGGATTCCACGGGCAGATCAGGATTCGGCTGCAGACGCTTTGTACCAGCCATTCATGAGCAGGAGAGAGGTCAGCCCTTGGAACGGTGAAGGAACAGGCGTGCTCAGCTCCAAAACGCGTGGAGGATGGAGGTCAGCCCCAGGCCTTGGCATCAACCGGGAGCAGGGCAAGTGCTTTCGGACAAAGACACAACCCTGCCCAGGGAGACACTTCTCTCTCCCTCTCTGGGTTGTGCTTTTGCTGCAATACGCCCTGTTCAGTTGGGAAAGATTTATTCCCTGAGAAGTGCCTGAATAATTTCAAGCCACAATTAATTAAAGACTGCTGCAATCTGCTTGCAAACAGGAAGCAAGGCAGAATAAAAGACACAATCTCTAGAAAACTGACGTGTTGTGAATTAGCTCTAATCAGGCTTACAATGATGGATGCACTCCCCCAGTGGCTTTCATCTGAAAGCTTATTACGCTAATCATTGCGAAGGCCCTGCGCTGGATTAGGATGAGATGGACCAGCTGATAGACTGGGTTTCTCCTGTATTTCGAGGATGCTGGATCTCGGCATGGAGACACCGTCCAACTTGGCCGTAGTCACACCAGTAAATCAATGGCCGGGCTATAACCAGCAATGTGGCTCCCTGGCTCTGAAGAGAGGCCGGCAGATTTTCCTGAAAAGAGCAGACTGTTTATATTTGGGGAAAAAAACTCCATTAATTGGAATGAAAGCCAAGACTATGTACTGCTCACCAAAGTACGCAGGACATCGTAGTATGGCACAGAGCTGCAGGCTGGGAGGGATCTCTGGTGCCTCCTGTCCAACCTCCTCCTCAGAGCAGGGCTAGCTCCAAGGAGAGATCAGGTGGCTTTGGGCTTTGTCCAAGCCAGTTGTGAACATCTCCAAGGAGGATTTTCACTCTTGCTGTGAAAATCTTTTTCATCACGACAGGCTGGATTTTCCCTTGCCGCAACTTGTGCCGGTTGCCCCTGGATCCTTTGCTGCACGCCTCTGAGAAAGTCTGGCTCTGTCTTTGTAACTCATTAGGCAGTTGAAGACAGCAATTAGGTAGTCCCTTAGCTGAAGAAACCCACTTCCCTCAGCCTCCCCTCGTGTATCGCCTGCTCCAGCCCCTTTCTTGACTAACTCCAGCATGCCACTTTTTTATAGTCATCCCAACCCAAATACAACACTAAGTCCCACCAAGAGCTAATCTGGGCATGGCACAAATTAGTGAAGGTGCAAATTGCTGTGACTCTGCCCCAGTGGTGTCACCACCTGATACCCACAGGTTTCTGCTCACAGCAAGCATGGTCAACCAAGCACCCAGCTCAAGGGGATGAGAGGCTGGGCAGGTGCTCAGGTTAAGGGGAGGACAATACTGGGCTCGTCAAGCAATATGACTGAGGCCAACCCCATGGAGGGATGTGTGTGCTGTGGCAGGAGCCCATGTAGTTCATCACAGGATGTCTTGTGTGGGACATGGCTCTGGTGAAGGCAGATGTGAGGTGGGACACAAGAGATGAGTGAGGGGCACAGGATGGCCCCTGTGATGGGGAGTGCCATGCAGAGACATGGATGTGGATATGCCAGAAACCTCAGATGAAAGGGCTTTGATGGTTGATGTGGTTGAGGTTTGACTGACTTAGGCTACAGGCTCTGCTTTGGGAGGAGAAATATCTCCAGGGCTGCATAGAGAAAAAGGCACCTCCAGAGCACTGTGGCAGCCTCCAGATTTGGATCTGCAGCTTATAAAAAGGAGGCTGTGGACTGAAGCATTACATGATCATGGTGGTGCTCCAGTATTTCTGGGTCAACTCAGAGGCTTCCTATGCTGGAGTCACTGCAGCCACCGTAGAGGAAACGTGATGAGTAGGATGGGGTCCTTGTCTCCATCCCCCGTGAAGCTGGGGCAGAGAGGCCCTGTGGAGGGATGTGCTGGCTGAGCCATGTGTCTCCTAACACAGGCCTGTGGAGCAGGAGCCCAGCGTGGCCTGGGAGGCTATTCATGTTGATTGTGCTCAAGTCCTTTTTAGGCACTGGAGCAAGCAGTCTGGATACGTCCCTTAATCATGACTGCCCATAAATCTTGCTGCCACAGTGGGAGCCTTTCTCTTCCAGATATAGATTGGAGAGCAAATGCTACTGACTATTCTGGGATGTGGCAGCTGATAGATGGCTCCAGAATTTGCTATTTTAGACTTGGTCTTTGCTGTTGGGGAGACACAATAGAAAAGTCGGTTGCAGAATATGCACGTTGACCACATAGGTTTCATCTAAAACAAACTGAAGAATAACCTCTGCCAGTTTAACGGTTCAGGTGCAGTATTTCTCTCTCCCATACTGAGAGAAGTTTAGGGACCAAGCCACTGAAGTCAACTGAACTGAAGAGCTCAGACGCTGAATGTGCCAGAGGATGACAGGGTTTTCAAGGCAAAGGTACAAAACTATTTGGTACCCCTTGCAGTAGTGGTTTGCCCACCAAAAATCACAGTGAGAATGAACAGAGCTTAAAGAGACCAGGCAGATCTTCAGAGAAAAGTGGGTCTGAGGACCTGGAAGTGCCCAGAATAAATGAGAATTGCCAGAAGTCAAGCTGAGCTGGACCTTGCAAAGGCAGTTCGAACAAATAGTGAAAGACTGTCTAGCTAAGTCAATGAAGAGAAGGGGTCAGTATGTGGGGAGAAGAGTGGAGATTAAAGGTAATCTCAGGATGGCCCCCATCCTAAATGCATTGCATTTCCTGTGAGGTCAATGATGTACCCACCATAGGGTGGCTTATGGCAATGTCCCCAGGTAACCGAACCCAGTGGTAGTCTCAGCCCAGGGGAACCCACCTACCCCAGTCCTACAAGAAGAATTGGCTCCAGCTCAGCACAGCTCCCATGGGAATAGGTCAGCCTGGGCTGGGGATGGCCAGCAAGGGTGCAGGGTTCATCAGCCACCCCCAGCCCTGAGACAGGTCTCCCTGGAGCCCTGGGAGCCTCCCATCCCTGTCCCTGTGAGGAGGCTTTCTCCGGGCAGCAGCTTCTGGAGGTGGGGTGACACTGTGTGGTGCAAAGGACAAAATCCTGCACTGTGGGACTAGCAGGAAGGATTTTGAATATAGGTTATTTTCTCAGTTGTAAAAGGCAATTAGGGGAAAGGCTGGGGCAGGAGAGCAGCATAATGGGATGTTGGCTAATTACACATGACTATGAGACAGCAGCAGGTACAGGAAGAGTCAGGACAGAGGGAAACAGCAATGAATTGTACCAGGGGTTTGTGTGAGCTCTTTGCGAAGGTGTGATGTGTGACTTAAGACAACAGCTCTACACTCCAGCAGACATGGATGGGGCCACCAGGAAAGAGATTGCTCCTCTCCAAGACTCAGGGGACTGGAGGAGCATGGCTTATTGCAGAGGTTGGGGGGAACAAACTCTGCATGGCAGCAGGTGGGTGGGCTCTGCAGCAGCTGGAGTATGCTGCTGGAAGGGGAACAGAAGGGTTCAAGCTGGTGGAGGACACCTCTGCTGCCTCAGGGCTAGGAGAAGGTAAGGGCTGGAACATAACTTGCAGGAGAGTGGTGGGAATAGGGATGACCATAAAACGGAGCCTGCTTGGTTTATGAGACATTGAGGCTGCTGGCAGACAGCAAGGTCTGGCCCATGAGATCATGGTCTTTATAGTGTGGGTACTAAATCCATAAATACGATAGATTTCAGTAGCGTGGATTTTCCCCATGGGGCTTATGGAGAACATGGAAACACCAACCTGGAGGAGCCATTCTGAAGGAACCAGCTGGTAATGAATTTTTAACTGTTAAGGCAATAAACAGGGATACTTGCGCATCCTTGGGAAATTCAGGCACTGCTAGGAGTGAGTGTTTTGTAGATGTTGGGAGAAGGAAATCTCTTTTTGGTGTGCAGCAGGAGGCTGAATCCTTGCTCTAGTTGTAAAGGAGGAGGACCAGGAGGTGCAATCTGCCCCCTCTCCCCTTGGATCAGGCTCTGTCCCCTGCTCTCAGCTCTGTCCCTTCCAGCACCCCAGCAGGGCTTTTCAGTTTAGCAAGACCCTCACTGCTCTCCCACCACAGCTCTGCCATGGGACTTGGCCCCACAGCCTCCACCCCTTCATGAGGCAGAGCTTGCACCAGGGTCCAGGCTTGGTCCCATGTGACCCCCGTGCACATGCACATTGCCTTCAAGGAATGTGCTTTCCGGGTGGAAACTGTGTCATTGGAGAAATATTTCATATTTTCATTTGTTCACATTCCCCAAATGAAAAATGAATAGTAAAGTCTCATAAATAAGGGCCCGAGTTTCTTATTTACTTATTTATGTGGTTGTTGGAGCAGGGGCAGCCGTGGCCCTGCCAACCATGTCCTAAGCCTTCCCCTTGTGCACCTTTGCTCCCACTGGCAGCTGCCTGTGCTCCCTGGAACACACTGCCCTGAGACCCGTGCACTCGGATGGGGTCCGTGTCTTTTAGGTCACCCTGCCTCCTGCCAAGCACTTCATATAGCTGTGGGCTGCTGGCACAAGCATGGCAGGGAAATCATGGGTAGCTGGGAGTCTCAGGGAAATCCCAGCACCAAGAAGGTTTTTGGGATTCAAAGATGGGTTTGCACAGACCGGGAGGGTGTGCTGGAGAGGGGAAACCCCACAGTGTGGTCCCAGCTTGTCTCTGGTGACAGGACACTGGGCTGATGACAGGCAGTGGCTGGGGAGGGCGTGGCTGGAGAAACACATGAGAGATGGAGCAAGTGGAAGAGGAGAGGGCAGGGAACTGTAGGGGAGGAGGAGGTGAATAAAGGGGAGATGGAAGGAGAGACGGGCAGGCACAGCCCAAGGTAGCAGGCAGATGAGCACAGGTTGATGAGGCTCTGCCTTTGCACTGGAAACATGTGGTTGTCCCATGGCTCCTTCCTTGGGCACAGCCTACCCCTCTACCCTTGCTCACGATGGCCCAGCTGCACCACCTCTCCATCTCCCCTCCTCACCTTGACCCTCTCCCCTTGCTCCATGGCCAGGGCCACTTTGCCATTTGTTTTGTCTGTCCTGCTCCCCCTCCCTGTGGGGACACTGCAGTCTTGTCTTGGGGTTGAAAGTGGCACCACTGCTGAGTGCCTCCTCTGAGGTCCAGCACTTGACATTGACAGGTTGGAGAGAGGAGCAGGGTCTCTGGGCACCCCCTGTGGATCCCCCAAAAGTGTTTGTAACAAGGTGTGTTGGGACTTCTATCTGGGTCATATGTTTTCCTCGCAGTTCCTCTGAAGAGGTCTGTGGGTCTCCAAGGCGCTCCAGTGGGTGCAGGGCAGCAGGGAGCTGGAGCCCTTCTGGGTGCACAGCAAGACCATCCCAGAGCATGCACAAGGCTGGGAGCCCTCTGGGCTGCGAGATGCATCTTCCCTTTGGGATGCTGCTGACCCCAAGCCATGCACACCAGCAACCCGACCTTGTCCTGGTACATGCACGGGGCTTGGCAAGTGGAGAGGCAGCACAGATGCCCGCAGTGGCCACAGCTGTCCTCTGGACCTCCTTCTCCCCAGGCCAGGCTCGGAGTATCAGACTAACGACCTTCTCCTGGCACTGCAGGGGGAGTCCAGTTCGTGTCACCCAAGGGTTAATGGTTATAAACTGTGCTGCTAAAGCCATCTTCTGGTTTCAATTTAACTTTGCATTTGCTTGTGGATTAGACTCAAGGATGTTCATATTCACTTAATAATCTCCCCACTTAGGCACTACAGAGATGAGCGCTCAGCTGCCAGAGCCAGGGGATGAAGGGGAAAATTTAACATTTGTCTCCCTGAAAGGTGTCCCCACTTTCCCAGGCCTCAGCAAGCAAAGAGAGTCACCTGGCTGTGAAGCTGTAATGATGTTCAAGGGGCAGATGTGAGCTCGGCAGAGCCCCCATGCAAGACCTTGGGAGAGATGTGCCCCTGAGCTCTCCATCTCACTCTTCCAAGGGTGCATCAAGAGCAAGGGACATAGGGCGGCCACAGTCTCCCTGTCCTCCTGCAGAACTCCATCCAGCAGATCACGATAGGATGCCCTGAGCCTTGGCAATGCCATGTGAGAGATGGACATTATCCATCCAAATCCACCGAGACAGGATCAAGCCAACACTGCTAAGCCCAGGGAAGCCCAATGCCAACATTGCTCGTGCTGTCCACCTGGCCCAGGCACACAGACCCTGGGACCTTGCCTTGGCCTTCACCTGCCCCTCTCTTGTCAGACTTCAGAGGTGTGCAGAAAAAAAATGTTTTTGGAGCAGGAGCAACTGTGTCCTGCAAAGTTGTCTAAATATAGCACAAGGTGTCCTGGTTTAGGCTGGGATAGAGTTAATTTTCTTCCTAGTAGCAGGAATAGTGCTGTGTTTTGGATTTAGTAGGAGAAGAATGCTCATAACACACTGATGTTTTAGTAGTTGCTAAGTACTGCTTATGCTAGTCAAGGACTTTTCAGCTTCCCATGCTCTGCCAGGTGCACAAGAAACTGGGAGGGGGCACAGCCAGAACAGTTGATCCAAACTGACCAAAAGGCTATTCCATACCATATGATGTCATGCTCAGTATATAAGCTGTGGGGAGTTGGCCGGGGGCAGCGATCGCTGCTCGGGAACTGTCTGGGTATCGGTCAGCGGGTGGTGAGCAATTGCATTGTGCATCACTTGCTTTGTATATTATTATTATTATTATTATCATTATCATTGTTGTATTGTTATTATTATCATTACTATTTTACTTTATTTCAGTTATTAAACTTTTCTTATCAACCCAGGAGTTTTTCTCACTCTTACTCCTCTGATTCTCTCCCCCATCCCATCAGGGTAGGGGGAGTGAGTGAGCGGCTGTGTGGTGCTTGGTTGCTGGCTGGGGCTAAACCACGACACAAGGAAACAGGAACACAGGGCAAGGTTCTAAGCACAGCAAAAATAACATGGTGCTCACTGCTCACAGCTCAGCCTCCTTGTCTTCTCTTGCAGCCAAGTCCCAGGGATGCTGGGCAGGCAGAGCAAGTGAGGGCTGTCCAGGAGCCAAGGAGCATGCCGGGTGCCCGACTGTTCAGGGACGTAGAGTACAGCTCTCCCCAAGCCTCCTCTACTGCACTGGCCCTGGAGATTCAGAAATCCGTGTCAAAAGGGGTTGCAACGGCACCAGGAGCATGCTGGGGCTCTGCTTGGCTCCTCGTCTCACTGCACATCAGGAGAGATGGACTGGTTTTGTCACTGACCCTGCCCCTGGAGGAGGGCAAGGGGTGAGGTCCCCCTGTCCAGAGTCATCCCCAGCAGACCACTACTGGGGATGTTCTTCCAGACACTAACCATGGTCCTGGTGCTACAGCAAAGGGAAGTCAAGGTGCCACAGGCTTACAGGCAAGAAAACTGCTGCAAGCCCCACATAGGACCAGGAGGATTAGCTCCACCAGAGGATGTTGTCCTGGCCTTTCTGAAGTGTCCCAGGCTACAGCTCCTCTCTACTACCCATCTTAGCAATGGGACCTGGACATGTTCCAAGTCATGGACACAGTGCAATGGACATGGTCCATGGGAGCAGCAGATGCACCACTGGGAGAATTTTTCCCAGTTCAGATCCCTGTGCAGGTGGCTGCCAGGTCCCGATCCCCGGTGACCTCCTTGGGCCACACAGTCTTGCAACACCGGTGATTCTCCACAAATCTGGGCTTCTTGGGGCAGCCACATTGTCTTGCAGGATCCTACGGGCTCTCTTTCTGCAGCTCCATGGCTCTCCTGCTCATCAGACATGCACAGCCCCCATGGTTCCTTGCTGAGGGCTGTACTCCATCTCATGTTCAAATTTGGGGTTGATGGCGGCCTGGATACGCTTTATGCCAAAAGAGACCTAATCAGATTAGGTGGTCCTCACCAGAGCAGACAGGGTCCTCACCTCCCTGTCTGAGACTCTTTAAAGAAAGCGGAAAGGAGAAAAAGGGAGCTTTTAACATAAAACATCTGGCATGTTATTCTGCCTTGCACACTAGGATGGGAGACAAATGTGTCCTCCAGGCAGAGGGGAGTAGAGAGAACTCTGGATATATACAGTGACTGGCACAAGAGCAGCTGGGCCAGCCTTCTCCATGGGCTCACTGCCCTGTGCTCACACGTCCCCACAGGATGTGCTCAAAGCCATGGCTTGGGGACATGCCCTGCACCCTGCATGCCCCAGGGGAGAGCAGCCTGCAGGGTCCACAGCCATCTGCAAGAGCCTGAAGCCATCCGAAGACCAAAACCAGGGACAGACCTGCTGACTGCTGCCACAGGCTAATGTCAGGCAAGGTCCCAAATTTCCTTTGGGAGACAGAAACGCAGCACCTGGAGCGGGAGGGAGTGAGGAGAGTTAAGCAGGGACAGACAGGCTGTAGGAGGGTGTTAGAGAACAAACCGTGCCTGGGAGAGCTGTAAAATACTTGGTAGTCTCTCAAGCAAGCTGGCAGGAAAGCGAGTTCAGATGGAGTCAAACATCGTTTCCACCTGGTCTGAGAGCAGTCCAGAAGAGCGAGGCAGTGTGCAGAGCCGAGCTGAGATCAGAGCCTTGCAGTGACCCAGACTAATGCTCCCTTTTATCACCCGGCTTTAAACACACGCTTTTATGATGTGTGAGAAAGGGGCATATGGTGCTCTAATTAACTCAAGAGTGCTGAGTTGTGAAGTGCTGCGAGGAAAAGCAGCTACAGTGAGATGGCAGGATGCATCGTCAGTGCAGCCTGCTCCCTCTGCCAAGCAGCCCCCGTTCAGCTCAGAGGGAAGATGCCTTTGCCCAAAGGCACTGCCTGCTCCTGGTACTGCATGTGCGGAGGGACTTGGCTAGCCATTCCCTGGGTAAAATATTTGGCCTTGAAAGTGCCACCTGAAAACCTCTGTCTGATGAAAATGACATTGATACAGAGGATGTTTTCATGCAGTAGTCCTTGTGGAAGTTTGCAGCGTGGTTGTTTCTTCTTTACTCTCATTTTGCTGGGACTTTGCTCTTCACTTTTGCATTTGGATGCTCTTTGCATCCAGCTGGATTAACACATGACAGCAGCAGGGTGACCTTGGCTCTAAGGCGTCTGCTGCAGGTGGCCTGCAGGTGTGTCATGTCTGCACACGTGGGGCTGGTGGGGACCTTCCTGAACCCACTGCAGAACTCACTGTCCTTTCACCTGCTCAGGCTGGGGCTCCCCAGACCTGGCACTGAGGCACCTCTGGGACTGAGAAACACCTTCAGCATTTCCAACAGAGCTAAAAGACTGATGTTTATCTGTTTTACCAAAACCCAGTATTCCTGTGATTTCTGTCCCTGAAATCAAAACTAAATCCCTAATAATTTGGATTCAAAGTGAAATGCTTGTTTCAGTCTTAAACACGATGACTAGGTTTGCTTTATTTGTTCAGCCATCAAATATAACCCAGTTCCATGCTAGAATGAAAAATCCCCCAAACTTTGTTTTGAAATGGTGAAATAATTCATCAACATTCTTTTTGTCTGGAGCCTCTTCAGCAAGCAGCTCACCTAGCCTGAGGCAACATTCTGCAGTAAAGGAAGCACTAATTAAATTGAAATATTATCCATGTGCTAGTTACAAATGACGTCTTAATTGGCTGAGTTAAGCCAAAGCATTACTGTGGGCAGTGGGATCTGGGTGGCAGAGCAGAGGTGAACTTGAAAGCCGTTCAAGAGCTTCACCCATGCATGTCTCTGAGGCAACCCTGTTTTCAGCACACAGCTGACACCAGGGCACTCACACCATGGGGAGCGGGCATTTCAAACAGCAGCTTGCAGGAGCACGTGGCAGGAAGAATTGTCTCTATTCGGACCCTGCTCCTGGGAATAAAAGTGATGAGGACAGCGAAGCCTCTGTTATCTCAGCAGGAATAAAGGACTTGAGAGATGGAGACACCATTGCTCGAAGTGACAGGTGAAACTTTGAGGCTGGGAGGAAAATTTAGTGACGGCTGTGACCCTGAGCAGAGGGAGACTGCAGAGATAAAGGGTTGTTTGTATCTGAAAGTGAGGAAGTTCTGTCCCTAGACAAATGCCCCAAAGAGCAGGGGCTGCTGATGGACCCTGGCGAAGGACCAAACCAGAGACAGCACAAAACCTGGAGGAGGAGATGAGCCACGTGGCTGGCAGCAGGACTCACCGGCATCAATTCCCACTCCCATTTGGTGAGGCTTATCCCCAGCACTGCCCAGCTCCCGAACCCAGCCTGGTGCCCTCCATTACCCCCTGTTTCCTCTACGCCTGCCTGCACTCCCGGCTCCTCTCATGTCCTCATCTGACTCCTTTTGGCCAGCCGGCCCGGGAGGAAACAGCATGCGTTGGTGGAGGGCCAGGGCTTCGCTTGTGCTGGAGCTCACTGCCAGACTGCATGGTGAACGGCTGATCCCTCCTGGGGGGCTGTGTTTTGGGGCTCACTCCTCAGCCCAGATAGGCCGATGGGAACAGAAGGGCACTGAGACCTGCCAGGTCTGGGCAGTGGCTTGCAGGGCTCTTTGGGAAGGAAGCCAAACCCCAACAGATGGACAAAATTATAGCTTCCCCTGGGAAGCTGAGACCTATGGTAGGGCTTGGTGGAAAGAGAGGAGCAATTCAGTCAAACAGCCCCAAAAATGCAATGCACGTTGCCCAGGGCTCTTGCCAGCCTGCCTGTCACCCCAAACCAGAGGTCTAGCAGTGTTTCTCACCTTCGTCTCCAGGAGAAGATAGCAAGAAGAGGCTCTGGATTAGCCCTCACACATCCCTGGGAGAGATACAGGGGCAGCTCCTCAACATGAACCCTCCTGACTGTGCCAGGCATTGGTGGTGGTCTGGAGAAGTGGGGGTCTACAGGCTGAGAGCACACTGGCTGGTGTCCCCCCCACCTTCCTGTCCTGAGCAGACACTCAGAGGGAAACATGGGTTGGGGATATGTTGGGAGGGATGTTTCCAGCATGGTCACTGGCTGGAGAAGAGCACGACCATTGCTGGCCAAGTGCCCCACAGCAATGGGGAAAGGCAGCCAGGCTGGGCTGGGCAGAGCCCCTCTGCAGGAGGACCTGGTTGCTGCTGCTGCTGCTTAGGGAGAAGGACTGAGGAACAGCATCAGCTCCAGCATAATGGGAGAGAGATGACCAGGAATGCACTGGAAGCATCTTGCAGGGATGTAGGTCTGGAGGAGCTCCAGGAGGTGTGAGGAGGTCTGGCTGGTGCTGGGATGAAATGTGCCCCTGATCCCACCACGGACCTCTGAATCTCCTCCACCCCTGCACTGCTCCCATCCCCAGTGTCTCTAATCCCAGCTCAGCTCATGCAAGAGCTTCTGGGTCCCCTTCCCACCAGCACCTCTGCCTTGGTGTCACCAGCCCTTGCTCAGACCCTGACTGCTCTGTTGTCTCTGGCATGCTGTCTCCCTCTCACAAGGTCTCAGCCCTTCTTGCCCCCTCAGTTCCAATCTCTGAGAGCTGGACCCTTTCATCCCTCATGTTGTGTGTCAATCTCCCATCTTGGACCAGACTGGTACCTCCTCCTTGGTCACTGCTCTGCAACACCAGGCCACCCATGCCTCTCCTTGTCCCTCCATGGTGCCCTCCATTTCTGTCTTTCTCCTGATTTTGGCGCTTGGTTCCCCACCCTCCCTGGCCCCCTAAATCTCTCCTACATCAATGACCCCTTTGCTGCTGCACACACCCCAAATGGCAGTTCCAGCTGGGTCCCCCTTGCTGCAGGTCACGCCAGTTGGCTGCTGGCTGCAAGCTCTGCTCCAGCTCTCCTTGCCTTAGTCCAGCCATCTTCTCAGCCCACCCTCTGGGTCCCCTTTACCCTCTCCTCCTGTCCTCACACCTGCATTGTTGTGGTAACCCCTGACACGGCTGTCCCACAGACCCATGACTTCCTCCATCACTTCTCCAGGTTCCTCACCATGTTGTTTTGTTAGAGCCATTAAACCCCACAGTCACATTTCTAGTTGCCTGGGCAGAGCCAGGACAGCTGTGGGTGACCACCCCACGCAGCAGTGGGTGCTGCCCCAAGGGGAAAAATAATGGGGAAATGCTCCATGGGGGAGCTGTAGGTCCCTGGGCAGCCCAGGGAAGGTGACAGAGGAACCGAGCCACCAGTCTGCAAGCATGTAGCCAGCTGCAGCCCCACTGAAAAGCTCGTTTTTAGCTTTTTGGAGGATTTCTGTAATTTCCGAGCAAGGAGATCACGAAATACCAGATCTCAGGATTGCAGGGCTTTTAATTACACATGCAGTGCCTCTTTGGGAGTCAGACAAGAAGGCTGGAGATTACTGCTGGACCAAATCCCCCTCTTGACAAGCGTTCTGGCACGGGGAACTTATCTCAAGGTCACCCCATGGCTGAGCTGGTCCCTCCCAGCCTCCAGGTCACCCTGAAGCAGGATGGGCCAGTGTCCTCCAGCCTCTGTGAGGAGTTACAGTTCCCTGCAAGGGGCGTTTTTGGGAAAGGACATCCCCAGGGCACTGTCTCTGTGGATCCACAGCCTTGTTGCCATTAGCAAATGCATCACTCGCCTTGCAGGTTTTTTAATCCCCATCTCCCCGAGTCATGTGCCTGGGGGAGACTCAGATTTCACTTCACTGAAAAGAAAATGCTAAGCCTTCTGGATGCACAGAAAAGCTGGAGGCATAAACCTCATGGCTTAAAAAGCAGAACACAAGAAACCATACCCAGTATGTGCTTTTCTTTCTTTTTTTTTTTCTTTTCTTTAATAAGTCTTAATTTGAAGCTCTGCTCTTGATTTTTGGGCTCTGACTCATGCTTGGGATTATCAGGACTCTGGGAGCCATCGACTGGCATTTGCAGGGTGCATTGGGAAGGGAGGGAGACAGCCCAACCCTGCCTGCTATATGTTTCCCCTCAACACCACAAGGATCTGGCTGCGAGATAATAGAGCTCCACCGCCTTTTCCTTAGGGCCCCTCTGTGCTGCAGACACAAACTGGAGCACAGGCAGTGTCTAAAGTTCATGTTCTGGCTGAGTGTTACCAGTTACATCTCTGTGCTCAGTTGCCCACAACTTGCTTCAGTTTTCCCCTTCTGGGTTGATATTTTCCAGCTTCAGTCTCTGCACAAAGGCGATTTGAAAGGAAGTCTCTTTGAACACGCTTTGGCCATTTCAAAGTACACAGGCAATGAAAAGCAATATCTCCATAATAAACATACCCTTTTTTTTCTTTTGAGACTACAAAACAATCTTCCAATTTTTAAGTGTCTCTACTGCCGAAACTGCTGGGGGTCAGAGCTGACATCTGGCATGGAATCTGTCCTGACCGAGAACGACCGTGGAGTGTTCCAGTAAACACTGTGTTTCAGTTGCTGAAAGCTATATCCACCCAGGCACAGCATGTTTTGCAGTGATGGTACCTTTTAATCAACTCTTGGAAAGCTTGCAAGCAGCCTGGAAAAGGACAAAAACAGCCACTCGAAAGATCTGACCGAAGGTCCGTGGCAGTGGGGATGGAGGCAGGCAGAGGAGAGTTTTCATGCCCGAGCTGGGAGTGGGGCTACAACACGGCCTGGAGTTATCTATCGGCAGCAGATGTTCAGCTGTCCTTGGGAAGGACAGTGTGAATGAGATGTATGGAGCCAGGACCACTAAATCCCTCCTTGGCCAGCATTGGATTATAATGGTTCAACGATACATCGCTGAAGGCTTCCCAGAACTACATAAATACCAAAGAGAATTTGATATAAATCATGGAAGGATTTAGTTTGGGAGGGATGTCTGGAGGTCTCCAGCCCAGCCCCTGAGCAAGATAGCACTCCAAAGCTGGGTCAGGCTGCTCAGGGCCTTGTCCAGGCATGTTTTGAACATGTCCAAGGATGGAGTTCCCACCACCATTGTCCCAGGGCTGCACCACTCACAACACAATCTGAGCCTCACAGGTGCTGCACATCCGTGTGACTTCTCAGCACAAGGAGGGCTGGTTACCTGCAGGGGAAAGGAAGAGGGGAGGATGAGAGAGGCAAAACCTGCAGAGAAGTCATCATCACAAACATCACAGTTGTTCATGCATGGCGGAAAACAGGAACCTGCGTTAAGTGTCTAGACTACGGGCTGGGGATGGTGTCTCCCCTCCTCTCCCCGAGGGGACTCCGATGACAAACATTCCTGAGAGATCTTGAGGTCCCTTCGTGGCCGTGAGAGAACAATGCTGTTTCTGTTGGTCATGCCAAGGAAGAGCATCCTACCACCACAGTGGTCCCACTAAGCAGCATCCTCAGGTTGGCAAAACTTCTTCCCATAACAACCATGGGAAGTGACTGCTAGAGAAAGAAGAGCTAATGGAAAGTTAAGATTGGACGGGGTACAGCTGGGGTCATACGAGCCTCGTTAGTTAATCAAACCCAACAGACACATGTACAATGGGACCTGCCAGTGATCGGCGGCTGGCGGGGAGAGGCTGCCTAAGCCCCTGCAGTCCCCAGACAGCCCCTGCAGTGCTGGCAACACCTCTCATGCTTTGAGAAACACCCCAGCGCTGAGTGTACACAGGGATAGCTGAGAAGATCCTGTCCATGATGCTGAAATGGGTCTCCTTGGTGGCTTCCAGCCTTGTGCCAGGGATGGGATGGCTCCCTTGGCTGCACTGGCTGGATGCCAGATGGATGTCTCATGGGGATGTGGCTTGGGCTGCACACAGGGTGGTTGAATGTTCCCCCCAGGGAACATGCGGGGCTGATGCAATGGCATGCACAGGGAAGTGAGAGCTGAGAGCCCACCCCCACACTGTGCTCAGAGTACCCAGTGGTCCTCAAAAGGGGTGTTGATGTTTTAACAGCCACCCATCCAGCTGGGTCTCGAGACCAAAGCCGTGACTCTTTGATGGCTGATGTGAGCAGGGGGTGATGTTCCCCAGCTCCAGAGCTCCTGCCGCGCACCAGCATAAGCACATGCCCCACCCTGGCCTGCCACTGGTGCCCTCCTGCCAGGCTGCCCACAGCATGCCTGCTGATGGGCAGGAGTTATCCAGGTTTCTGGCCAGAAAACACCAGAGCTACAGCCACAGCTACATGCTGGGGTGTTGGCTGGTCTTCTCCCTGCTGCCCACCACTCGGACCTGGCTGCAAATGTCAGAGCTGGCTCAGGAGAGAGCCACAGAGACAATTGTGGGCTGGTGAAAATACCTTTGAATGCGGGACTTGACAAGCTTGAAGGTTTCGCTTGCCAAAAATAAGACTGAGCAGAGACTTGACTTGATTCCCAGGTACTACAGAGCCCTGTCCGTGCCTCATAACCTGCCCTCATGCCCTGGGAGGCATTTTTCTGGGATGTTGTAGCAGGCAGACTTACAGAGGTGTCCATTTCGGACAGCCTCTTTAGTTTGGAGGTTTCTTTTCTTTATCTACAGGGGTGGTAACCTGTTAACAATTGACAGCTGGTGAACCAAGGCAAGAAAACATAAGGATGCTCACCCATGAGAAGAGGCAGCTTCTCTGTCCTTTGGTGCTTTAGATGAAAACTGCACCACCTTTCTGGAAGATGCACTATGGCCAAACATGAGGCACTTGCTCAGTAGAGGGACGGGCAGGTGAAATGAAAATTTTGGCCCACACGCTGCCAGTCAGGCTGGCTGGACCAAACCCACGTATGAGCCTCAGCTTCCCTGACACGATGACAAAGCCACACTATTTCAACACCAGAGTCAGTGCACAGCAGCAGTGAGGACCTGCAGTGGCCCCGCTGCATCCCCAATCTTTCCCTGCCCCTCAGTCCCTGCAGCTGCATCTCTCCCTGCACTGGCACTGGCTGTCGTGGCTGGTCCCTTGCAGAAACGCAGCCATGGGACACAAGTGTGATGTGTCCTGCTCATGGCCATCTACTTTGGGGAGAGCAATCCTCTCTCCAGCTCACCAGGATGTCTGCATCCAAATGCAGAGCACTGGGCCCCTTCTCCATCATCATCTGTATGGCATGTCTCCTCTCTGCCTCTTCTTTCCACAAGCTGATGCAGGGCAGGGCTTCCGGTGGGCGCTGCCCTGGGCATTTCAGGATATCCCCGGCTGGAAACACAACTTAGGTCCAGATCAGGAAAATTTCTTCCCCAGGAGGATGGTGCAGCCCCCGGACAGGTCCCCGGAGAGGTGGGGGGTCCCCATTCTTGGAGGATTTGCAGCTGAGACTGCCCCAAGTCAGTGCTGGCGACGGTGCTGCCAGGAGCCAGAGCTGGGGCTGGACACCTCAGGGGGCCTCTTCCACCGGTGTTTCTGTGATCTGCCGCTCACACATACCTTTCCTTTGAGCACATCCCGTGTGCTCCTGCACAGGCACTGTAAAGCCCCATCACACCCTGTTAGCCAGCGCCGTTTCCTATGACAACGCCGTCAATAGCACGCGGAGCAGGATTTCGGGTCCTGGGGGGGCAAGTGCAGGGCTCCTCCGTAGCTATGGTAAAGGGGTGTTTACTTCTGTGTTTTGTGTGTCAGTGTTACCCCCAGGACAGCAATCTGTGTGTGCAACAGCAGGGTAAGGCTGTTTGGCATCCCCCCCAGCAACTATGTCAGCATTTAGGGGAACCACATGCAATCTACACTTGCCAGCCACCGCAACGGGACCTGCACCAGGGACCAGCTGCAGGAGGCATCCTCCCCAGAGCTGCCACAGCTCCCAGCAAAGTCCCCAAGCCCTTCACCCACCTCTGCGCTGGTACAGGCAGGTCCTGGATGCAATCCCAGGTACTCTTGCTCCAGCCCTCGTGGTGGGCTTTCTCACCCAGATATTGCACTCTGCAGCAAACCCCCTCTTTTCCGCAAGGCCGCCCCTGTGGGAAATGTTTTCTGCCTTCCCCCTTTCTTGTCAGACCATACCCATATCCGTGCCTTCCTGGCATGAGCCAAATTGCACAGCTTTTCCCCGACACTTTGCAAACTTCAGGGAACGCTCCCAGCCCTTCCCTGCGGGCAGCTTGCAAAGCACTTGGCTTTGCCCTGGCCAAATTGCAAAGGGCTTGGATCCCGTTCCCCAGCGCAAGTGCCAGGGGCGGGGAGATCTTGCCTCGCATCTATTCTTTCTAGGTAAAAAACACGCTTTCAAAAGTCAGAGCTGTTTCACTGGCAAGAGATGGAAGCTGCTAGAGATGTCCAGCTGCCCCAGTTATGATTCCCAGCAAGGCCACTTTCACAGCCCTGCTCTCTGCATGTTTTACAGACACACGCATTGAGGATGCATCACCTAGACCCCTGGCCAGCCCTGACTGGGGGTCTGTATCCCCGTGGACCACATCACAGCCCTGAAGCCACTGGAACTGCTGCAAAGCTGCTTGTCCCCACATCTGTCCACTCCCATGTCGCTCCTCTTGAGCAGAGAGAGCGTGTTTAACGACGGAGTATGTTTTCGCTCAAGCATTACGTCATTCAGCAACGCCAGCTGGGTGGATGGACAGGCCAGCCCGGCTGTTCTGCCCCTGCTGATGCTCACCCCCTCTCCTCATTGTGGAGTGCTTCATGTCCCCCAGCCCTTTGCAAGGATGCAGGTGAACAGAAAATCAGGGTCCATGCAAAGGCCACCAAGAGGCCAGTGGCTCCTGCATGGTCCCCCCTATCTCATTAATGTGTCCCAGCACTGGGTGTGGAGGGCAAAACACTCTGTTATTTCCGCCTCCTGTATTTCCTGCGGCCGTAGCCATCAGCACTTTCCCTAAAATAAAGTGGGAGCTGAGATAAACCAGACAGCCGGGCTCCGGATGGACTGTCCTGAGCATGGATTTAGCTCACACTTCTTTAAGTGGGTGTCCAGGTTTGGGACTTTGCACCTCTCGCAGGCAGAGAGGAGCTGGGTGGATTTGCTGAGAATTTGCTGCCAATTTCTGCAGTTGTGGAAGGAGCACAGGGAATGAGGGGGCCTACTCACGGGGAGCCCTGTGGGAAGGGGGTGCAGACAGGGCATTTCCTTGCACGTGTTCTCACTCCCTGGACAGAGGATTGGGGCTCACAGGGGGTTGGGTACAGGAATGCGCAGTGTCTCAGCTCCTGGCAAAGAGGGAAGGCCCTGTGTTGGACCTGCGGTGATGGCATGCAGTGCTCCAGCACGGCCAGTGCTGCAGGCTGTAGAGAAAGGGGTATTTTGCACTCCTTATTCTTCATCCCCCCTGCTTAACTCGCTGCCTGCCCCAGCTGCTCCCCAACACTTATCCAGAGATACCCCATGAGAAGGGGGACGAGGTGGCCAGCAGGAACACGCGGTTCCTCGGTTTGCACCAGCATTTGGTTTTGCACTCAGAGCCGGTGGCGGGTTCAGAGCCCGGGTGACCCCGAATGAACTGGGGCTGGAAAGAGGGGAGCAGCCCAGCTCAGCGGCAAGAAAGGCCCCCGGCACCGGGCTCTGGAGGTGGCTGGGGGACGCGGTGGCCATCACTAGCCACGGGCCAGCCCGGGCTGGGGCGCTGCGTATCCCCAGGACACGCCGGGGCCGGGGAGGGGGCACCGCTCCCGGGTCCAAGCAGTACATTTTTCTGCAAGCTGCCCGGTTTCACCCTCCTGCCGCCGGTCGGACACCCCGCGCCCGCCACCTAACGGCCACCGCCGGTGGTGCCCCGCCGCAGCCGGGCACCGGGGCCGGGACCGTGCCGGCTGCCTTCCCCTGCACCCCGCGGCACCCCGCGGCTGGGAACGGCTCCTCGCTTGGCACCCCGCTTGCACCCCCGGAACCCCCCGTCCCTTTACCCAGCCGGTCCCTACCTGCATCCCCCCATCTGCCCGGTGCCACCCGGGACGCGAGACCTACCGGTGCCACGCGGGGCACGACGCCCCCCCCCCCCCCCCCCCCCCCGGTGCCACCCGGGGACGCGGTGGCCCACCGGGGTGGGCGCAGCCCCCTCTTGCCCTCCCCCAGCAGGCTGCCTTGGCAGCTCACCCCTTCCAGGTTTTTGGCAGAGGCGCGCCCGGATTGGAGCGAGCAGCGAGGGAGAGGAATTTAAAAAAAAAAACAAAACAGTCGGGGGGGGGGGGGGAACCAGCCAGCCCAATCGGCTGGAGAGGCTTGTGTGTGTTTGCCCTTTCCTCATGACGTAGTGTCCTGTGCCTCTCTCCCCCTTTCTCCCTCTTCTTTTCCCCTCCCTCCTTCCAAACCCCCCTCCCCTTCCCCTCGCATCCTTGGAAGCAACAATTAAGCAGCTCTGGGATAAAACACACTGCCTGCGGGAGCACGGGGGCATTGCTTGAAGAGATGGCAAGGCAGGCAGCTGCACCCCTCCTTCCCGGAGTCCTCCTCCTCTTCTCCATCCTCCCGGCTTCTCAGCAAGGAGGTAAGGAAAGAAAAGGCTTCTTCCCCTTAGCCCCAGCCAGAGCTTTTCCCCGGCTCTGCGGGGACCCTCTACGAGCACCGGGGCTCGGCTGCTGCCCCCACCTCAAGCCCTCCCAGACAGACCCACGTCTGCCCTGGCTGCGTGTCCCCGACTAGGGACAGGCAGCCCCCTTGACCTGCCTTGGGGACATCCCCGAGGGTGGGAGGGTAGCCCCTCTGGGTGTCACTTCCCCGGAAGGTTCTTTGGCCCCCCAACCCGGCGGGTGGCGTGTTCCATGCCCGAGTGGGGCGGGATGTCATCAAGGGCGGTGACACCAGGCTGTCTGGGGACGGCACTGCTGCGCGAAGCACTTGTCGGGGGGAGGCTGCGAGGTGCTGCATCCTGGAGAGAGGCTCGGGGACACGAGAAGCTTGGGGACATGCAGGCAGGGCACAGGGCGCAGTGGGGATTGCAGTTGTGAGGGACTGGGGGAGCTGGCACCCATCACGCCCCCGGTGCGATAGCGGTGTGAGCTGGAGGGGCAGTGGGGATGTGCATCCTGCAGTCGATGTGTGTGAGCTGCTGCATAGCGTGTGGCTGTGATACAGTCTGCCAGGTTGGTGTGGCTGCAGAGCAGCTTGACCCGCCCGAATCACAGGCTCTGGGTTTCTGGGGTGGCCATCACGCCATCCTCCTTGCAGTTGTGTCACCAGTGTCAGGTCCATCCACCAGTGCATGGCATGGGCCATGGCTTGCTGGCTGGTCCCTGGCCAGGCAGCGGCAGGGGCTGCATGACAGCCCAGCGCACGCACATGCACATGCACGTGCAGCAAACCTGCTGCCGGAGTGGGGAGGTGAAAGCCAGGGTGCAGCGGTGTGGTCCCATGCTGCCGCGTGACAAAGCAGGAGCGGCCAGTGCAGCAGGTGCCTGCCCACCGGATGGCTCGCGTTTTGTGGTTGGGCCATGAGTACACACAGAGAGGGGGAGAGCAGCTCTGAGCGCAGATTTATAGCCCGCTGCAGTGTTCAAACTGGGCAAAGGTCTACAAGGTGGGGACAGTGGGGTCAGGGATGGAACAGCCACCTATAGAAAGCCAGGCGGTGATCGCCCCGTGCCTTGCCATGGAGAGCAAGCGATGGGCAGAGCCAGCACCAGTGATGGGGTAGGGGGCAGAGCCATCACATGGGGATTCTCAGCCACAGAGGACTGAGGACCAGAGGAGGGGAGAGGGCAGGATCCCGTGGGCAGGGGAGGGCAGTGCCAGGGCTGTGTGTGTCAGCAGGCAGCTGCAGGCTGGGCCACTCCTGGCCCAGGGCAGAGCCCTTGGGGCTGCTCTCCACAGCCCACAGCATCATCTGCCAGTGCCCTGCAGCTCCCTGCTCTGCCCCAATGTGGTGGGCTCCCAGGACCCTGACCACAGGCTGGTCTGGCCCCAGCTGTGCAGGCAGCGTGACCCCAGAGCACTGCCAAGCCAGGCAGCTGCCTGTAAAGCCGAGCTGCTGTCAGTGCCTGATCCTGCGTAGCTACAGCTCAGGGTCAAGGTGCCATCCCTGATGGGATGCAGCTCAGTCCTGGTCACTCTCTGCCCCCAGCATTGAAGCTCTGTGCTGGCTTGCTGAACCACAGTGGCTTTGCTCCCCAGCTCTCAAGCAGTGGCCAGCTGGGAAAGTCTCAGGAGGACTTTGGCCCTGGGCTGAGAACCTACAGCAGTTTCTGAGCAGTTTGGGGCTGTTGGCCCAAATCCAGTCCCTGGCTCAATCTGCAGGGACGTTTGCTGGTTTGGGAAGCAGCTCACAGAGGAGGTGGCCCTGGCCCTGGAGATGGTCCCAGTGCTGATGGGGACACTGGGGAATGCTTCCCTGTGGAAGGGTTGACCAGTGTCTCTGCAGCCTGGTGTGCTGTGTGCCACCACACAGGCTCAGCTGTGCTTCCTGCCCTGCCAGCCCTCAGGGACTGAGCTGGGACAGAGGCATGGCCAGTGGCACAGGGTGGCGGGGATGCGAGGGTGCTGTGGGGTGCACCCACCTGGAGAGGGCTCAGGGCAGCATCCTCCATCACCCACTGCTGGTGCAGCTCCAAACCAGCCTGGCAGGAAAGGGACCCTTGAGAGATCCCAGGATCAAGGGGGAAAAGGGGGGAGCCCCCCTGCACACACAGACAGTCCCCATCAGACCAGTGCCCCTGCTGAGAGGCTGAGCCCTGAGCTTGCAGCAGCTGGCAGTACTCAGGAAGCTCCCAGCAGTTGGTCAGGATCAGCCCCTGCTGCTCTGCACCCCCCGCGGGAGCGGAGTTGTACTGGGCACTGTGGAGACATGCACGGCCGGATCCAGGCTGCTGCGTGGGGAAGCTGCCTTATGTTTCCCTAAAAGGTGCCAAGTGCATTGTGTCCCAGTGTTTTGAGAGGGACATCCGTCCCTCAGTGCTTCCACCCACTCCTCACTGCTTCCTGTGCCAGAGCACAGGGGGTCTCCTGGGAATGACACCCCTAGAGGGGGGACAAAAGGGACCCCTGGGGGTCCCAGCCCTGCAGGCTCTGGGACCACGGGGGGCAGCTTGATGGGTGCAGAGAGGCTGGCACCGGGTGTGCTGGCATTCCAGCCTGGGCACCATGGAGACCCTCCAAGGACACCCAGAGTCCCCAGGGTGCCCCAGGGCCAGTAGTGCCAGTTGTGGGGCTGGGACGGCAGCCGGGCACTTCCCCAAGGCACTGGCCTGCTGGGGCTGCTGCCGCCTCTGCAAACAACTTGCTTGCAGGGTGCAGCTTGTCCACCAGCGCTCAGAGATGAAAGCTGAAGCCTTGGGGGCTGGAGAGGAGCCAGGCTCTCGACAGCAGCCCCCTCTGCTACCAGCAAGTCCAGGCCAGGATACAACACGGCTTCAAAGTTGCTTGGAGACTGCATGTTTCGAAAACTGATTCTCCCAAGAAAAAGAAAACAGCGGCGTGAGGGAAGAGGGGAAATATCTGCGGTGGTTACACGCTGAGCATCCTCTGGGAGCCGGGAGGGTGGTGAGGTCTGCTAGTGGGTCTGAGGTTTGGCTGCCCGGTGAGGGTGTGAGCTCGTGTCCTGCAGTGGGTCCTGTTGTCAGTCTCAAAAAGGACGTGAAAATAAGTTGTCTAATAGAGAAAATATCCATATTTCTGGCTTGTAAAGAAAGCTGCAAGCAGTGATGCAGGTAGAAATGGTGCAGATGATACCAACAGTGGTCAATCAGAAATAGTGCAGGTGACAAAAAATAGTGCAGATATTGCACAGTGACCTGTGGTACAGAGCTATGGAAGAAAAAGTCCAGTTTCTATAAATAAGGCCCCACACCAGATCCTGAACACCACCAGGGGTCCAACCCTACCACAGCTGGGGTCACACATATGAATGCAAATTACCCTGCCCCTGGCTTGAGAAGATATCCCACGTGGGTGCTGGGGTGTTGGGGGCCAGCCCCATGCTCTGCAGGCTTTCAGCAAGCCCTGGCCCAGGAGACAAGCTGGGAGATAGGAGAAACCCCCCCTTCCCGGAGTCCTGGCAGGTTCGGGCCAGGGGCAGAGGCAGCACAGAGCTCCTTCAGTCCTGGGAGGCTGGTGACTCAGTTTCCCCTTACCCAAAGTGCCAAGGGAATGTGGGATGGAGAAGCCAAAGGGGAGGCACGCCATGCCAGGGAGAAGACCCCAAGTTGGACTATGTGCTCCTGCCCCAAGGCTGGGGAAGGACAGGGCTGGGGAAGGGCAGAGACCAGTCGGAGAGCGACTGCAGTAGCCTGGTGCAGTCTCGGGGAGCCCACAGTGTAGCTGGTGCTGAGTGCGTGAGCTGCTGTCAACATCCGAGCCACAGTGGTGTTGCTGATGGGTGGGACTGGTGATGCTGGGGTGAATTTGGCTGCTCGAGGCTGGTCCTTAGCCAGAGAGCTGAGTGGGTCAGAGACCCCCATGTCCCCTGGCAATGCCTGCACCAGGGAGCAGACCCTGAGCTGGGCTATGGGCACTGCCTCCCCACTGGGATGAGCCTGGCTCTGCCAGCACCAAGGCAGCTTGTAAAAGAGCTTCAAGAGAAGTGCAGAGCTGGCCGTGTTTGGCAGCAGAGCTGGTCAGGGAGAGCAACAAGGGGGGAGCAGCCTCCTGCACTGCTCCTGAGCCTCCGCTCCCCAAAGCCACATCGCATACCCACCCCAGCCATCCCACTGCCCCCCAGCCATCCAGGCTCCTGCCAGTACTTGCTGACCCCCTTCGCCTCCTGATCTGGGCATGGACATGGTTGATGAACCAGCACATCCTCTGTAATCCTCCAAAAGGTGCAGACCTGTCACGAGGCACTGGGATGAGCACAGTGCCTTGGCGCTGGGGATGGTGTCTGGGGGATGCCCTCTGCCAGGGTCCGCAGCGCCCTTGAGGGTGACAATGGTGAAGGGCTGAGTATGGCAGCCATGGCTGCAGGCACGTGTCACCTGGACCTTTCTAGGGTCCCCATGCATGGCTGTGAGCCATCCTGCCTTGTCCCAGCTTCCCTGGGGGTCTCTGCCAGGCAGCGCTGGCACAGGGGGACAGAGAGGTAGGGGAGCTCAACCTGGGTCCCTGGGGTGCCCGGCATCACCCCAGCACCAGGGACCTTGTCTGGCCGCGGGGGGCTGAGGCTGGGGGGCACCATGCAGGCTGAGCGCAGCAGGGACCCTCCTGCTTGGTGGGGGATGGTTGCTGGCCCCAGGCACGGTGGTCCCCAGCCAGATCCTGGCCGGATCCTGGCCATCCCACTGGCTCTCGCTCCCAATGGCGGTGGAGTGACCCCTCCCAGCAGGGCGGGTGGGGGAGGACAGGCACTGTGTGGACACTCAAAGTTTGTTTGGAAACAGGCAAGAAGTTGGGATGTGTTTTTCCAAGCTGGGGGGGGTGGGGTGGGGGGGTGGGGTGGGGGAGTGGGGGTGGGCGGGGGAATGTGCCGGGAAAAGGAGCCGCTCTGTAAACCCCTGGCCGGCAGCCGGGCCGGGCTGTGCTGTGCCAGAGGGATGAGCCTGCTGGCCGGAGCAATCACCAAGCTCGTGTCTGCTCCACTCCAAGGGACATCAGCTGCTCTAGGGCCGGATTTGGTTTGGGGGGCACAGGGCTGAGCCCCACTCTTTGGCATCACTGGGGCATGTGGGGGCCGTGTGATGGGTCCTGTCACGGGTCATCCACCTGCATGTGCATCCTGATGAGTTTGTGGGTGTGTCCGGCCAGTGCATGTGTCCCAATATCTCCTGTGCATGCACAGCCTGACACCCCTCTTGCATGCGTGTGTGTCCTGACACACGTGTTGGGTGCATCCTGGCACCTGGTCTCTCTGTGCGACTGGGCTGGGGGTCCATCCCAGGTGCCCTGGGTGGTGGGGGACACATGTGAGCAGGGCCCAGGGGACACCCTCATCCCTGCTACATTGCAGTGGGCAGCTGTTGAGGTGAAGCAGGGGGCTATGGGGCATAGCGAGGAGGGACCCTGAAAGTTTGCACCACATCTGAGATGAAGAGATGTGCAGCACAACATGACCTCCACTGTGGAGTGCCAGCTCTGCCACCTGCCTGGCACCTGCTTGTGCTGGCTTACCTTGCCCAGTCCATGGGCACCATGCAGCCTGTGGTGGTGTTGCCAGTGCTGTGCCACTGCATGCACCCAGCTCCTGGGGGTGCTGTGTCCCCCCCACTCTGGCCAGGGTGCTGGGGAGGGCACTGCCGCCTTGGAGCAGGACAGCAGGTCCTCAGGTCCCAGCCATGCCACTGCAGGCTGCCAGTGCCTGTCCACCCTGATGTCATCCCCTCTGCCCAGAGCAAGCAGAAGAGCTGGGTGCAGCTTGCTGCAGGGGCGCTGGCCATGGAAGTCATGTGCTTGCCTCTGGCAACCCCCAAATCCTCCTGCCAGCCTCACTGCAAGTCCTGCCAGCCATCCTGCAAATCCCATGGCAATCCCCCTAGTGCTAAAAATGTGCTCCAGATAAAAGCAGAGTGAAAAGAGGAGCATCCCTCTGCGTTGCAACCTCCTTGTCCCACCAAACCACCTGCAAGCCTCCACCCCATCCAAGGCCCTGATGAAGCAGGGAGGACCACCCAAAGGATGGCTGCCTGGTGGTCTGCAGGAGATAGACCTTTAGCAGGGTCCAAACCAGCCAAAAAACGTTCCAGTGGTGTCTGAGCATGACCTCTGAGCATGAGCTCCAGATGCCCCGGAAAGTGATGGAACATGGGTGCTTATCTCAGCTTCGCAGAGACAGGCAGAGGGATACAGTTGGTTTCAATGGGTCTTAACACTGTTCCCGCAGTCCAATACCCCAGTCCTGCTGGCCTGATCTGGCTCTTCCCACTGGCAGCTCAGCAGGCAGGGCAGGCAGCATGGGCATGGGGCACCCACAGCCAAACATGCTGAGGCTTGGCTGGGATCAACATGGGCTGCTGGGGATGAACTGGGACAGCCTCATCTCCCATGCATGGCCATGCCTGGACCCGTCCCCTCAGAGCCACATGAAGCTGGAGGTGATGGAGATGGCACTGGCTGTGGTACAGGACAGGTTTTGGGAAGCAGAGCTGGACACCAGCCAGACCCACTCCATGTCAGCCCCATGGACCTCCCTCCCATGCAGGACCAAGTCCTGCTGACACCTCCACCAAGATGCCCTCCCCAGCTCCTGGCTGGGGCACCTCCAAGCCCTGTCACCACTGTCACACTGGAGAAGCTGAGGTGTGCAAAGAAAGGCATCTGCCCTTGAGCCCTCACCCCAGGGCTCTGCATCTCAACCCCTCTGCAGGGAGCAGCTCCCCGTCTCAGGAGGTACCCCCCAGCCCAACCTGCTGGATACACTTGGATCCCTGGGGGGATTTTAACAAGGGTCTCTTCTCTTGCAGGGGTCCCTGGTGCTATCCCGGGAGGGGGAGTCCCAGGAGGAGGCTTTTTCCCAGGTAAGGGTTTCTTGGCAGCTTTGGGGGGGGGGCATCACCCTGCTTGCAGGGATGGGACAGGCGCCTGGGTGGCCCCCAGGTAACTCTGAGCCAGCACAGAGGGCTGCAGACCTGCCAGCCAGGATCAGGGGACATGGGGACAACCTGTCTGGCCACTTAGCCGAGGGTGGCTGCCCCAGCGCCAGCCCCACGGCATGGGGACAGGAGTGGGTGTCAGTGCCAGGATTACATTGGGGGTCACTAGCCCAGGCCTGGCACCTACATCCTGCCCAGCCCTGGCCATGGGAGGTGCTCAGTGGTCACAGCCTGTCCCCCGTCTTTCAGCCAAAAGCTTGGGAACATGCCAGGGGGGATGCCCCATCCTTTTGCACCCCTGTGACCCTGTCTGCCTCTCCATGGATCCCCGGGAGCCTGGCATGGGTGGGTGGGTGGTGGGTGCTCACAGAGATGGGTGCTAAGACTGTGCCATTGCTCGCAGGTGCTGGGGTTGGAGGTTTGGGAGCAGGTGAGTGCTGGGACCCCTTTGCCCAGGGTGTGGGTGTGGGATGGGGAGGGGGGCAGCACCCCTGGCAGAGCTGCCCTGTGGCAGGCAGGTGGTCTGCCACAAGGCTGGTCCTGTCCCCCATGGTGTCCCCACCTTGGGAGATGCTTGGAGGAAGGATGGCTCTGACCCCCTCTCCACTCACTTACCCTTAGGACTCGGGGCTGGAGGAAAACCTCTCAAACCAGGTGAGAAGCCTTTCCTTGTCTCTCTCACCCTCTCTGGCTGTGCCAGTGGCCAGGATATTTCCCGACCCCTGCGGCCCTCAGGTTCTCCCATGTGGCCAAGGGAAGCCCACCATCCTGGGCATCTCCATGGCCAAGACATGCAGCAACTGGCAGTTTCTGCCCTGCTCTGCCACACTAACCACTGCCAAGCCCTCACAGCTGCAAGGGAGCCTTCCGCCCTCATGCCCCACTTCGGCGCACTGTCCTCTCCCCTCCAGCCCCCACAGACAGCCCTTCTGGGGTGCTTGCTGCCTGCAAACCTGCGCCAAAGCTCCTTGGGAAGATGCAAAGCTGGGTAATGCTCACTCAGCTGTGCTGTGAGCTGGTGCCCACATGAAGCTGGCAGCACCTCCACCTGCCTGTGTTCGTGGCTGAGCAGCTTTTGCTGGGGCTCCTGCAGCCCACGCTGGGGTTTGTCTGGCCTAGAAATGAGGGGACTAGAGGGGCCATCACTGGGAGAGAGATGAGATGCTGGCAGGAGGATGCACAGCCAGAGGGCACCAAGCCTGGGGCATGGTGGGGAGGTGCCAGGCACAGCTGAGAGGTGCTGGGGCAGCAGGGACTGAATGTGCACGGGGCAAATCTGGTGCCAGTGGAGATGCCCAGTGCCCATCGAGGCCCAGGGAGAGATGTTCTTTTAGGCGGAGACCCGGGGTGTCCCCTCCTGGCCCATCCCAGGGGTACCCTCTGTGCCCCAGGGCAGGGGCATGCTGCATACCCCCACCCCCCTGAGCCGGCCTGTCTGCACGGCAGGAGTGCCAGCCCGAAGTGGGGGCCGGCAACCTCCGTTTACTCAGATTTCAGCTCGTGGAAAGAAAAACAAGGCCCTTTAGTTTGGCGTAATTAAAACCAAACGCGGCGCGGCCGTGAAGTCCCAGCCGGAGCGGTGTCCGCGCCCTGAGCCAAAGGCAGTGGAATTTGCGCCTGGAGGGAGCGAGGGCTGATTAGCCCCAGATGTTGGAAGGCAGCACTGGCTGGAGCCAGAGGGACTCATTCCTCAGCCATAAACATTTCGGCTCCATCCCCTCGTGGCCTGGTGGGGTGGGGGGTGCGCAAGGCAGAAAGGGATGGGATGGGGAACCAGGATGCTGGTAGGCATGTTTGTCACCCGTCCCTGTGCCCATTGCTGGGGCATGCTCCCATCCCACTGGGATGGTGCAAGCAGGACGGTCCTGCTCCTCTGGCCCTGGCCACCCCCTGCTACCTCACCCCACTTCTCTTTCCAGGGGTCGGTGGCCTCGGGGGACTTGGCCCACTTGGCCTGCAGCCAGGTGAGCACAGAGCACCAGCCGCCCCCACTCCGGACTGTCCCCAGGGTGACGTCCCTAGACACCCATCTTGGGGACAGCATGAGGCTTGTCCCCATCGGGTGCTCTCTGTAGCCTGCCTGGTGGGTCCCATCTGGGCTGGGCACCCTTGCCAGACCTGAGGGACTGGCAGCCACCAGCAGGCAGCCCTTATAGTCCCCCAACATCATGGCATCAATCATGGCTGGGTGACCCCAAGTAGAGATAGGCAAGGAGGGACACAGGGTCCCCATAGGGTCTGCAGCAGGGGGACAGTGCCCGCATGTAGCCCAGCCAGCCTGCTTGGGGCTGCAGGGGACTCCAGCATGCACAGCAGCCAGGGACACCACAGGGTGTCCTGGGTGGCATGGGCATAGCTGGTGATGGGTGGGATGTGGATGGGAGCAGGTATTTGCAGGGGGATACAGGGGGAAGCCAGTGCAGGACAGTGCCTGCTAACCACCACCTTGCCTAGCCTAACACCAGCCCCTGGCACCGCCATGCAGCCCCCCATGGCTTACCACCCCCTGTGCGCAACATGGCCAGTGTGGAGGGCAGGACACCTTCTCACTGTCCGCTTTTTGGGGATGCTCAGGCGGGTTGTTATCCTCCCCGCAGGTGCTGCAGGTCTCTTCCCTGGAGGTGCCTATCCTGGGGGTGTCTTCCCTGGTGCTGCCTCTGCCGCTGCACTCAAGGCTGCTGCGAAAGCTGGTGAGTGCTGAAGGTGTCCAATGCGATGCTGGGCCACACAACAATGCTGGGCAAGGCAGCAATGCCAGGCAAGGCAATGCCAGGGCTTGGGCAGCCCCCAGGGACTCCTGGTGTCCCCTGGGTGCCCTTTGGAGGGCTTTCCCTGTGAGGCTGGGGGGCTGCAAGCCAGAGGTGCTGCTCTCACAGGGATCCCCACCACTGCAGAGGGACCTTGGCACAGCTTGGTGTGCTGAGAAAGAGGCATTGGCCAAGCCCGAGCCCCCAGAAGCAGAGAACACCAGCTGCCTGGTCCCTGTGCCCAGCTCTGGGGAACCCATCCCTCGTGCTGCCTTGGGGTGTCCTCTTTGCTCCCCAAGAGCTGTCCTGAGCTTGCCCCTTCCTTTGGCACCACTCCGGCCACCCGTAGCCCAGCAGTGGCGTCTCACACTAGTACACTCCTCTTCCCAATGCCCCCAGGTGCTGGCATTGGTGGTGTGGGTGGAATTGGTGGTCCTAGTAGCCTCAGGGTCTCCACAGGTAGGAAATACCCCTCGTCCCCAGCATAGCCAAGCCTGGGGCAGATGCGTCTCCATGCCCGCCAGGGTGGGCAGGAGCCAGTGTGCCAGGGCTCAGGGGGTCTCTGCTGCCTGCAGGTGCAGTGGTACCAGGCGCGGTGCAGCCTGGGGTTGGTGCAGCAGGGAAACCCCCCAAAGTACCAGGTAGGTGCACAGCCCCAAAGTGGGGGGCCAGGGCGGGGAACGGCACTGGCTGGGCGCTCATCCCTGACTTTCTCTCGCCCGGCAGGCGCTGGGATTCCTGGAGCCTTCCCGGGCGGTGTGCTCCCTGGCGCAGGTGAGCTGGGGGTCCCCACTCCACCAGCAGCACCCTGACCTCCAAGTGTGTCCCCACCCCACCAGCAGCACCCATTTTAAGTTGATAGCCTTGTGGCCAGCTGCACCCTGGGCGTTATAACACCTCCCCTGCCTGCCCTGCTCATGCAGGCAGAGCACCCTGCCCTGCAGAAGGCTGCGTGCAGCCCCATGCTGCCCACCTGCCTAATTCCCTGCCTGTCCCATCACTGCTGCCTGCAGTTTCCAAACCCTTTCGCTGGGACTGTAGTGACATTTCCACCATGCCAAAGGTGGGGCAACCTGGCATCTCCAGGGGTCTCATGCCAAGCTCCGCAGGAGCAGGCGGCTTCAGCACCGGGAGAGGAGCTTGCATGACCACGCCAGGGCTGGCTTGCCCAGCCAAAGGCAGCATGGGAAGGAGGGGGAGGAGGTGGCGGGGGGAGAGGAATTCCTCACTGCAAAGTAATATGAGGGAGGAAAACTTGTGAAAACAAGATGTTTCGACATTGTCAGAAGAAGTGTGTTGCTGGTCAGGAATGTCTTTTCCATGTCTGAAAACACATGAGTTATAATGAAAGACATTTGTAAAAGAGAAAAAAAACCCCAAACCAACCAAAAAAAAAAAACCAACACCAAAAACCCAACCCAAATGACTGCGAGGCCAGAGCACTGCCTGTTGCCCCTGGAGGGCTGGGGCTCAGTGGGCTCCTGCCTTGCTCCCACTCCCCAAAGAGTCCCAGCTTGCATACAGCAACTGCACATCAGTGGGACAGAGAACAATGCCTGGGCTTGGCTATACCATGCTGTGGTCTGGTGCTTTGCTCTCATGAGTGGGACCCACTCATGGGTGCCATGTACCCTGCATGTACCCATGGTGCCATGTACCCTCTTGTGTGGGCAGCCGTCCCCCACGCCCAAGTACAGGCAGCTGCAGGGCTGGAGCAAACACTTCCCTGGCAGCTCTTCCCCGGGTGGTGTGGGGAGGCTGGCACAGGGGTGTCCCAGCAAGCCCCTGGGGGATGAGGGTAGCCTGTCCCAGGGTATAAGGGTTAGGGCTGAGCCAGAGATGGGTGACAAGGATTTGGGAGCTGGGTGCAGGGGTCTCAGGTACCAGCAACGCCACGATGCCCCACCATACTCACCCGGCCCCTCTGGTCTCTGCTGCAGGTGTTCGCTTCCCTGGTGTAGGGGTGCTGCCTGGAGTACCCACTGGTGCTGGAGTCAAGCCAAAAGGTCCAGGTAGGTCCCCTTGATCCCCTGGGGACACCGGGGTGGAGGGTGGGTCCAGGGCTGGCTCCAGCTCTGCCCTCATCCCCATCCTGCTGGGGCTGGCTCCAGCCCATTTTTGGGGGTTGCAGCCCCATAGGGCATGTGGGTGAGCAAAGCCGACTTCTGGCTGAGCCCACGCAGCCCACGCAGACTAGTTTGGACCCTGAGGATCAGCCCCGAAGCTCACATGGGTGCCTTTGTTTTTTCTGCCTAGGAGCAGGAGCCTTCGCAGGAATCCCTGGTGAGTGTCCTGTCTCTCGCCTGTCCTTCTCTTTCTTCCCAAGCCTGTTCATCACAGCCATGGCCTCCCCATGCCAGAAGATGCCTCAGGGCTTCCCAAGCCACCCACTCTCCTCTCCCGGGGTGCCCCGGGGTGCTCCCCTCTCACAAGGACTGGTGGCAGCCTGGGCGCGGGCTCCAGGTGAGAGTCTGCTGTTGGCTTTGCAGGACTGGGAGGTTTTGGAGGTCAGCAGCCCGGTGTCCCTCTGGGGTATCCCATCAAAGCTCCTAAGCTCCCAGGTAAGCTGCCACAGCCAACCGGGCTAGGGACAAAGGACCCCAGCAGTGCCAGGAGAAGGACCCGCCGTTCCCCAGAGCTGAGCTGCAGTGCCCCCAGGTCCCCTGGACCTGGCAGTGCTGGTGCTGGCCCTGGGACAGCAGGACAGAGCAAGGGGCGCTGGGCAGGTGAGTCCAGCAGCAGCCCTGTCTATCACAGCCCTGTGGGCAGCTGCCTGGATGCTGCTGCTGGTCTTGCCCCCAGCCCATGAGGACAATGCTGTGCCTCTCTCCGGCTGTGGTAAGGTAGGAAAGAGCATGTTCTGGGGACATGCTTTGGGCCAGGCCACCCCAGGTTGGGGTCCCTGCTGGCTCCTCCTGGCACAAGGCACAGCCCTTGCAGGGACTGTCTCCTTTTTGTGGCTCCTGGGGTTGTGCCAGGCATCACTGGGCATTCACCTGGGCCAAATGTCCTGGGCTCAAGGAGCTCTAGCCAAGGCCACCAAGAGCAGGCAGGTGGTGGGGATGGAGATCCAGGCAGGTCTTCCTCCCCACTGCCCATCCAGATGAGGTTCACTCCCAGCCCAGGGAAGCCTGAGGGTGCTCAGCACCCATTTCCCAGGCTGGGCTGCTCCAGGGACTTCCATTTCCCTGCCCTGTGCCTGCTGCCAGCTCTGCCTGTCACCAGCTGGACATGCCCATGCAGGGACAGCAGCAGGACTGGCAGTGCCAGGCAGCCAGTACTGGGTGCTGTGCCCTCCAAGGGCCATACTGCCAGGTTACTAGTCCCAAGAGCATCCCCGAGGAGGAGGGCAGCTGGATCTGTCCAGGGACCTGCATCCCTGGGGTGCTGGGAAATGAGTAGATATCCATGGGCATTTTCCCACTCGCCGAAATGAGTTGCTGCAGGCAGGAAAGCCTTGGTGGCGGGAGCCCACCCCCAGGGAGCAGGTCCCACCCCAGCACAGGTGCCAGCCCCTGCAGCTCTGCTGGCTTCCCCCAACTGGGGCCCGTCACCGCAAATGGCAGCAGAAATACTTGGCCCACTGAGGTTTCCTCCCACGGAGGCAGTTATGCTCATTAGGACGACTCGGCCCCACTGCCATCAGATACCGTCTGGCCTCCCGGCTGCAGCCTGGCCCCAGACTGCCTTTCATGGGGTGCCTGGTGTGGAGAGCAAACCACCAGCACATGGCGTGGTGCCTGGCTCCATCCTGCGGCAGCCCCACCAGTGGCCCACAGCCTGGATGGGACGCCGCTGCCAGCTGACCCACTTTATGGGGAGCCTTCGTTAAATAAATCAGGGGAGGACACCCATTCCCTTGGCCAGGGAGCTCCGTCAGTGTATCATGCCTCTCATGGGGAGCAGCAGGGCAGTGGTGGTGTCCCCAGCTGTGGTTTCAGCTGCTGGGTGCTGCCCAGTCCTTCCTGGGATGCTGAGGGATGCCAGTTTGTCACCTCTGAGGGCCTGGGGCTGGCAGCATGGGGACACACTGGGATGTCTGTCGAGGCTGTGACTTTGATGCTGTGGATGGACCTGGGGGCTGCCACACATCCCTGTGTTCCCTGGGCTGTGTCCCAGCTGCAGTAGGTCTGGGTCAAGAGGGGATGAAGGGACAGTGGGGAAAAAACATTTTCAGTGGAAAGTCTCCTTTTTGGATGATTTCCTCCAAATCCCCTAGCCAGCTCCTGCTCTGTGCTGTCCCTGCTCAGGAGGTGGTCATGGGTCCACCTTACTCACTAGGGGCTCAGCCTCAAGCTGTGGCTGAAATCAGGTCCAACCCGATGCTGTAGGGATGGGGACTGCTCCCCAGTGCCTGGCTGTGTTGGGGTGGCATTGGTCTGTGCGAAGCCCTTTCCATGCTAGCCGGTGTGCCCATTGGCCCTGAGCCTCCCTGGCAGTGCTGGTGGCATCCCCGTGCTGGCACAGGATGGGTGTGCACAGCCCCAGGGCAGAGGCTGCTCTTGCATCTGGCTGGGGGTGGTGGGGAGCTGGGCTTGGTCCTGGCAAAACCATTGGAGACCCAAAGGGCTTGGACTCTTGACCCATGGAGTCACTTCCACGTGTCACCCAGTGCTGGACCCTTCCGCAGCTTTGGGGGGAGCGAGGCACTGGTGAGGTGCCCTGGAATGGGCAAGGGGCGTCCCCAAGGTGGGGGATACGTGGTATGGCTCACAGCCACCACAGCCTGGAAAGCCTCTGCCTTCCAGCAATGCCGCGCTGGTGTGGGACATGATGGTACAGCCTGGCAGGGTGGAGGGAAATCTGGTCCCCACATGCTGGCTGGCGGGAGGGGACAGTGTCCTGTGCTCAAGGAGACACTTTGCCCTGAGCAATCCCATCCTGGCTGCAAGCAGCTGCATCCCCGCTCTGCCTGCAAGCCCTTCCAGTGGGAGGGCTTAGTGTGTGAGACACCCTCCACTCTACGTGCCACTCGAGGTGTCCCCATCAGGGGTGTGGCAGCCCATCACCCCTCCTCAGGCCACTGCCAGCAGTGATGGGAGCTCAGTGCTGCCAGCTCCCAAGCGCACAGTCCCTGCCAAGCCATGGGCATCCCTGTGCCGTCCCGAGCGGTGGGATCCTGCTCTTTCGCAAGGAGACATTTCCCTGGCTGTGATATTCCCACTCGTAATGCCTCCCCATCCCTTTGTGCCAACCTCCTAACAAGGTCACGTTTCAACAGAGTCTCCCAAGCCCTGATTCCAATTAAAACCTTTCATTTGGAGCCAGACAAGGCACAGCCAGCTGGGTACAGCTCTTGCCGTGGGGCTCCCAGGGGACACCCTGCCGAAGTGGCGTCACAGGAGACTCCTGCAAAACCAGGTTTGGGCACGACAGCCCTCAGCACAGGGCTGAGAGCAGGTGGCTCTTTTTGGAACTGCTGCTTCAAAGGTGATGGAGAAGAGCATCTCCTGGCCCAGCTCCATCATGGGGGGTTGTATCCCAGAGGATTTACTGTCCTGAAGGAAAGAGCCCCAAGGGCTGGTGCCGCACAGCCGGCTGGCAGAGAGGGGCTACACCGCGGGGCAGAGGGGGCACAGCCACCGGCAGCCAGGTGCTAACCCGCCACCTTCTCTCCTCTCCAGGTGGCTATGGATTGCCCTACAGCACTGGTAAGCTGCCCTACGGTGAGTGCTTGTAGCCCTTGCTCCGCGGTCGTAGCTCCTCACGGCTCTGCCGGCTGCCGCCATGGCCTCGTGGCCACAGACCCCCAGGGCAGTGTGAGGGGCATCCCCCTCCCAGGATGAGGTGGTCCCTCAGGGGACCCATGCCTTGCCCTGCTGTGATGCCTGTGGACCCATCTGGGAGCAACCCGGCTCTCCTGGCATCCCGTGCCACAGGGCTGGGAGATATTAATCCGCAGGCACGTCGCGGCACTGGCAGTGGTCAGCTGGCTGGCTGGCTCTCTGCTTGGACACATCCTGAGCCGCAGCCAGCTCCAGGCAGGGATGTCTGAACTGGCATGTCAGCTCCGGGGAGCTGGCTCCAGCATCGCCCCCACATCCCTTGATGCCGGCAGGGGGAGATCCTTTGGACCAAGGGAGCTGCTTCATCTGCCTCACCCTGCTTCCTAGGGCCAGTGCCTAACCTGTCTTTGTCTTTCTGTTTGTGATTGCAGGCTTCGGGCCCGGTGGGATAGGAGCTGGCATCGGGATAGGAGGAAAGGCAGGGTACCCCACCGGGACAGGTATGTTCCCTTTCCAGGCAGCCCCAGGGTGGGGGACTGGCATGGGCATGGCAGGGGGACTGGGCACCCTAGTCACTTTGCCAGTCCTCGAATGGGGTGTTGGGCACTGCCTGGCTGTCTGGTGGCCTCAGGATGGCAGTGTCACCCCGGGGACAGCCTGGAGGGGTGCATCACCTCCCAAAGGAGACAGGGGTGGATGCTGATAGGAGGGGCCAGTCCCCAGGGTTCCTGTGGGATGGGGGAGCTGAGGTGGGAATGGTCTCAGTACCTCAGTGGCTGCCCCTGTCCTTCCCCAGGAGTCGGAGCACAGGCAGCAGCAGCAAAAGCAGCAGCGAAATTGGGTGAGTGGCCCTCCGTGGGCACATCCATCACCCACGTCCCCAGTGGGGCAGCAGCTCCCTCCCTCCCTCCCAGGCTGGGGGGGATGCTGGTTGTGTCCCTGCATCACTGATCTGACAGTCTCTTTCTCTCTGGCGGCAGGAGCCGGTGTCCTGCCCGGGGCTGCCGGCATCCCGGGAGTTGGTGGAGTGGTACCTGGCGTCGGCGTTGTCCCAGGAGTCGGAGGTGAGGCGATGGTGGGGCTTGGCCCTGGGGCTCAGGGAGGGTCACCTCCCCCCCGACCTGCACCCCTGACTCTCTCCTGCTACCCCGGCAGTTGGAGGGCCGGCAGCGGCAGCAGCGGCGGCGGCAGCAGCAAAGGCAGCAGCGAAAGCAGGAGCTTTCGGTGAGTTCCCTGCTGTCTCGGACAGATCCGGCAGCTGCCTGTGGGGCTGGGCTCACTCTTGGGGCGCAGAAGAGCTGTGCATTGGTGCCAGGGCTGCACAGCCTCACCGCCTGCCCCACCACCCCCTGTCACTTCTCCTGGGGTGCTCTCCCAGCCCCAGACCCCTGCCCTAGCTCCAGTGGCTCCTTGCCAGAGCTTGAGGTGAGGTGAAGCCACTCTGTTGAGCCAGCAGCTTTTGCAGGTGGGAGGCAGCAAGGTGTGAAAACTCCCTCAAGGCTGCAGAGGGGCTTTATGCCCTTGGGGGCAGCTTCCAGCAGCCTGTTGGGAGAGCTGGGCTTGGGCATAGCAAAGCCTGAGTTTGCAAAAAGCAGCTTTTTCAGTAGTGATTGGAGGGCTGGCTGGCCACCTCGCAATGCAGCAGCTCAACACAGGACAGTACGTCCCCATCATGCATGGTTTCTCCATAACAGATGTGGTTTTGCTGTACTGGGCTCCAGCAGGGTGTCCGGGGAGACAGTGTCTGTAATGAGCCATCATTTGTTAGTGGAGGGATGTGCTTAGTGATGCAGATCTCATGTTCACTGCTCCCCTTGTTGGCTGTTTTGTGGGAGGAAAGTGAGTAGCAAACGACCACTCATTGGAGCATCCAGAAGACATGCGTCAGCCCTGGGAGCAGCTGGGATTTACAACCATGGCCTTAGGGGACCTTGGGCATCCCCAAGCTGCTGGGTGGCCAGGTGGGCTCCAGACCCTGGGTTGGGTGTAGGGAGCTGGGAATCCCAATCCTGGGAGCATCCCAGGTCCCCTGAGCAGCTGGTCTGGGAGGTGTGGAGAGCCCACCTAAAAGCCAGGTGCCCTCGAGCCTTTCATGACACTGAGGGAGACCATGTCCCCACCAGTGGCATTTGACTGCTCTGCTTCCCTCCAGGTCCAGGGGTGCTGCCCGGCGTTGGCGGTGTCCCAGGCCTCGTGCCCGGCATTGGCGGTGTCCCTGGCTTGGTGCCCGGTGTTGGAGGTGTCCCCGGGGTGGCAGGTGACTGTTCCCAGGAGCCCTGTCCCCACCACCTGGCTCTGCGGAAGGTGTTGGGGCTGGTGGCTGAGGGTGCCTCTCTTCCTTGTCCCCAGGAGTCGGGACACCAGCAGCAGCAGCAGCAGCAAAGGCAGCTAAGTATGGTACGTGCTGCGCGGTGCAAGGAGCTCCCCAGCAGCTCCCTGGGGACCCCTGCTGATCCTCTCCACCCGTGGCACTCAGGGTGCCCCCAGGCAGCCGGGTCTCCCCTGGGGATCACTCCTGATGGCTCATTATGGAGAAGCATCCAGGGACGGGATGTGCCCAGTCCAGCTCCCAGCTGCTGCATCTGGGATTGGCTTCATCCCCAGGGCAGGACCTTCTCCCTCTCTGAGGTTTCTGCAGGCTGCTTCATGGAGGTGAACGGATGAGACTGAACTTGTGTCTTTGGACCTCGTCTGAATTCTTGCATTTTGTACCAAATCAATTTTTCCATCAGCAGACCTGACCCAGGGTCTGGTGCCTGCAGGCTCAGCCTCACTGCCCAGGTGGGCAGAGATCGCTGGCAGAGGGACCCCTGCCCAGGTTCACTGCCTTCCAAAAACTTGGTGAAATCCAGCAAGTGCATCCAACTTGGTCTACCAAGGCCCAGGTGCTCAGCAGACATAACCACCCCCAAGGGAGCTCCAGCAAGGAGGAACCCAGAGGGGATGAGGGACATGGCCAAGCAGCAGTGAAGCTAGGAGCCCAGGTGCAGAGAGAAGGCAGAAGTGGTCCTGAGGCTCCATGCAGGGCTGGGGGATCCATGTGCTGCTCCAAAAGGCAGTGCCAGAGGTTACATGGCCAGGTCCCAGGACCTTCTCCTGCATCATCACTGCAGAGACCTGGGAGTACCTTGGGAGCAGCCATGCTCGATGGCAGCTTTCCTTTGAGGGCTAAACTATTGCTGGCCATTTCTTCCATTTCTCTTCCACATCATGTAGAAAAAAATCCCACTACGTGCCCAGGGAAGGATGGGACTTAGGGAGAAACTTGGCAGCAACAAGTTAATGGGTGTGTGCTCTGTGCTGGGGTGCCAGGCACCTGTTGAGCAGGGGGCCATGAGGACAACCCTTCTGGCATTCAGCCCTTCCAGAAGTGACCTGATGCTTGTCCCTGTGGCACTAACGAGTGCCAGCGGGTCAAGGCTGTCACATGTCTGGGCAGCTTCCCAGTCTGGCCAGTGCCCAGGGCACCCAGCCCTTCTAGACTGGGGACCACCAACCACTTTTCCTCTGTGGCCTGTTTGGCTGCAAGGCTTGATGTCACCATGATGAGGACCATCTGGAGTCCCCCACGATGACGAGGATTACCATGGTCCCCTGTGCTGGTGACTTCCCAGCCTCTCTTTTACAACAGCAGATTTACCATCCCTGCTGGGGCCTATTGGGAGACACGGGGCCAGTCCCTCCCTTGCACCACTGCGCATCTCTCCTGGGATGAGGTGGTGGGGTGCTCTCTTCACCATGGCACGATGATGAGAGCAGACCTATGATGAGGTCCCACCTTTCAACTGTTGCTTCAACGAGATCTAACTTCTCTCTTGTTGCCTGCAGGAGCTGGTGTTGGTGTTCCTGGCATTGGTGGTGTTCCTGGTGTTCCTGGCATCCCTGGTGTCCCCGGCGTGCCTGGCGTGGCTGGGGTTCCTGGCGTGGTGCCCGGTGTTGGAGGTGAGCAGATGGGCTGGCATGAGCTGATGGGGTGGTGCTGGCCTCACCGGTCGCCTGACTCTCTCCCTTCTGTCCCTGCAGTGGGTGGCCCAGAAGCTGCAGCAGCTGCGGCGAAGGCTGCAGCGAAAGCCGCAGCATTTGGTGAGTCACTGTCATCCTTTCCCAGGGAGGGAGGAGGGACGCTTGCAAATGGGCAGGGTGGGGGGCAGCCCTGGTGCTGTGGATGATGGGGAGGCCAGCGGGACCCCCGCCTATGGAACCTGCCTCCTTGGCCACATCCTTGAACCTCTCTGCAGGAGCAGGGCGTGTGCCCGGTGTCGGCGTGCCTGGTGTCGGCGTGCCCGGAGTTGGGGTGCCCGGAGTTGGGGTGCCTGGAGTTGGGGTGCCCGGAGTTGGGGTGCCTGGAGTTGGTGTGCCTGGAGTTGGCGTGCCTGGTGTTGGCGTGCCCGGTCTGGTGCCCGGTGGAGTCGCAGGCATACCAGGTGAGATGGTGTCTAAGGGTTTTGCTTGGGACTGTCCCCAGCGGTGCCAGCTGAGGGGTGCCAGTGTGACCACCACAGCCCATTGATGCCCCTCATGCTTCCCCTCTCCTGCAGGAGTTGGAGTTCCAGCGGCCGCCGCTGCTGCCAAAGCAGCTGCCAAAGCAGCCAAGTTTGGTAAGCCAGGATCTCTCCGGGGTTATCCCATATGTCCTGTCTCCTGCTGCTTCCCCACCCCAGGCTGCTCCCCTGGTTGGGTCTGAGGCCCGGCACTGCACAGGGTCCCTGTGGGCTGGGGGGATGAGGTCTCCGCAGGGCTGTATGTGGGATAAGGTCCTGGCTGTGTCAGGGGGTGCCTTGCAGAGAGATGGCCTGCATGGAGGGTCCTAGGTTCACCATCCATACACCTTCTCATACATTAGTCCATCCACCTTCCTTTCTACCCACCCATCCACACCATCGGCCAGCCCCCTCAGTACCCATCTGTCCATCCATCCACACCTCCATCCATTCATCCATCTCACCATCCATCCACTTCACATCCATTCATCTATCCTTCCCACCATCCATCCATCCACCCACCATCCATCTATCCACTCCACATCCATCCATCCTACCATCCATGCACCCACCCCAGCCTGCCATGCCTTTTCAGCCAGCTCCTTCCACCACTTCTCTTCCTGAGCTGAAGCCCCAGTCCTTCCCTCTCTCCTTGCAGGAGCAGGTGGCCTGGCTCCTGGCGTGGGTGGCCTGGCTCCTGGTGTAGGTGGTCTTGCTCCTGGCATAGGTGGCCTGGCTCCTGGAGTGGGTGGCCTGGCCCCCGGCATTGGAGGTGTCCCAGGTGAGGAGAATGCAGGTGGTGGTGGCAGCCTGGGTGGTGTGGGGGGCAGGTCTGGGGCAGGACAGGCATGAGGAGGACCTCAGTGGTCTCCATCAAGTCACGGCCATCCCTTGGGGGATGCAGACAAGGCAGGAGGGATGGGTTCTGCCCAGCATTGCCGGAGAGACTGGGGACACTGACCCCCCTCTTGCTGTCTCCACTCAGGGGTCGGAGGTCCGGCTGCAGCAGCAAAAGCAGCAGCGAAGGCAGCCAAATTTGGTGAGTCAACTGGAGAAGCCCATCGCTCATGGCTCAGCCCACAGCAGGCAGCCCTACCTGCCCAGTGGGCATCTGCGGTCTCCCCATGAGCCCGGCATGGCACAGACTGGTCCAGGGGAAGCTGGGAGGCTTCAGTGGTGCGCACCCCATGCCATGCACATCATCCCACAGGAGTATGGGGATCGTAGAGGGATCACCCTTACGCTGCCTCACCCCCTCTCTCTGCAGGTGCAGGCATCGGAGGGGTGCCAGGCGGGGTGCCTGGTGTCGCTGGAGTGCCAGGAGTGACGCCCGGCGTTGGAGTTGTGCCTGGGTTAGTGCCAGGCGTGGGGGTACCTGGTACTGGTATCCTCCCCGGGGCAGGTATGTGCTTTGTCACACTCTGGTCAGGGACACGCTTGGAGACAGTGGTGGTTAGGGATGCTAAAAGCCACTGAGTCATGTGGAGGGGTGATGGGGGGGGATGCAGGCAGGATGGGAGATTGTGGCATGTGGGAGGGGTGCAGGGGTGACCATCCTAACCATGGTGTACTCATTTGCTTTTCAGGCATCCCCCAAGTAGGGGTGCAGCCTGGTGCTAAACCTCCCAAATTCGGTACGTATCTCTGCCACCCTGCCCCAGGTCCACCTCGGACTGTCACGGGGCACTCTCCTTGTGTGACCATTGGGGTGCTGGCCTTGCTTCGTGTCCCCTGCATGCTCCCTAGTGCCCCAACGGAGGGTGGCCCAGGTGTGGGAGGTGGCATGCTGTAACCTGTGGGGGCAATGTGCCACCTGTGCCCCCTCCCCTGGGCTCGGGGATATTTTTGTCTTGCTCTGCATTGCCTGCAGCAATGCATCATGCAGGGCGGTGAGCCCCCTCTGGGTCTTCTTGCTCTGGGTGCTGTAAGATGGGTGCTGGGGACACCCAGGATGGGTGTCAGGACCACCCCAACAGGCCAAGTGTTGGCTAGGGGTGCCGGGCTGTGGGGAGACAGGGGTTAATGGTCTCTCTCTGGCAGGTGTTCCCGGGGCTGGAGTCCCAGGGATTGGCGGCATCCCAGGTAGGTTCTGGCAGGAACTGAGCCCAGGCAGCAGGGATGTGCAGGCAGAGGGATACTCCCCCAGAGGGATGTGGGCAGAAGGATGTTCCTGCAGGGCAATGCAGGGAGTGGGGCTGCCCAAGGAAGGACGGGCACACATGGGGCTGGGCGAGGAGTGGATCAGGTGCTGCCCTGCTGACCATCCCCAGTGGCGCTCACCTGGGGTCCCTGTCATAGGTGGCCTTGGAGTTGGTGGCCTTGGAGTCGGTGGCCTTGGAGTTGGTGGGCTTGGTGCTGGTGAGTGATGTGGCCCCCTGGCATCGGGGCTCCCCAGGGCTGGGGTGCAGGGAGTGGAGCGGCAGCAGCATGTTTTCAGAGTGTCAAAAAGGGGATGTATGGGATGCAGGGTCGCTTTTGTCCCCTCCTGGTCCCACTGCATGGTCCCACCCCACACTGTCACTGTGCCCTGTGCCCCATCTTGTGTCTGCCACCTGCCCTGCTCCTGGGGTGTGATTGGAAAGGAATGCCATCGCCAAGCAGGTACCTTGGCCATAGCACCAGCATTGCCCATTCCATGGGGACAGGAGACAGTACTGTACCATTTCCCCAACATATGGAGATGCAGGTCCCTGCCTGGGGACCTTTTAGGGTCATAGCAGGGTCTGGCTGCAGCCCCAGGGGCAGCGAGCCCCACTGCGGGCTTCACTGATGCCCCTCTCCGATGCAGGGATCTTGTATCCAGGAGCTGTTGGGAAACCTCCCAAGCCAGGTGAGGAACAGGGGCTGCTCTGGCCTGGGGGGGCTGGAGGGGTGACCCCTATCCCTGTCCCCATCCCTGTGCCTGTGCCTGTTCCCATGCTCCTTCCCCTCACCAGGGCTCTCCCGTCCCGCAGGTTTTGGTGTTGGGGGGCTGCAGCCAGGTGAGTGCCATGGTTTGGAGCTGGGATGGGAGCGTGTCCCCTACTGCACCACGCTCATCCCCGCTTGCTGTCCCCACCCTGCTGCTGTCCCCCACCACTGCCTGGAAGATCACCCTGAAGCCAGACGGGTGCCCCTGTCCCTGCAGTGAGCCAGGGTGTCCCCAGCCAGGATGTCCCCAGCTAGGCAGGGTTGGGGTGGCACTGCTGTCACAGGCTGTCACCAGCTGTTGCTTTTTCCCCAGGGGTTGGAGTTCCTGGCTTTGGCGTGTCACCGATATTTCCAGGTACCATCCCCAGCTCGGCACCTTGGCATGCACCCCGGGCACATCTCAGTGCCCGGCTGGCTCGTGGGGACACACAGAGCCCACGGAGCACAGGGACATGGTTACGGCCTGGGGAGGGACCCAGGGGACTGAGCTGAGTGGGAGGGTACTCAGATGGGGGTGTGGGGCAGACCAATGTGGGTGCCCGGTGGGTGCTGAGGGCTTTGCTCTGCTTTCAGGTGGGGTCGCCGGCCAGCTGGGATTTGGTGGTGAGTGTCCGTCCATCCCCTGAGTGGGACATTTTTTTTTTGGGGGGGGTGCATATCTCCCCTGCACCCAGCGGCCAAGGAGGGTGGGGGTCCCACTCACCCTGCTCTGCCTCCCCCCCCAGGGAAGCCCCCCAAGACCTTCGGAGGAGCCCTCGGTGCCCTGGGCTTTAGAGGTGAGCGCTGCCGCCGGGTGAGCCCCCGCCCCACTGGGGCTGGCTCCTGCACTCCCTGCCCTTCTCCCAGACACCCCCCAGGGGTTTGGGGGGTGCAGGGGGGCTCACTCTGCGCATCCCCCCCCCACAGGCGGCGTGGGCTGCGCACAAGGGAAGTACTGCGGGAGGAAGCGGAAGTAACCGCCCGCTGTCACTGATGACCTCATGAACTTTGGTGCTACTGCATGGTCCAGAATGTAAAACCCAAGCAAAGCTGAGACACCCCCCCACACCCCAAAACCCCGGATCCCCTCCCCATGCCGGGGCCATCCCTGGTCCCACGTTCCCAGGAGGGACCCCGCGCCTCCGGCAGCGCCTGTCCCCCCACCAGCCCCTCTGGCCCGGCAGGGAGCACGGAATAAACTGCGGGGAGCAGCCGTCCCCCTTGGTGCTATCGCTCCCTACGGGATTTAGGGGGGGGTTCTTGGGGTGTCACCCCCCCCCCCCCAGCCTCAGAGCTTACCCTGTGGGGGGGGCAGGATGAGGGGCACCCCACATTGGAGGGACGGAGGGAAGGGGGCCCTGGTGGCAGTGGGCTGCATGGGGGAGGATGTACCCATCGCCCTGGGCCACCCCCCCCCGGGTCCCCACGCTTCCCCCAGCCCGGGGGGGGCCATGGGCGGGAGGGGCTCAGTCCCTTCATGTTACTCACTTTGCTATAACTGGGTGGGATGCCCTATCAAGAGGGACTTGCTTCCGACAGACTAATAAAGGACAAGTTTTTAAAGGACTCTGGCTCCGTCCTGCGTCCCTGTTCCCCTCCCCGTGGTGGTGGTGGGGACAGGTGGCACTGCCCTGTTGTCTTGCGCCCATGGCTCTGCCCCAAGCCTGGGGATGTGCTGCGTCCTTGGTCCGGAGATGCCATTTGCCCCACTACATGGTCACGGCTCTGGGACACAGGGGCTGGGTGAGGGGACTGCCTGGGGACCCAGGGGGGATGTGCATGCCCTGTCACACAGTGACAGCCTCAGGAAGGAGGGGGACATCCATGTTCTGTCCCATGGTGACAGACCAGGGGATGACCGAAATGTCTATGCCCTGTCCCACAGTGACAGCCCAGGCACCCAGGGGGAGGTCCATGCCCTGTCCCATGGTGACAGCCTGGGGGATGAGGGAGACATCCATGTGCTGTCCTGTGGTGACAGCCTAGGGACCCAGGAGGAGGTCCATGCCCTGTCCCATGGTGATGGCCTGGGGATGCAGGGAGATGTCCATACCCTGCCCTTGGTGACAGCCCAGGGGATGAGGGATACATCTATGTGCTGTCCTATGGTGACAGCCTGGGGGATAAGGGGGACATCCATGCCCTGCCCTATGGTGACAGACCAAGGGATGATGGGGATGTCCATGCCCTGTCCCACAGTGACAGCCCAGGGACCCAGCGGGACATCCATGGCCTGTCCCATGGTGATGGCCTGGGAATGATGGGGACACCCGTGCCCTGCCCACAGTGACAGCCTAGGATAGATGGGGAAATCCATGCCCTGTCCCATGGTGGCAGCCCGGGGACGCAGAGGGACATCCATTCCCTGCCCACGGTGTCAGCATGGGATAGGTGGGGACACCCACGCCCTGCCCCCTGGCGACAGCCCAGGCGATGACTGGGACATCCGTACCTTGCCCCACGGGGACAGCCCGGGGCAGCTGGGGACACCCGTGCGCTGCCCACGCTGACAGCCCCAGCGCCGCGCGTGCCCCCGCAGCCCCGCACGTGCCCGGCCCCGCCCCATTCGCCCGGGAGCCCCGCCCCTGCCCTCCTGGCCACGCCCACCCTGGCACCGCCTCCCCGCCCCTTCTCCCGGCCCCGCCCCTGCCCTGGCCCCGCCCCTCAGCCCCGCCCAGCCCCGCCCTCCGGCGGCCGCGCCGGCGCCGTGCTCCCGCCCGGCCATCCCCGCCCGCCCGCCGGAGCCGCAGCGGCAGGGCCGGGGCCGGGGCCGGGGCCGCGGGGAGGCGAGGCGAGGCGAGGCGAGGCGAGGCGAGGGCAGGGCCGGGTCCGGGTCCGGGTCCAGGGCCGGGGCCGGGGCCGGGGCCGGGGCCGGGGCCGGGGCCAGGGCCAGGGCCAGGGCCAGGCGCGGCGCCGGGCAGCGCGGCTGCATGAGGTTGATGCTGCTGTGCTGCACTTGGAGGGACGAGCCTATGGGAGAGGACGAAGGTGCGTGACCCCCCCCCACAGGCCCCCCCCCGTCTGACTCAGCGCTTCCGCCGCCACTGGGGCCTCCCGGCTCACCCGCACTCCCCAGCCAGCCTGCAGCTCCCCCGGATTCCCCCTGCACCCCCACATTCCCCCCCGCATCCCTCCTGCACAGCTACATCCCCCTCTTGCATCCTTACATCCCGCCTGCACCCACCATCCAGACTGCATCCTCCCCGCAGCCCCCCTGCACCCCCACATCCTCCTCTGCATCCCCCATCCAGCTTGCATCCCCCCTACATCCCCCCTGCACTCCCCCTCCAGCCAGCATCCTCCCCTGTACTCACAAATCGCCCCCTGCACCCCACAACCAGCCCACATCACTCCCTGCATCCCCCACTACACCCCTCTTCTAGCCTGCATCCCCCTTGCACCCCCACATCTCCCCCTGCACTCCCTGTTCAGCCTGCATCTCCCCCCTGCACTCCCCATCCAGCCCACATCACCCCCTGCACCCCTGCAGCCCCCACTGCACCACCCTTCCAGCCTGCATCCCCCCACATCCACAGCGTGCATCCCCAGATCCCTCCCTGCACCCCCGTCCAGCCTGCATTCTCCCTGCACCCCCCTTCCAGCCTGCATCCCCCCTGCACCCCCAAATCTCCCCCTGCACCTCCCATCCAGCCTGCATCCCCCTCCCTGCACCCCATATCCCCCTTCTGCACCCCACACACTTCCACATCTCCCCCTGCACATTCAATGTCTCCCTACTGCACCCCATCCAATCTGCACCCCCTCTGCATCCCCACCTCCCTGTACCCCCACATCCCCCTCCGGCCTGCATCCCTGCCTGCACCCCACAAACACCCTGCACCTCCCTCCCTGCACCCTGATATTCCCCAACACCTCCTATCCTTCCTGCCTCCTTCCCTGCAACCCCACATCCCTACTGTGCCTCCCATCCACCCTGCACACCCCGGATCCCTCATCCCTCCCCGCACCCCCATTGAACTCACACCCCAGTAGATCTGTAGCCACCCTGCATCCTTCACCTCCCTCCCTGCACCCGCACATCCCCCTGCTGCACCCCCTGTGTGCCCCCACACCGCTTTCCATCCCGCAGTCCCCCATCCAGCACCAATCCTGCACCCCTCTGTGTCCCTGCACTGCTCCTGTATTCCATCCATGCCGCATCTCCTAGCACCTTCTATGTCCCTGCACCCATCCTGCACCCCTCTGTGTCCCTGCACTGCTCCTGTACCCCATTTTTGCCTCATCCCCCAGCACATTCTGTGTCCCTGCACCCATCCTGCACCCCTCTGTGTGTCCCCATGCACCCTGCATCCCCCAGCACCCCTCCCGCACCCTTCTGTGTCCCTCCATGCACTTTATGTCCCACTGTGTCCCTCTTTACACCCCTTCCCCCCCCGCAATTCCCTCTTCACCCTCTGCCCCTATCCTGCACTCCTTCACACCCCCTGCACTCTGTGCAGCCTTGCATCCCCCCTGCCCCACTTCATCCCCTCTGCATCCCTGCTGCACCCTCTGTTCCCATCCTGCACCTTTGCATCCCTCCTTTATCCCTCCCTGCACCCATCCTGCACCCCTTCACCCCCCCTGCAGCCTCTGTCCCCATCCTGCACCTCAGCATCCCTATCCCTCCCTGCCCCCATCCTGCACCCCTGCATCCCCCCCACCGGTGGATGCCCCCCCGATCCTGCCCCTCCTGCACGCCCAGTCATGAGCACCCAGGCACTCCTCCATCCCCAGCACCTCTGTGCCCTGCAAACATCCGTCCTGCTGCTTGGCACCCTGCTGTGTCCCTACCCCCCCTCCCCCCTTCATCACCCCTCCATCCCCCGACCTGCCTGTCCCCTGTGCTGGCTGAACCCTGCAACCCTTCCAGCACCTCCATGGGACACCCTGGGTCCGCAACACTACCTCCTGCCCCCCACCCCCCACCTCTGCACCCTGTACCCACCCTCAGCCTCTCTGTGGGCACCCACACCCCCCAGTGACGTGGGCACCCACCGTCACGACAGTGCCCCCGGGGGACAGGGACTCTGGCACAACATGGGCCCTGGCTGGCACCACTGTGCTGAGCCCCAGCCCTGTCCCCAGCCCCGGGGACATCAGCGCCATGACCTTGTCCCCATTATGGGATCGATGGGTGGGGGCCAGGGGGCAGAATTCATCACCCCGGGCAGAAGGAGTTAATCCTGGGGGATGTGCCTGGGTGCTGCTGCAGGGAAGATGGGGACAGCTGGCAGGGTGACAGCCCTGTCCCCCTTATGTTTCCCCCCCTCCATCCAGGGACCGACCTGCCGGTGTGTGCGAGCTGTGGGCAGGGCATCTACGATGGGCAGTACCTGCAGGCGCTGAATGCTGACTGGCATGCCGACTGCTTCCGGTAGGAGCCCTCGATCCAGCCGGGATGGCCTCAGGGACACCGGGATGCTCCGCGGGGACAGGGACAGCAGATGCCCCCTCTCCGGCCATGGCATGGACTCGTGCGAGGCCATCGCACGCACCCGAATGCTCGCACGAGCGTGGCTGCATGTCCTCATGCCCGTGGAGCAGCACAGGCAGCGGGGTGTAGGCAGGGCTCACCGGGTGATGCTGAGTCTGGCAGAGGGCTCTGCTGCCTGTACCCCGCTGTCCCCCCTGCGCTGTCCCTTCCTGCCCGGTGACAATGACGGGGCGTGCAGGGCTGATGTCACCCGGCCCCCTCCCTCCCTGTTTCCTCTTTCACTCGCACCCTCCCGGCAGCTCGAGCGGTGGGAGCCCTGAGGAGGAGGAGGAGGAAGGTCCTGGGTGAGGGGTGCAAGGGGTGGCTGGGACCTGGTGGGGTTCCCCATGGGGCTGGGGCTGCCAAGCGTGGTGGGGCACCGGGGTGGTCCACCCCCGTCCCGCGGAGGATGCTGGCGGCAATGCTGAGGAAGAGCCGTGTCCTGAGCGCCGGAGCCAAGTGAGTGGGAGTGGGTCGGGCTGGACTCTGCACCCCCCGGGGTGCTCTGCCTATCTTCTCCCCCCACCACTCGGCTCTCCCCCTCCCTGGGCCATCAGCCCCAGCAAAACCACTGCGGGGGCCGCAGCTGGATCCTCCCCCCCCCACCCCCCCCCGGAGACCAGCTTCCGGCAGCCCTGGGCTCGCTGGTGCAAAAGCCTTCCTCCTCCACCCCAGCTCCGCTTGCAGCCGTGGAAGGGAGCGTGGGCCGCGGCCCAGTCACGTGTGGGAGGAGGAGGGATGCGGCCGCCGTCGGGGTGCCGTGGGGTGGCGGGGGTTAAGGGGGCGGGGCCGCGCGGCCGCCCCCCATTAGCCACTGCCCCCCCCGAACCCCCAAGCCCAAGGGAGGCTTCGGGCAGCGGAGTCCTGGCGGGGTGACGTCATGGGGTGGGGAAATTCCGCGCCGTGATGTCACGCCTGGTTGGTATTCCACCTGTGCGCGGCGCCCGCCCCCGACTGAGGGGGAGGGCAGGAGGGGACTGCAGCAGTCCCCGTGCACCCCCCACAGCAACCCCCATTGCAGCACCACCCTTGCAGACCCCCCCCATAGCAAACACCTGACAGCACCCCCCTGCACAACCTGATGCAGCACCCCATTGCACAGCACCCCTGCACCCCCTAGAGCAGCCCCCACACCCCCTGTGCACAACCTGATGCAGCACCCCATTGTGCAGCACCCCCTGCACCTGCCTGTGCACCCCCAAAATTCACAACCCTCTCTGCACCCCTGGGCACACCTTCCCATTGCACAGCCCCCCTGCACCCCCTGCTGCACCTCCCTGCAACACCCCACCTTCCCTGCACCTCACCTTCCCAGCACCCCCATCTCACAGTCCCAGAGCAGCTCCCTGCACCCCGTTTGCATTACCCAGGGTGTTGCAACCCCAAAGCTGGCATGTCCGTGACCCGGGTGGCATGTCCCTCTGTATGTGACCAGGGTGGCACATGCCTCCATGTGTCCATAACCAAGCTGGCACATTCATGACCAGGGTGGCATGTCCATCTGTTACCAAGCTGGCATGTCGCTGTGTCTGTGACCTGGGTGGCACGTCCCTCTGTGTCTGTGCTGGGCTGGCATTTCTGTGATCAGGGTGGCATGTCTGTGACCAGTCTGGCATGTCCCTCTGTGTGTCCATGACCAGGCTGGCATGTCCATGCAGGGCTGGCACATCCCTCCCCATGCCTGTTCTTGCCCTGTGTCCCCTGCCCTGTCCACCCCAGTGTCCCTGCACATCCCTGCACAGCCAGCCTGCACTGGCACCCCCGGAGCCACCTGCTGCTACCCTGGGGACGGTGACACATGGATGTGGTGGCCCTGCAGCAGGGTAGGAATCAGCAGCTTGCCCAGAGAGCCATGAGGTGGATGGGCACTGGCTGCCCACTGCGGTGATGATGGGGACAGGGTGACAATGGGGACATGGTGACAAGGGGGTCCCCATCCCCTGCCGCAGGTGCTGTGAGTGCGGGGCCTCTCTGTCCCACCAGTACTATGAGAAGGATGGGTGCCTCTACTGCAAGAAGGATTACTGGGCACGCTTTGGGGAGCTCTGCCATGGCTGCTCCGAGCAGATCACCAAGGGGCTGGTCATGGTGAGTGCTGGGGGGGGCCCGGGGGGTGCAGCACGGAGCCCTGACCCACGGCTCAGCTCCCTGGAAAGGGGTGAGGTGCGGAGGGGGTGCAGATCCCCAGCACAGGTTGGGCTCTGGGGGTGGCAGGGGTGTGCTTTGCATTTTACGGGAACCCTGGGCGGGGGGCGTGCCCTCATGTTGTGGCTGGGGATCGCAGGGGGTGGCTCAGGGTGGTGGGGACGTGTCCCCACAGCCATCCCCAGCCCGGTGGCATGACCATCCCTCACCCCCGTGGCTCAGCCTGCCCTTCCTTTGGCTCTGGTGTACCCATGGGTGCTCCCAGCACCATCTGAGCCCCGGCACCCATGCTCGGTGCCCCAGACGCCTGGGTCCCTGGGGCTGATGGTATCTGCCTCCAGGTGGCTGGGGAGCAGAAGTACCACCCCGAGTGCTTCAGCTGCCTCAACTGCCGCATGTTCATCGGGGACGGGGACACCTATGCACTGGTGGAACGCTCCAAGCTCTACTGGTATGCCCCAGCCTGGGTGGGTGGCTGGGGGGAGCACATCCCCTTGCACCCACCCACCTCCTCTTGGCCCCACAGCGGGCACTGCTATTACCAGATGGTGGTGACGCCGGTCATCGAGCAGATCCTGCCAGATTCGCCGGCTTCCCGCATCCCGCACACAGTCACGCTTGTCTCCATCCCTGCCTGCTCCGATGGCAAGCGTGGCTTCTCCGTCTCCATTGACCAGGGCTGCGGCACCGAGCACCCACGCACCGTCCGCGTCCGAGAGTGCGTCTGTGTCCCGTCTGCCACTGTCCCCTCCCCGGGGGTGGGGGCATCCCGCGCATCTTCTGCTGGTGGGATCCACCCCACAGAGACTTTCTGGGGTGGGAGAGTGAGGGTTGGGGCTGGTGTGTCCCTAGCAGCTGGGGGTGGTCAGAGGGGACTGTGGTGGCGTGTCCCCAGCTGCTGGGGTGGTTTGTGGGGACCATGCTGGCCTGTTCCTGTCCATCATGGTGGCTGGGGGGTGACATGCTGGCATTGCCCCATCTGCCAGGGTGGGCTGTGTGTACCAGGCTGGCATGTCCCCGTATGCTTGGGATGGCTTGTGGGTACTGTGCCAGCATGTCCCCATCCAGGAAGAGTGACTCATGGGCAACATGCCTGCATGTCCCCGACTAGCAGGGGTGACCTGTGGGTACCATGCCTGCATGTCCCTATTTAGCAGGGGTGACTCGTGGGTACCGTGACTACGTGTCCCCATCCTGGAGGGGTGACTCATGGGTACTGTGACACCATGTCCCCATCAAGCAAGGGTGGCTTGTGGGCAGCATGCGTGTGTCCCCATCCAACAAGGGCAGCTTGACTGTATGTCCCCAGTTAGCAGGGGCGACCCATGGGCAGCTTGCCTGCATGTCCCCATCTGGTAGGGGTGACTCGGGTACCATGACAACATGTCCCTGTCTTGCAGAGGTGACTCTCAGGGGACATGATAGCCTGTCCCCATTGGCTGGGGGTGGTTCGTGGGCAGTGTCCCAGCGTATCCCCACCCATGGCAGTGTCAGAGCTGGGGGGCTGACCCCCATTGCCTGCCGGCCCCATAGGGTGGATCCAGACTGCATCAGCCCTGACATGAAGAACTCCATCCATGTGGGCGACCGCATCCTGGAGATCAACGGCACCCCCATCAGCCACGTCCCCCTGGATGAGGTATGTTCCCTCCAGGGTGCCCCCCAAACCAGCACTGCACCCGCCTCAAACCACCCCTGCCATCCTTTTCTGCCCTAGATCGACCTGTTGATCCAGGAGACCAGCCGCCTGCTCCAGCTGACCATCGAGCACGACCCCCACGAGCCTCTTGCCCACGAGTCAGGACTTGCCTGCAGTCCCCTGCCTGCCCTGTGCAGCCCCCTGCGCTCCCCGGCCCCCCTGCCCTGCGGGGAGCCCGGTGCCATGCGCCAGCGGACTGTCATGTAAGGCCACCAGCTCGCCCTCCTCTCCCGTAGCAGTCCCTCCTTGGGATTGACTGTCCATCCATCCCACAGGAGGAGCTGCAGCACAGACAAGTCTCCAGGCTCCGGCTCGGTGGGCTCACCTGCATCCCAACGCAAGGACATCGGTCGCTCTGAGTCATTGCGTGTTGTCTCCCGTGCCCATCGCATCTTCCGCCCCTCTGATCTGATCCACGGCGAGGTGCTGGGCAAGGGCTGCTTTGGCCAGGCCATCAAGGTGGGTCTGGGCGGCCACAAGTGTCACGAGCGTGAGGGTCTCAGCTCACTGGGATGGAGTAGGGGGTATCGTCTTCCCCCAGGGTGTTCCCAGAGGTGGGAGTGGTGGCTCAGCCCCTGCACTCCCTGCCAGGTGACGCATCGGGAGACAGGCGAGGTGATGGTCATGAAGGAGCTGATCCGCTTTGACGAGGAGACGCAGAGGACCTTTCTCAAAGAGGTGAGCGTCCCCTTTCTTTAATCCCCCTGGTTGGCGCTGGGAGACACAAGGGATGGGGCTGTCCGATCCCGTCCCCCACCCTGACATGGGATGCTGGGCATGACATCTGGAGTAGGGGTGGCCAGGCACCGTGGGGTGCAGGCAGCCCTGCCTATTTAATGGAGAACACGCAAGCAGTGGGTCTGGTCGGGTGAGTGCTGAGTGCCTCGGGGTGTCACAGGCATGGGGGGGTCCTGCAGGTGAAGGTGATGCGCTGCCTGGAGCACCCCAACGTGCTGAAATTCATTGGGGTGCTGTACAAGGAGAAGAGGCTCAACTTCATCACGGAGTACATCAAGGGTGGCACCTTGAGGGGCCTCATCAAGAGCATGGTGAGCACTGGGGGGCAGGTTGGCCCCCCACCACCCCAGAGCCCCACCGGGGCTCTGGGACCCCTCTCCTCTCTCCTATGGCAAATCTCCCCTCCTGCCCCCAGGACAGCCACTACCCCTGGAGCCAGCGGGTCAGCTTCGCCAAGGACATCGCCGCCGGCATGGTGGGTGCCACTGCAGAATGGGTGGGTGAGATGGGTGCTGGTGGGTGGGGGACCGTGGGGTGGGGGTGCCCTCTGCTCTCAGCCCATCCTTCCCCCAGGCCTATCTCCACTCCATGAACATCATCCACCGTGACCTCAACTCTCACAACTGCCTCGTGCGGGAGGTGAGTCCCACATTGGTGGTGTCCTCCCCCAGCCTGGGTGGGAGTCTCAGCCCCCTGCATGGCTCCCCCCATACCTCACCTCTCTCCATCCACCCAGAACAAGAGTGTGGTGGTGGCTGATTTTGGGCTGGCACGGCTGATGGTGGATGAGAAGAATCAGCCTGAACATCTCAAGAACCTGAAGAAACCGGACCGCAAGAAGCGGTACACAGTGGTGGGGAATCCGTACTGGATGGCACCTGAGATGATCAATGGTGAGCCTGGCTGCGGTGCCAGGAGGGGGGACATGGCCAAGCAGGGGACACTTGCTGGGGCAGGACGTGCGGCATGGCCCAATCCATCTCTCCCCACAGGGAGGAGCTATGATGAGAAGGTGGACATCTTCTCCTTCGGCATTGTCCTGTGCGAGGCAAGTACCATTGGGGTTGAGTTTTCTGCTTGGGGGTGGGGTCTCCCCTTGGGGTCCTCATTGTGTTTGGGGTCCCCCACTGGGGCTGAGCCTGCTCTTCCCTCCCACTGTCCCCCAGATCATCGGCCGGGTGAGCGCTGACCCTGACTACCTGCCCCGCACCACTGACTTTGGCCTCAACGTCAGGGGCTTCCTGGACCGCTACTGCCCCCCCACCTGCCCCCCCAGCTTCTTCCCCATCGCTGTCTGCTGCTGCGACCTGGACCCTGAGAAGCGGTGAGTGGTTGGGACCCCACCGGGGGACCACTGGAGCGGGTGGCAGGGGTGGACGGGGCCAGCGGAGCTGCTACATGTTCCCCCTTCTTGCTCAGGCCGTCCTTCAGCAAGCTGGAGCAGTGGTTGGAAACCCTCCGCATGCACCTGGAGATCCACCTGCCACTGAGCTCCCAGCTGGAGCAGCTGGACCGAGCCTTCGGGGAGATGCACCAGCGGGGCGAGGCGGGGCTGCCCGCGCCTCCCCGATAGACCCCCACACCTGCCCGCGTCTCCTCTGAAGCTGTGGGAGAAGGAGCTGCACCCACCGCCAGCAACTCCTCCAGTTGCCGCCACCCCTGGGGCTGGATCCCTGGGGCTCCCTGGATGAGACCCCCTCCCGTCTCCTCTGCACGGGCTGCCTGCACTGCTGCCCGCACCGCTGCCCACGCTGTCCCTGGGAGCTGGCTCTCCCTGGGGCTGCACAGCCCCTGTGCATCCCCCCACAACGCTGTAGCTGTTACCCCCCAGAACAAGCCTGGCTGGCCGCACCATGGGGACCATCCCCATGTCCCCATGTCCCCCTCCCGCCCTGGCTCGCTTCGCGTTTGCACGCCGGGGGGCTGCGTGGCCGCTGCACCCCCACGAGCCCCGTGGGCTCCCCCGTACAGAGCCGCGGCCTAGCGGCGGTGCCTTGGCTTTCCATGAACTTGCACTGCGACACAGGAGGGACCCCCCTGGTTCCTTTGGGGGGGGTACAAGGCCCCTGGCCCCCCGGGTGAGCGTGGGTCCCAGGGCAGCCTCGTAGCAATGCCCTTGTCCTCAGCCAGCCCTTCTCACACTGCTGGCACCCCGGGTTTGGGGGGCTGCCGGCACCCCTGGCTGAGCAAGGGGTCCATGGGGGGGTGATGCCCCCATGGCGTGGGGACAGGCATGTAGCGGTCCCTGCTGCTCCCACGTCCCTGCTGCCCGTGCTAATCCGTGACTGCACATCCCTGGGGACAACACTGGGTGGTCCAGAGGGATGTGGGGAAGCGGCTCGTCTTGGTCCCCTTGAAGTGGGGTGGTTGGGCGGGGTTGCGCCACGCGGTGCTTTTCATGCTCTTTATTCAGGTTCATTTTTCTGTAAGATATTTAAAGAGAAGAGTTTGTATTATTTTTTCATACGACGTAGCGTTTGCCATTTGTCACTGCCTCGGTTCTGCTTTCTCAAAGGGATGAAACTGTGAAGCCTCTCCGCGCACTTTTGCCCGGGAAGTCCAAGGCGACGTCCTCTCTGGAGGCGGGAAGGGAGCTCAAACTGTGATGTACCCTGAGCCGTGAGTCAATAAATCCTTCCCTGCTCGCTGCCCGGCCTGCTTGGGAATCGCTCGCCTCCCCTGGGGGGGCTGGGAGCTCTTGGGGAAACTGAGGCAGGAGGGACTGGATTCTGCTCGGGGCAGCGTGGTGGTACTGGACTCGGTGGCATCGCCCAGGCTCGGTCACCCCCATGGTGGCAGCACTGTTGTCCCCCTTCATGCTGTTCCCACTGCATGTGGGTGCCCCCCACAGCCCTGGGGCTGATGCCATCTCCCTGCCTGCACCGCCTGGCTGGGCCCCCAGGAGCCCCAAACCCCATGTCCCTACCCTGCCTGTCTGTGCCCATTGTCACCCCACATGATAACAGAGCCCACGGTGGCGACAGGCATGTTATGGAGCTGCATGACTGTGGGCGCCATGGAGCAGCTTTGTCTTTGATGTAAAACAAGCCCCAGGGGACAGCAAGGTGGTCTGTGCCCCACACAGTGGTGGTCCATGGTTGTCCCCATGCTGTCCCGCTGTCCTCATCACCTTCCTAAACCAAATTAAGGTCCCCAAGGTGGGGGATCTCCATCATCAGAGGGGTTTGAGCTTTGGCTAGACAAAACCTGTACTCCAAGGAGCTCATGGGGGGTGACAGGGAAGGGACCAGGGGATGTCCCCGAGGATGTCCCCAGGGGTGCTGCAGCTGGGCAAGGAAGGGAGACAGAGCAGCCTGAAGGGGTCCCGAGACCCAGGCTGGACACCCCATCAGGAAAACCTCATGATTTATTGCTCTGGGGATGCAAGGCCTCAGCACAGGAGGGACTGGGGGCGTTGGGGAGGTGACTGTGGCTCACTCCCGCCCTGGGGTGGCTTCTTCATCTGACTGCCTGTCCCATGTCACCCTGGTGAAAGGACAGGGGGCAAACACCCTGCCAATGTCATGGTGCCGTCACAGTGCCCTTGGTGACATTGCACAGTGATGGTTCTTTGCTCTGGGAGCAGGACACCATTGCTCCCCAGAAACATCAGGGCAGAGGGGAACCTGTTGTGGCCGTCACCCCTGGGAAACACCATGGTCCCCAAACCCCTGCTGCCATGGGAGACCAGGACCCCAGGGGACACCCAGCCCAGCAGTGGGAACCCCCCATCCCCGCAGGACCCCCAGTCCCCCCGCAGCCCCTCGCCCAGCTGGATGGAGCTGCAGAGCAGGATGTGCCTTGTGCAGCCAGTGCAATCGGGCCACTTGCTGGTGACCCTGCAGAGGACCCTCGGTGCCGGGCAGGGGGAGAGCCAGGCAAGAGCTGGCAGCTGTCCACAGCAGGGCCGAAGCAGTGGCAGCTCAGTCACCCCCACGACCAATGACTCATCGCAGACCGAGCCACCGGCTGGGAGCCCCCCCTCACCAGGCAGAGAAGTGGCCCTGGCACAGCCAAAGTGGCCCCACACCACAGCCATCTTCCACCCAAAGCCCCCCCCCGGGGGTGTGCAGCACCCCATCCCCAAATCCGGCCACCGGTGTGTGCGGCACCTGGCCTCCTGCCGGCCCCCTGCCCATCCAGCGGCAGCCTGGCAAGGCTCCTCGCCCACGCAGTGCCCCCCAGCCTTGCCTGAAGCTGGCGTGAGGGTCTCGGCACCCCCGCTCCCGGCACCCGGCTGTCCCCCCCAGCCGTCACCTCCCAGGAGGGACAAGGGCACCCAGACCAAGCTGCAGACCATTGAGAACTCCCCCCATGCCCCCTGTCCTCCCCAGGGTCCCCCTCTGTCCCCGTCTGAGGTGGTCCCCAGGGACATCCCTGGCAGGGCTCTGCCCAAGCTTGGCCCCGGCTCAGCGTGGTGGCCCTTGCTGCAGGTGGGGAGCCAGGTGTCCCCACATCCCATGTCCCCTCTGGTGGGCCAGCATCCAAGTACCACCGAGGTGGTGGCCAAAGGCATTGGTGGCTCTGGCAAGGACACAGCCAAGTCAGTGCTGCTCGGCAGAGCCTCCCCCACTGTCCTCCTGCATGACGCCCAGACCAAGAGCTCTGGCTCCAGCTACGATGATGGGAATGAGCCATCAGCCACTGGGTTTATCGCCTTCTTTGTGGGTAAGTTTGGGTGACCAGGTCGGGGGGAGAGTGTGGCTTCCCCTGGCATCTCAGCAGGGTGGGCACCAGTGCTGGTGGGACCCTCCAGGGGGGACACTTCCAGGGTGACAGCGGCTGCCTGTGGGCAATGGGGTGACGGGGCAGTAGGGTCCTCATGAGGCTTGAGGAGATGTGCAAAGAGAGGAGGTGCTACTAGGGTCCAGTCAGGTACCCAGCTTCATAGGGATGTCCAGAGTTGAAGAGAAGGGTTGCTGGGATTCCACAAGGGTGCCCAGCTCCACAGGGACATGGGGAGCTGGAGAGGGGCCACTGTGGTCCGGTGAGGGCATCCAGCTCCATAGGGATGTGGGGAGGTTGAGAAGGGTTGCTGGGGTCCTACCAGGGTGCCCAACTCCATAGTGAAGTGACATGGGGAGCTGGAGAAGGGTTTCTGGGGTCCAATGGGGCACCCAGCATCATAGGGTCATGGACAGCTGGAGAGGGGTCATTGGGATCTGGCCAGGGTGTCCAGCTCCTTAGGGATATGGGGAAAAGTCCCCATCCTTGGCCACAGGAAGGCTCGCCTACACTGGAGGATTTTCTGGTGGCGAGTGGGAAGTAGCAGTGGGGACCTCCGGAGCCCTTTCCACCAGCATTTCTGTGGCTGTGTCCATCCCTGCTTTGAGCCAGAGGCTGGTCTATAGATGTTGCAAGATCTCTCCTGTCCTACACCCCTTTGATCCACCATGCTATGCCTGGTGCCTGGCTCTGCAGGGTCTCTGTCATGGTTGGCACTGTCCCCAGAGCAACCCTTTGACCCCTGGGCACAGTGTCCATCCTTCCAGCTCAGGCCTGGGGACTTTGCACAGTCCAGGAGCAGCTTGAGCCCTCCTTCTGTGATTTGGGCAGAGAGCTGTCACTGTCACAGCCCCATGTCGTCCCCCCCAGCAGCCTGGGCTGGGACAGGAGCAACCTCCTTGGGTCACACATGTCACCGGGTCACTGGGACCTGGTGGCTCCATGGGGTGAATCTAGACCCCAGAAACCCCTGAGGGGCACCGAGGCTGATGCTGGTGTGTTGGTACCCGCCTGCCTCAGCTTCTCCTCTTGCAGGAGCGTGGGATGGTGGGTCTGGATGTGGGGATAGGAATAAAGGGCCATTGCTCCAGCTCCCTGTCCCCCCACAGACGGGGCTGATGAGAGGCACCCCAACATCCTCTGGTCCCTGAAAGGTGCGGCTCGCCCTGGGCAAAACCTGGTAGGGAAATTCTATGGGCCATGCGTTGCCACCTCGCTTGCTGGTGGTTTTTGTAGGGTCTACATAAATGTGGCATTTTTAAACAGCACTGGAGATACAGCTCTCCCATGCTCCCCTGCAGCATCACTGCCTTTCCTGAGTGCCCACCTGTCCCTGCCCCTCTCTGCCAACTGGGGACACGTGGGTCCCATCCCTGACCCAGCTGGTGGTCCTGGGGGGAACACAGGGACGGGGGGGGGACGGGGTGGGGGACAGCCAGGGATTAGCAGAGGGCCCTTGAAAAACCTCAGCTGCTTCTGATGGGAAAACTTGTTTCTCCTCGGTCCCACTGCCATCCTCCACCGGCTCCGGTGCAAACCCCTTTCCGGCTGTGACTCCAGAGGAGGAGGTACGTGATGGGCTGGGGCTGCGGGGTGGGAGCTTGGGGTGACACCAGTGCTACCAGGTCCCCAGGCCTGGTGCCAGAGATGGGCAACACTGGCTGGTGAATCCTTTGCAAAGGGTTTGCTGGGACTGGTGACATGATGAGATGTGTGAGGACTCAGTTGGGGTGGGCAGGCAGGACTCCTGGGTCCCTGGCCAGGGCTTGAGGTGGGCCCTCCTGGGCTTGCAGGTTTGGATGGCTATGACTCTCTGTCCCCATTGCTGTGCCAGCCATCCTATGGAGCTCACCCTGTGGCCCTCTGAGGGCCAGATATGGGCAAGCTGGCTGCTGACAGCCCCCAGACCCCCTAGTCTTACTGGGGTCTGGAGCTGCCTGGAGAGAGACAGACTAGTGGGCTTGGAGCAAGGATGGGGTGACCCTAGCGCATGGGTTTGGGGGGCTGGGAGACCCTGGCGTGTGGGTTTAGGACTTGGGAGACCCCAGTGCATGGTTTGGGGGGCTGGGAAACCCTGGCATGTTGGTTTAGAATCTGGGGGACCGTAGCACATGTGTTTGAGGACTATTTGCTGCCCTGCAGGGATCCAGCACTGGGAGCAACCCAGGCACAGACAGCCCTTACAGGCTCAGATCAAGGGAAAGAAGGCAAAAGGCAGGAATCAAACCCCAGGCTTTCGGGTGCCACCCTGAGCACAGACCCTCAGCCCACCTGGACCCCATGCTCAGGATGGCTGGAGCACTGTGGGGTACACGATGTGGCTCATCCTCTTCGTGCTGGGAAAAAAGAGTTTATCCCCATCTTGGAGGCTGTTTGGCTGCTTCAGAAACTGGAAAACACAGCCTCCCTGCCTGGCTGCTGCTTCTGCCCATCCTTCGGGGTGGCTTTTGGGAGACTCTTTGGGGCTTTGTCCCCTGGGACGTTTTATGTGGAGCAGCTGTGAGGTGCTCCACTCGGGCTGGCGTTCCTTGGCCCAACCTCCATGCTGGGAAGGCCCCAGAACTGGACCCATTGCAACAGAAAGAGCTAAAAATAGTGGTTCTCACGGTGGATGCAGAAAAGCATCCGAACATGCAGCCTCTGAACCTGCCAGCAGCTGAGGACTGGGCCGATCCCCCAGCCCTGTCCTATGCCCAGCAGACACCCTGTGGCCTCTATGACCCCAAATCTTCCCCCACCAACCCCCCCCTTTGAAACTCCCCCAGTGCAACCAAAGCCAGCAGGACCTGCCTTGACCTGGGGCAAAGCTGAGTATAGGCAGGGCGGGAGCAGGCAGCCCCCCCGGCTATGGGTAGCGAGGAGGCAAGGGGTTAATGTCCTTGCGCCCGCCGGATGCAGCATCCTGGGCTGGGCTCTTTCCATCTTGTTTTGGTTTGAAGGAATAAAAGCTTTGGCAGCAGCATAGCCACTTCCCAAAATAACTCAGCCTCCCATGGTAATTACAGAGCTCTGGTCCCTGGTAGCGGCTCGTGGTGGCTTCTTGGCCCTGCTGTGCTGTGCCGGGACCTGATAATGCTTCTGCCAGCTGGGGTGAGGGAGACTGGGGTGCCTCAGGGACCTCGGGGACCTCTCAAGTAGCACCAGCCTCCCTTGGCATCACTGTTGCTCCTCTTGCGTCATCCCCCGGCCAAGAAAAATGCAGCCCCTTGCATCCCCCCTCCCACTCTGCAGCTGATCCCTTCAGCTTTTAATGCTCTATTTAAAGCCTGGGCTGCAGCTCGCCAGCCTCAATGGGCACTGAGCTCCTGGAGCCAGGCCCTGGCAAGCCAGCGGCTGGTCCAGGCTGTGCCTGCTGGCATGGCTGAGGACACCCAGCTCATCACAGCAGTGCCTGGCTTGCCCTCCCACACCCTGTGGGGCTCAGTGCTGCTCCTTGAAGGGCAGGGAGAGACGGGGCTGAGCTCCTGGAACACCCGAGCCTGTAATCCCCAGTAATCTCAGAGTAAAGCGCTCGCTGTGGGGATTAGAGAGGCAAACAGCCACCCTCACCTACCTGGCCCTGCCTGCTCCCCTGCCTGTGGTGCTGCCTGCAGCCCTCTGGCTGGCAGCAGGCAAGGAAGGGCTGCCAGGCTCTCTGCCCAGCTGCCCCAGGTGGATGGGGTCCAGGTGGCTGCTGGGGCTCCCCCACCCCACATTGGGACTGCGTCAGTTATTTGTGGGACTAAAGGGAATGTGGAGCCATCTGGTCACAGTCTGGCCCTGTAACATGTCGGGGGACGAGGCCCTGCGTGGTGACACGGTTGGGGACAAGGCCGAGATGGTCCCTGCAGAGTCACCCAGCCTCAGTGGGAGTCTCTGTGCAGGGCTAGATACAGCTTTTCCTGCTGGGAAATTACCACTAGCTTTGTCTTATGTGTAAGGAAACTGAAGCAGGGAGGAGCTGCTCATGAGAGGGATGCTCTGGGCATGTGTGTGGCCTTGCTGCCCCCCTGGCATGGGGTGCATTGGGGGGGGGGACAAGGACAGCCCCAGTGGGTAGCTGGACTAGGAGGCTGAAAGTTGGGGATGGCTGACCCTCTGCCAGCTGCTCACTGCAGGGAACGGCCACCACCAGCCAAGACTCCCGTAGTCCCTTTTATGGCTGGGAACACAAGCGCCCCATGCTGCCCCGGCCGGCTGTGCCAGCGTCCTCTCCTGCCCTCAGAGGGAACAAGGGCATACAGCCATGTGCACTGGTACTCGCTGCCTGGGGCTGGGGGCACCCTGGGAAGGGGCTGCAATCCCTGGTTTAGGACGGGAATGGGGATAGGGACACAGCCTGTTGCTGGTTCCCCCAACAGATTTCCAGCCTGCCAGCCAGTCGCAGCAGAGCCAAAACAGGGCTGCAGGCATCAGCCCTGGGAAAGGCTCCAGGGTGTGGGGGGGGCAGGCTGGGATTTTGCAGAGGGGACACTGGGAAAGACTGGGACCTGGTGCCCCATGCAGTGCAGTCCCCAGTCCCTGGTACCCGGCATATGGTGCCTGATGTGTGGTGCCAGCACGTTTCCCTGGTGCTCAGTAGCTGGTGCATGGTTCCCAGCATCCAATACCCCCTAACTGGTACCCAGTACCCAGTGCTCCCAATACCCAGTGGCTGGCGTGCCCAGTGCCTCCTGCCCAATACCTGGTACCTGCCGAGCAATGCCCGGTGCTGGTGCCTGCTGCTGGCAGGTCACCCCCAGTGCTGTTCTCTCTCACCGGTACCAGTACCCAGTGCTGGGGCCTTGTACCCGCTGGCTGCTGCCTGCACCAGGACCCTGCACCTGGTGCACGGTGCACCATGCCGGTGCCCTGTACCTAGTGCCTGTGCCCTACACCTGGTACTGGCGCCCTGTACCTGGCACCCAGTGCCATTGCCCTGTACCCGGTGCAGGTGTCCTGTTCCTGGTCACAGTGTCCCGGAGCCGATGCTGGAGCCCCGTGCCTGGTGCCGCTGCCTCGTACTGCTGCCCCGTGCGCGGTGTGCAGCGCCCGGTGCGGGGTGCATGATGCCAGTGCTGGGTGCCGGTGCCCGCTGTACAGTGCCTGGTCCCAGGGCACGGTGCTGGTGCCGGGTGCCGGTGCCGGTGGTGCCGAGCGGCCGCCCCCGCCCCGCCCGCCGCCCGCCCCGCCCCGCCCCGGGCCGCCCCCGCCCCCGCCGGCTGCTATTTCTGCTAATCCCGGCGGCGGGGCCCGGCTGTGCCGCTCGGCAGCCGCCGCTCTCGGACGGCGCCCGGCGCCGCAGCCATGGTAAGGCCGGCGGCGGGGGGGGCCGGGCCGGGCTGCACCGCACCGCACCGCACCGCACCGGGGGGCCGCGCCGGGCCCGCTCCCGCATCCCGGTGCCCTCCGTGAAGGTGACGGTGCGGCGGGGGCGGAGCGGGCCGGGGCCGCCGGTGCCGCAGCGGGGAGGGGGAGGCACGGGCAGCGAGGCAGCACCTGCCAGGTCCCGGCAGGCAGCAGCCGAGCAGCGTCCCGGGATCAGCCTTGGAGGAGATGGGGGGGATACAACGGGACCGCCTGCACGCCGCCCCTCACCGTGGCATCGGGACGGGCGCCTCCTGGAAAGGCGACGCTGCTTCCGAGCGGCACCTGCGTGTCCCCACGATCTGTGGCACCCCCGGGGTGTCCCTGCGTGGGTAGGGGGGGCTCCGAGCGGAGCGTCGGTCACCCAGACGTGCCTTTGGCAGGTCCCCCAGGCTGCGGTCCTGGCGGCGCTGCCAGGATGGCCGGGCCCTCCTGCAGGGACCGTCGCGCACGCCTGGAGCCTAGCTGTGCTTTGGAGCCGTCTCTGCAGTTACTGGCAAGGTGTGGGGACACCAATGGCCTTCCTGGCTTGGCAGGAGCCTGTCATGCATCACTTGTCTTGCTTCACTCCAGTTGTGGCAGGTCCCCAGGACCCGCTCGTCAGGGCCACTTCCCCATGAGGACCTTGAGGCACTTGCCTGCCCAGGGTAGGGATGGAGATGGAGGGTCGTGGCCATGGCTCATGTGGCACCGGGCTTGCGGCCACTGGGACAGCTGCCCTTGGTGGGGACCATCGTGGCCGTCCTTCCCCGGCAACCGTCGTGGGAACAGGACCGGCACATTCCTTCAGAGCGGGACGCAGTGAAACCGGATAGGAGCATGGCTGGCAGAGCATGTCGCAACCGGCTCCAGTGAGCGCCTTCCCAAAAGGCTCTAAAATGTGGCTTTGGGGATGGACAGATCCACGCCTGGAAACATCTAGGGGGGGGAGGACAACAGCAGCAGCTGGGCACCAGAGAGGAGCTGGGCTCCCTTGCCCATACATGCGGGGTGAGCTGGGGCTGGACGTGGGTGTGGACACATCCAGAGGACCCGCAGAAGTGGACCTGGTGCTCCCATGACACCAGTGCCACATCCCTCTGTCCCCAAAGTGGTTCACGGCTTGCCCAGAGAAGTGGCATGAGCAATGGTCCCCCTTGACCTCTGCTCCTGGCTTGTAGCGGGCTGGATTTTCTCACCCATCCCCACATGCTGAGATGCCGCCGCTGTTACTTCCTGGCTTGCGGGCAGCCACCACATGTGGTGCCATCCTGGGGTCCCCACGTGGGCACTCCCAGGTCCTTCAAGCTGGCGGATTCCCTGCAGGAAAGGGGCTGGAACTGCTGCACTGAGGGATGTGTCAGAAAGGCTCTTGTCCTGTGTGCTTGCCCACCTGGTGCTGACAACCTGCCCCGCCTGGGGACCCGTGCTGCCTCCTGCCCCTGCGTCCATAGGGTGCCCAGCAACCTGCTCCTGTTAAAGCTGTTGGTAAACTCAGTTTCCCAGCTGGGATGCTGCCAATGGGGGGGGAGGGGAGAGCTGGGGGTAAGAAACTCCAATTGCAGCATGCTGGCAGGAGCATCCTGTGCATCTGGAGGCAGACCAGAGCAGGTGAAGCCCAAGTGCTGGGATCAGCCTGGGGAAGAGATGGACTCCCCAGGCTGATCCCAGCAGAGCCGGGCTTCAGCAGGGACCACTGTGCTCTTGTCCCACATGGGGCTCGTGCCTTTGAGATGGGTTGTTTGTGCCTGGGATGCTCAGCTGTTGTGTTGCAGTAGAGTGGTGCATGCTCTGTTGTGGATGGCACATCTGGATGTCACCTTTAAGTGGGCTGGGGACACCTCAGCCAGCCTGGCTGTGCTGACAGCACCTCACTGGGACATTCCCTTCCTTTCCCTGCAGAAACAGGCTGGAAAAACACATCCCATGGGAATGGGATTGTGGTGCCAGGCAGAAAGATGCTAGGGGGCAGCTGGTGGCTTTCCCAGCTGAGGTTTTGCCTGCTGTCCCTGCGCCCCTGCATCTGGCACGGCCCATGGGCTGTCACCATGCAGGGAAGGTGTGATGCAGTGTGACAGACAGGGATGAGACAGTGCGAGTGCCACCTCACTAGAGCTGCTGGGCCGGTGACAGCCCGGTCACTGAGTGCCAGCTCACGCGCAGCCAGGCATGTAATCTGCTTATGGGGGCACCGGCACAGCCCCAGGCTCTCGCTGCAGTAAATCCCTGCTCCCACTGGGAGCACAGGATGGGATGGTTGGAAAGCGGTGGATATTGTAGGAGAGCTGTGCTACACCAGGCAAGGGGGTTTGGGGGGTGAGGGGCACTGCTGATGGGGTGCAGAGTCCAGCCACGCTGGTGGGCTGGTGGATGGGGTGCTGCAGCCTGTGATGGGGGGGGAAAAGGGGCTGCAAAGTCATCAGGGAGGTGTGGTGCCATCCAGGGGTGGTGGTACTGCTCCCCTGGGACTGGGCTCAGCAGGGATGGCTGAGGCCAGGCAGGGACAATGGGGTCTCTGCCACCGGTGTTGGGTGGCCTCAAAGGTGGGTGGGGGGAGATCCAGTGCTGGGGTTAGGAGCGTGGCTGGGACCCAGGGATGCTGGGGACGGGCACATCCACGTCCCTCTCCACGTCCGGCAGGTTTGCAGTTCATTGCACCTGTCCTGACCCCAGCTGATGCTTTGGGGCTTTTTAAGTGCTTTCCTGGTGAATGCAGCGCCTCCGTGGTCAGGCAACCCAGGCTCCATGCCTGAGCTGCTCTGATGCATCTTGATATGCATCAAGGTGAATCACCATCCCAGGTGACCCCCGGCAGTGACAGCCTGGGTACACTGGCTGCCACCTGCAGCTCCTCCTGAGGCACCGTTAACCCTTTGCCTACCCAAGGATGAGCCAGGGAAGCTGATGCAGGACCACTGGAGCTCCTGCCAGGGAGCCCTACGGTGGGCATCATCCCTGCTTCTCCCAGCCCAGGGTTGGGTCCTTCCCAGCTGGACCCAGCAGGCCCAGCTGGACCACTGAGTTGGAGCTGTGTGGGGAAGCTTTAATTTTTGGGTGCAAAAATGTTGAGTTTTCAAACAGGCTTTCATAGGAAACCAGGTTTCTCCCCTTGAAGAGGCTGGGGGGCCCTGCCAGGGCAGCTGTGGGGCGCTCTGGGGTGGGGAGCGGGAGAGGACCTGGTGTGCACTGGGATGGAGGAGGTTTTTGTCCTGAGGTGGAGGAAGGTTTGTCCTGGGATGGAAGTGTTTGCCAGGGCTGAATGTCCTCCTGGTCTGTAGCCAAGCTGTGTGCTCAGTGTAGGGGGACTGCTGCTGGTGGTGATGGTCGTGGTGGTCATGTAGCCCCCCAGGACCTGCATTGTCAACAGTGCTTTGTTGGTCCTTGATATCTCAACAACTGGGCAGCAGCTGGGTTTGGCTCTGCCCTGGGGCTCCCTCTCCCCTCCTGTGCCTCTGACACTGGTCCTGCCTCCCAGCACCCACAGGGGCTGTGTGTGGCTGCTGGGTGCTGTGGGCACCCGGGCCACGGTGCCTGCCCAGGGTGGAGTTATGCTAATGCCACTCCCCATCCCTCAGTGCAGCCGGTGCCGCCTGGCATTCTGTCACGGGCAATGCCTGCTCTGCCATGGCCGCCTGCCCCGAGCTGCAGCCTGGGCAAGAGGTATGGGGGCTATGTCCCTCCCTGGTGGGGTGACAGAGGGGGCAGACAGGGATGGGGGGACCCGGCACCACCTCAGTGCTGCAGGGAGGTGCCACAGCTGATGCTCCATCCCCAGGACAGTCTTGCTGGGGGATGCACTTGCTGCAGGACCCCCGAGGATGCTGTGCAAACTCCACTATGCTGCAGCATCACTGAGGACATTGGCTTCTCTGGGGTGGGGGACAAGGGAGAGCCCCAAAGGGCTAGAGCCCCATGGAATGGAGCAGCAGCGGGGTCGGGGGAGCTTGGCGGTGGCAGCATCATCTCCCATCCCTGTGCGGCCCCTGGCTTGGCTGTGCTGCGGCGGGGGATGGCACTGAACCCCCCCCCAGGTCAAGGTCAGTGAGGAAGAGCATGCTGTGGTCACACAGACCTGCTGAGTGCTATTGACCAGCTGGGGGAGAGGGGAGTGCAGGGACCAGCCTGGCACTGTGGCCCCCATGCCAGTGGCTGCAGGGGGAGGGGGGGGCAGGAGTATGAACACGCAGCCCCAGCAGCACTGTGACCTTGTTTCCAGCCCACTAATTCAGTGCATCTTGCCTTGTCGCCAGCATGGCTGCCCTCTCTGCCGATGGAGCAGGGACACGGGGTAGGGGAGTACACGTGTCACCATGGAGGGCTCTCGCCTTGAGGCCCCAATCCAGGGGGGGCACTGATCCCTAGGTGTGAGCCTGCAGAGTCGGGGGGTCCCCCAGACCCTATGTGCCCCTTATTTGGGGGTCTACCTGCCCATGGGGCTGGGGTCTCCTGGCAGTTGCTGTGGCAGGGCATCAGGGACCCTGGTGCCTGCTGGCAGGAGGGCTTGGTCCCATGGGAGCCGCTGCCGGACATGCCGTTGGGAACGTGTCTCCTCCCGTCAGCGCTTGTAAACAGGATGTGGAGCCGTCCCAGTCCTGGCGTCCCTGTCCCTCGTCCCAGATCTGCTAACCTACGGGGCCACCAGCTCAGGGGCTGCTGTGCCTGCCCCCCTGCCCCACCCCCCGGCCCCTGCCTGGGGCTGTTGCCTGCACCAGCTCCAGGATGGGCAAAGCCAGGGCAAAGGGGTGTCGGTGTTCTGGTGCATGTGAGGATATGGCCTGAACACGGCCATGGGATTTGTAGCCCCTTTGCATGACAAGTTATGTTGTGGTGAGCCCTTTGCACATGGTGTTGGTGATGGCTGTGGGTCAGGTCCCTTGCCCTGGCTGTCTCATGGGACTTGCAGGGATGGGAGCCCCTTGTGCCATCACCCATGCTGAGACCCTGCAAGTGGGCACAAGCAGACCCCTGCCCACCATCTGCCTCCCCTGTGGGTCCAGCCCCACTGCCAGCTGCTCTGTCACTGCTGTTCATCTCTTCTTCATGTCTCTCCCTCCTCTCCGATGCCCCCTCCCTGTCCTCCCGGCAGGCCATGGGGTGCGCAGGGGTCCTGGCTACTCCAGAAGACCCTGAGGAGCGGCAGGGTGCCCAGGGGGAAGGTCTCAGTCCCTGTCCCCTGGAGTGCCAGGAGCTGAGTGCTGTCCCCATGCCACAAACTGTAAGCGCTCCGGGTGCATGGGACTATGCCTGTCCCTGCTGCCATCCCCATGGCTGTCCCCATGGCTGTCCCCAGGGTGGTGGCTGGTCCTCTGGGGTGGCTGTGTCCCCCCTCTCCTCCCACCCCGCCACCCTTGGGGTGCATGTGTCTGGTGGCTGTGACTTGGGGGCTCGTGATGCCGAGTTAGGTAATGCCACCTCGGGCTGGTACTGCCACCATTGGTGTCACCTCCTCCCTTGGTCCCCAGATAAAGCGTTTCCTGAAGGAGGACTCAGAGGAGGCTGAGCTGACCCAGCTCCTGCGGGACTGCCCAGCGGCCGACAGCCTCAGGAAGGTGGAGCCCCTGGAGAGCCGGCGGGAGCCTGGCCACCCACTCTGTGGCATGGGCAGGGTCCCCCCTGACGAACCCGCTGATGAGAGGGATGCCAGGATCATCTCCCGTTCTCGGCCCTTGGATTTCCAGCAGCACATTGCCGCCCCCCCACCCTCTAGCCCCAACCGCCCGCGGAGCCCCTGGGGGCAGCTGGACCCCTACGACTCCTCTGAGGTGCAGGATGCATCTGTGGGGAGGGGGGGCATGGGGTGAGGAGCTGCAGGAGTCATGGGGGAGGATGCTCCCACTGTCCAAACCCAAGGGGTTTGGGCAGCCATGGCCACAACCTGTGGTGCCCCAACCCTGGGGGACAACTCCGGGTTGGGTGGAGGGGGGAAAGGGGGTGGCCTAGCAGGATCGAGGTGGGTGGGATGGTGGCATCCCCTAACCCATGTCCCCTCTGCCTGCAGGATGACAAGGAGTATGTGGGCTTTGCCACGCTGCCCAACCAGGTCCATCGGAAGTCAGTGAAGAAGGGCTTCGACTTCACCCTCATGGTGGCAGGTATGGGGCAGGCTGAGCCTGGCATGGGGATGCTGACCCCACTGTGGATCCCAAAAGCCATGGTGGGGGGGGGCGCGGTACTGGCTGCCTCCCCTCACCCTTGTGCTCCTGTCCCAGGGGAATCTGGGCTGGGCAAGTCCACCCTGGTCAACAGCCTCTTCCTGACGGACATGTACAGAGACCGCAAGCTGCTGAATGCTGAAGGTGAGGGGGCACAGTCCCAGTGATGGGGTGTCCTGTGTGCCCCAGGGGGGTGGCAGAGCCCCACGTTGCTCCCTGGTGGGGCTGCAGCCCCTCTCCCTACCTTGCCAGGCTCCTCCGAGTCTCTGAAGCCATGTGTGGCAAGTAGCCAGCTGCCCATCAGCACTGGGGACCAGTCCAAGGCAGTGGGTCCCCCCCCGCCTGGCACGGGGACCCCCTGTGGGACCTTTATGCCTGCTGGGAAAACAAGCCCCAGCTTGTTGGGGATTGTCTGGAGCTGCAGCAAATCCGGGAAGCTGTGGACAGTCGGGGTCCAGGCACGGTGCTGGTTCAGCTGCAGCCAGTTTTTGAACTAAAATTGCCCAAATCCCCAGGGGTTCTAGGTGGTTGTTTGATTTGTTTTGAGTCAGTTGTTTGATTTGTTTCCGTTGCTTGGAGCAAAAGCCAAATTGTGGCCATGTGCTCACGATGCAATGGGAGCATCTTTGGGGGAGCAGGGACATGGAGGGATCCTGGTGATAAAGGGGCATGTGCAGTCACAGAGCCATGGGGTCACTGTAGGGGTACAGGGAGCCAGCCACAAACGCTCCTGCAGTGATGCCTGGCTCCAGCAGACCCCCATGCTGCCAAAGCTGGGCTGTCATGGGGTGGTGGTGGCACAGCCACTGAGGGAGGGGTACACTTCCATGTTGGGATGCGGGAGGCTGTGGCACAGAGCATCCTGTCTTGGTGCTGGACACTGGAACTCATGGGGGCTGATCCTGCAAAAGCAAGCCCAGCCCCCCAGGGTGGAGGGTGACACCCGGGGGCTGCAGCATCTCCCTGTGTCACCCCCATTGTCCCTCACCCAGGGTGTTCCCCACTGTCTCTGTGTCTCCTGCTGCTGCAGAACGCATCACACAGACGGTGGAGATCACCAAGCATGTGGTGGACATCGAGGAGAAGGGTGTCAAGCTGCGCCTGACCATTGTGGACACGCCGGGTTTCGGTGACGCCGTCAACAACACAGAGTGGTGTGTCTCATGGAGAGGTGGTAGCAGCATCTCCCTGGGGCCAGGCAGTGCCACCATGGGTGCCAGAGGCTCTGAGGGTGGGATACCCATGGCTCCTCAGGGTGGGATGCTGAACCATGGGAGGTGTTGAGCTGCGGATCTGGGGAAAGCCTGGGCGTGGTGGGGAAAGCAGGGGACTCCGATGGCCACCTCCCTGTCCCCACAGCTGGAAGCCAGTAGCTGACTACATCGACCAGCAGTTTGAGCAGTATTTCCGTGATGAAAGTGGCCTCAACCGGAAAAACATCCAGGACAACCGTGTCCATTGCTGCATCTACTTCATCTCACCCTTTGGCCATGGGTACGGACAGCCCCTGCCTGCACTGCCAGGATCTGGGGTGCTGGGGAAGGGGCTTGGTGGGACAGTGCTCACAGGGCTCCCCCCACAGGCTCCGGCCCCTGGATGTGGAGTTCATGAGAGCTCTGCACCAGCGGGTGAACATCGTGCCTGTGCTGGCCAAGGCTGACACCCTGACCCCTGCTGAGGTGGAGCGCATGAAGAACAAGGTAAAGGGAGGTCAGGCCAGCCTGGAGCCATGCCAGCAGGTCCCTGGGGATGGGGGTGCCCTGGGGGCTGGTGTTCCTGCTCGGCTGGGGGCTCTGTCCATCCCCTGCCTGGACTTTGCCATGAAGCATCCTCCATGCTTGCAGCACTGTAGAGGACCATGTTGCCCATACAGCCACCAAAGACACATCTCCGTGGTGCTCAGCTGGGGGCTGGAAGGGTCTGGGGGTGGCGTGTGGTGTGTCCATGACATCTAGTCTTGGGGGGGCAGGCTTTTGTGGGCCCCTGGGGGACACGGGCACTGTGTGGTGTTTCCCACCCCCTTTCCAAGGGCCAGAGCCCTGCCCTCAGCGGGGCTGTCTGCCTCCAGATCCGGGAGGAGATCGACCACTATGGCATCCGCATCTACCAGTTCCCCGACTGTGACTCAGACGAAGATGAGGAGTTCAAGCTGCAGGACCAGGCGCTGAAGGTGGGTCTGGCTCCTCTAGCTCCATCCTTGGAAGGGCAGAGCCCCACAGCCAGGAGGACATGTCATCCTGGGGTACCTCTTAGGACTCTTTGGGGCCATACCAACTCTCTGGCAGCCCCAGCATGGTGGGGTTGGTACGTGTTGCACTACCCAGACATGTCACCAAGACCCCACAGGTGCCACCTGCAGCTGGGATAGGACTGAGGTGGACAAACCCATGCCATGACTTCTGCCGTCCCACCTGGGGCTCTCCATAGCTGGGCCTCTGGGATATCTTGGCAAATGGATGCTGGATATGGCCGAGGAGATGTATGTGGAGGGATGTGGGCCATGGTGGACAGGACTGAGCCCTGCTAACCCCCACTATCCTCTTGCAGGAGAGCATCCCCTTCGCTGTCATCGGCAGCAACACAGTTGTGGAGGCCAAAGGCCGGCGTGTCCGCGGGCGCCTCTACCCTTGGGGCATCGTGGAAGGTAACGCTGGGCTGTGTTCCCGGCATCCCACTGACCTTTTGGGGATGAGGACATCACATGCCCCATCTCCATGCTGCTCAGCCCCAGGGGGTTTCAGGGGACGCAGGGGGCTGGCTGTGGCCCCCTGACCTCAGGCTCCCCTGCAGTGGAGAACCCGTCCCACTGTGACTTCGTGAAGCTGCGGACAATGCTGGTAAGGACCCACATGCAGGACCTCAAGGATGTGACACGTGAAACCCACTACGAGAACTACCGCACACAGTGCATCCAGAGCATGACCCGCATGGTGGTGAAAGAGAGGAACCGCAAGTATGGGGCCGGGAGTGGGGTGCCAGGCTGGGGAGGTGTGGGGGGGCATCTCCTCTCTTTGGTGTGACCCCAGCCCATTGCAAGTGGTGATCTTGGGGGGTTGTGGTTGTGTCTGGGTCCATGCTGGGCAGCATGGTGGGCTGGGCAAGGAAGCCTTGGCGGCTTAGTGGGGGGCCCTTCCTATACCATTTGGCTGGAGCTGGCTGGGGGTGGATGCTCTGGTAGCAAGGGGGACCCTGCTTCCCTCCAGGGCTGGCTGGGGGGGATGCTCCAGAAGCAAGGGGGACCCTGTGTCCCTCCAGGGCTGGAGCTGGTTGGAGGGGGTATGTTCTAGCAGCAAGGGAGACCCTGCATCCCCCTGGGGCTGGCTGGGAAGGTGATGCTCCAGCAGCAAGGGGGACCCTGAGCTCCCCCTGGGCTGGGTGTGTCTTGGGGGATGCTTTGGCTATGAGGGGGAACTCTCCATCCCCCTGGGGCTGGCTGGGGGTGGGGATGCTCCAGCAGTGAGGGGGACCTTGCATCCCTGCAGACTCCGGGGTTGGAGCGGGAGCCAGCAAGCAGCCAGTGCTGGGGCTCTGCTTCTGGTACCAGCCAGATTCATGGCACTTGCATCCACTTTAGCCACCCCAAGATGTTGGGGGGGAGCCCCCCACAGCAGGGGCTCTGGTGGGACCCTCCAGCCAGGGGGCTGGAGCAGTGCAGGAGCAAGCGGAGGCTCGGGGGCGGGCAAAGCAGCAGTGCTGGCGGCGGGCGCTGGCGGCAGCTATAGGTGCCTCTAAGCTGGTCTCTCCATATGTGCCGCTGGAGAAGGCGGCATCCCTCTGCGCTGCGGCTGTGCTGTGCCGACTGCTCTGCTGACTGAGCCAGGATCTGGCCGGGGCTGTGCTTGGCCCCTGCCATCCTCCTCCCCCTGCCTATCTCCCTGACCCCTATATAAAGTACTTCCTGGTATCCAACCCTGTCTTGGTCCTTCTGTGCCCATGCAAGGGCTGGGCAGCCACTCTCGGGGAGAGCTGGCCCTGTGGCCACCCACCTGTTGCCCACACAAGTTGCCCTTAGGGTGCCGGCACCACTGGTGGGGCTGGGAGGATGCAGTGTGCCGGTGGCACCACCCCGGCTCACCCAGGCAAGGTGGGGTTGGGGGAACCTGTCACCATTTGGTGGCACCCAGCTTTTCCCAGGCAAAGGCTGCCCAAGGGAAGGGCTGCAGGGTGGGCACCCCCATGGTACTGCCCTCCCAAGGGGATGCGATTCTGGGGTTTAGGAGGCAGCAGTAGACATTCTTTCCTGGGCTGGTGAAGCTGCTTGCCCTGTTGCCAGTGCCCAGCTCAAGCCTTGTCTTGCTGCCAGGGATGGAAGGAGCTTGATGCGCTTCCCCCTGGGTCCCCCCACGGTGAGGAGCCGTGACAACAGGCAGCGATTTCCAAAGCAGCTCAAAACATGGCCAAAACCTATCCCTTGCCGTGGAACGCTGGCACAGTCCCCCCGGCACAATGGGCCCCTGCAGGGCAAGGGGCGGCCCAGCCTGTCCATGCAACATCCACCATGTCCACCACCCCTTTGCATGTGGAGGGGCTGCACGTGGCGGTGGCACGTGGCAGTGGCACGTGGTAGCATGCGTGACCCCTGCCAGCCATGGTGGCGGTGTCCCAGCCATGCCTTCACCCGCTGGGGTAGCACGTGGCATCCACAGGGACCAGGCTGGGAGAGCTGGTCCCTCCCCATTGCCGTTGGCATGGGAGAACCCATCGATTCAGCTGTGCCACTGTCCTGTGCGGTGGGGTGGCCCCAGGGGAACACCCACAGCTCCCTCTAGCAGGGATGGGCTTGAATGGGAGCTGATGCTCAGGAAAAGGGGTGTGGAGCATCCCTGGGGCTGGCTGGGTGGCAGGGTACCTGGGGAACCTATCCTGCAGCGGGGCTGCTCCTGTGGGAGAGAAGGGAGGTGCTGAGTTTAAGATGTTTTAAAGCAGCAGAGAAAATATTGGGCGAGGAGAGCCCAACCCCAGCTCAAAGCACCCAGTGGGATGCTTCCTAAAATAGGACAGTGTGGAGAAAACCAGGCAGGGATCTGTGCCCTGGGGGGGGGGGGGGAGGGGGTCCCTCGCACCCCTTGCTGTGGTGGTGCCTCCCTGGGTCCTCTCCAAACTGGTGCATGGCAGGTCAGGGCGTGCTGAGGTTTGGGGGGGATACCTGGAGCTGCTTATATCCCCCCCGTCTGGAAAAAGGCCCAGTGCAATGCTAACCAGGATGGCTCAGGGTCTGTGCAGGCGGGTGCTGGGCACCTGCAAGGTTTGGGGTCTCTGGGGCTGCAGCACTCATGGGGGGCTTTCCCCTGTGGGGGGCTGGCAGGGCTGTGGCAGCATCCTCACCTCCTCTCTCTGCCCACAGCAAGCTGACACGGGAGAGTGGGACAGATTTCCCCATCCCTGTCATCCCCCCAGTGCCGGATGCGGAGACAGAGAAGCTCATCCGGGAGAAGGACGAGGAGGTGAGTGTGGGGGAGGGCTGACACCCCCCCTCCCTGAACATCCCCCTCCTTCCCCCATGTCCCCAGTCCCAGTGATGGCACAGTTGCGAGGGGCCACCCTTCCTGCAGCATCCTGGCAGCTGCTTTTCCTCAGGCTGGGGTGAGGAGGTGGTGGAGGTGTATCAGAGGGTTCCGACTGCTCCAGCCCACAGCTCTTGGTGATCCCACTTTGCCTGGTGTAATTGACACAAATATGTTTGTGGGGGAGCTGGTGTGGCTGGGGGTGCCAGTGCCCCGCCATGATCCCTGCTCTGCTCCCTTCCAGCTGCGGCGGATGCAGGAGATGCTCCAGAAGATCCAGAAGCAGATGAAGGACTCACACTAGCCCCCTCTTCCTCCTCCTCATCCCGCCCACCCCCCCACCCCCCCCAGATCAGAAATGTTTACATCACGCTCAATCCTGCCTCAGCCCTGCTGCGAGACTTGGTACCAACACTGCACCTGCCACCTTAAGCTGCTGTGGTATCGCCTTATCAACCAGCCAGCGCCCATCCCATGGGGACAGCGAGGGGACAGGGCACCTGGCCTGGGGGGCCTCTGTCCCAGCTAGATTGCTGCCCTGGTTGCCCCACCAGGCTGGGGACAGCTTTGTCCCCCAAGCTTTGGCTTTCCCCATTTCCCCCGCACCTCTGGGGAGGGCCACTGGCCAGCCTGCTCCCCACATTGTGTCCCTTGTCCTTATGTCATCTCGGGCTGCCTGCTTACAGCCTTTATGTTCAGCTTGGCCCTGGCTTAAGGGAAGAGGAAAGGGGGGGACTGGTCCCAGCTGCACAAACCCCCAGCTGCCCTGCTGCGTGGGACAGGGTTTCTTCCTCCCTGGCCTTGGCTGGCATGGAGGGAGGGAAGCACCTGGGGACCACAGGTGACCAAGGGGATGGAGGGGCAGCCACCATCCTGTCTAGGATGGCAGCTGGCACTCAGACCCTTGGCTGCCTCCATGCCAGCACCGGTGTGAGGAGGGACTGAAGCTTGGTGGTGTCCAGCCCTGCGTCCTTAGCAGGGACCCTGTTTCCACTGAGCATCACCCCTTGGGAGCTCCCCATGTCCCTGGGCAGTGGGGAGGGCCATGGCATGGGGAGCACTGGGGAATCACAGTCCCCAGAGAAAGTCCCTTGAACACCAAATCAGAGGCCAGGGCCTCAGTCTGCCCCCCTCCTTTGATGTTAGCCCTCTAAAGCAATAATGACTGTTCTGTGCCACGGTGCTTCCCAACCTGCAGCAACAGCATTGTCCCTCACAGGTGTTTCAGCCCCTTGTGCCACTTGCTTGTCTGTTGGTGTCCCTGTGTGTCCCCAGGATGTCCCTGTCCCTGCTGCTTCCTGGCAGACCATCGCTGTGTGTCCCCCAAGGATGTCCATCCATGTTGCTTCCCAGCAAAGCACTGCTGCGTGTCCCCATGTTCCCCTGTCATGTTCCCATCAGTGTTGCTGTCCTGCAGAGTACTGCAGTGTGACCCCCCCCCCAGGCTGTCCCCATCTGTGTTGCTTTCTCGCAGAGTACTATGTTGTGTCCCTGTGTCCCCCCCAGGATGTCCCCATCTGCATTGCTTCCCCAAAGCACCACTGCATGTCCCTGGGGCAAGCCCTGGCCTGACCTTCTGGCCAGCAGCTGCAGGACATCCCTGGGGAGATGGACCCGAACCCCACCCAGCTCCCTGCTCCCCCCCCGGGTATAGGGAAAGATGAAAGGGGATAGTGAGGCTGCAGGATGGAGGCAGAACTGGGAGCAGTGGGATCACTGGGAGCTTGCTGGCAGGGGGACACGTTCCCCTCCCTGGCAGGGCCACCCCAGTTGGGGTCCTCCAGGGCAGTTCACCCCTGGGTGAGGGGTTTGCATCCAGGTGGCTCGGCTGATGGGGGGCTGTATCCGACGAAGGCTTGGGATGGGTGCTGCAGGGTGCTGGGGCAATGTCCGGCATGTGCCACCCATGACCCTGTGCTAGCAGGAGGGTCCCTTGGCCCCCGGGGGCAGGGACCCCACGGGCAGGGCCTTGCAGGGTGTATTAGTGCTTTCCTTTTTTTAATCTTGCTATTTTCTTACAGAAGTACCTACCTTTGCATGACGGTCATAGAGGCATTTATTAAAGGATAAGCAGAGTATAGGTTTATAAATTCTTATAGAGATAGTGGAAATATTTTTATCCCTCCACAACCGTTCTCAATAAATATGGCTGACCCAGCTTGTCTGCAACCCCGAGTCGCTTCTGCGCAGGCAATGGGCACCTCACGTCCCCGGGCAGGTGAGGACGGGGGCTGACGGTGGCCAGCCCTGTGGCATCTGGCTCCTGTCTCCTGTTCCCCTGGCAAAGGCTCAAAATGGATATTGGGGGGTTTGTTCTGCACCCACAGGGGCACCCAGCTTGGGGTGGGGTGGGAGAGCCCCGTGGGACCCAGTTCTGGGTATGAGGGGGGACACAAGGATGAGGTTCCCCCCTGCACGCTACTGGCTTGTCCCCATCTCATGTGCTGCCTTGGGGTCCCATGGCCCTGGGCACTGCTGGTGCTGGGGCTGTGACAGGAACCGGGGGGGCAGAGTGAGGAGCCTGAGCCAGGGGATGGAGTTGCCCTCCATGTGCTGCCCCCAGGCATCCTCGCACCCCCCACGGTGGGGTGAGCCCTGCTGGGAGACACCGTGGGCACTCAGCATGGCTGGGCCTCCGCTGCGAGTACCAATGCCCAGTTACCCCAGTGTGGCTTCACCAGGAGTTGGCAGGGTGAAGGGGTGAGAGGGGTGGGCAGAGTGGCGCTGGGATGGATGAGCTGTGTGGATGGGATGGATCTACCTGCCTTCCAGTGGGCTTCATGCACCTGCACCCTGTTACCCCTCCCTGTACCCTGCTTTCCTGTCCTGCCACTACACTGCCCCTGCACCCTGCTACCCTCCCCTGCTCCCTGCAATCCCCCCTGCACCCCACTATCCTCCACACAGTGCTGTTGGATGGATCCAGCCCTGCACAGGGTGGGGTGCCCGATGGCTCTCCCTGGCTCCCCCCCCCCCCCCCCCCCCCCAGATCTGTTCCCCTCTGCAGGGCTTTGCTCCCATCTGGTTCCCCCCCTGCTCCCTGTGCTCAAGCACCTCTACCCGCCACCAAGCACCTTCATCTCTGCTCTGGTCCCTGCCATGCTCACTTACACCCCTTGTGTGACACCCCCTGCACCCTCCAATTCCCTTCCCCCTCCCCATATATGCCTGGATCCTCTCTGGATTCCTCTGCTTGCTACCTCCAAGACCCTCCCTGGGTTTCCATGCCCCCCGTTCTGGTCTGCTCCAAGCCCCTCTGGGACCATCTAGACCCCTCTGCCCCTTCCTCCTCTCCTTGTGTGGCAGAGCTGCCTGCAAGGGCAGCAAGACCTTGGGCAGGCTTTGTCCCCCATGGAAGGGCCCTTGCCTCACAGTCTCAAAGGAAAAGGAGCCTAGAAAGGGGCTCTGCTTTCCACTGCTCCCTTGGCTGCTTCTGGTCACCTGTAGCATGGCTGGGCTGGGATGAGCGCCAGCTGCCTCCTTTCCAAAGTAAGATCAAGCTGGTCAGGTTAGCATGGAAGTTTCAGCAGTTCCTCTCCTCCTTGTGTTCTGAATCACAGAGCACAAAATATTTCCCATCAATATTTCTCCCAAACAGAGAGTGGTGTCAGAGCCACTGAGCTCCTGAGTGAGAGCTGAAGCATCCCCACACCACCATTTATCACTGAGTGGATGATAAAAGTCTGTTGAGTGTCTGGTTGTATTATTTTTCTCTGCTAAAGTGGCTGAAGCATTTCAAAGGGGTTCCCCAGGTGTTCCTGGCAGAGAGCTAAGGCCAGGCTCTGCATTTCTCTGGTCTCTGCATCACCCAAGACACACCAGTTTTGATTTTCCACCAAGCTGAGTAGTGCTGTTGATATGCTGGAGGGAAGGGGTGGCATCCAGAGGGACCTGGACAGGCTGGAGGAGTGGGTCTATGTGAACCGCATGAAGTTCAACCAGGCCATGTGCAAGGTCCTGCACCTGGGTTGGAGCAATCCCCAGTACCAGCACAGACTGGGGGAGGGATGGAGAGCATCCCTGCAGAGAAGGACTGGGGGATACTGGTGGGTGACAAATGGGACATGAACCAGCAATGTGGGCTTGCAGCCCAGAAAGCCAAGCGTCTTTTTGGCTGCATCACCAGCAGTGTGGCCAGCAGGTTGAGGGAGGGGATGTTCCCCCTCTGCTCTGCTCTCCTGAGACCCCCCCTGGAGCACTGCATCCAGCTCTGTGGTCCCCAACTCAAGACAGACATGGACCTGGTAGAGTGGGTCCAGAGGAGGCCACCAAAATGGTCTGAAGACTAGAACAACTCTGCTATGGAGAAAAGCTGCCTTGTGGGGAGCTGCTAGCCCCATCCACTGCCTGCTGCATCTTCTCCCCTTGCTGTGGGTCAGAGCTGGGGCAGGAAACCACCCCCATGGGGTCCTTCCCTCCTTTACCAGCACTGCCTCAGTCCCACCTTGCTCCCTCCTTCATTTTACAAAGATGCTGAAATTCACCTCTGGATTGTGATGCCAATACAGGCTATTTATGGGGCAAAAAAATCACCATCACAAATGTTAACCCTCTTAACATCAACATAGAAATGGAAAATGTTTGTGCTTCCTTGGGTGGAAGCAGCTCTTGCCTCAAAGGCTGGGATGCGTGAACCTGCCTCCCGCATCCCACCCTTGCAGCTCCTAGCACTCCAAGGCAGAGCCCAACGCTGCATCTTCCTTCCCAGAACAGCCAACAGATCCTCTTGTTTTGGCCCCAAACTGGCTGATTTAGCCTGGTTTCCCCTTCCCCCCGAGGATAAAACTCAGTGCTGAGGCTCTGGTGACAGTCCCAGCCTGTGTCTACCCTTCATTGCACTTCATTCCCTGTGATTTTGATCACATCTTTAAAAATAAAAAAACCCCAAACCCACTCAAACCCAGCCTTCCCAGGGCAGAGATATTTCCGTGCAGCAAACACTCTGATGCAAAGCCTCCGATATCCTATTTTAGGTTTCTCACCGGCACTGGCTGCAGGCATCTGTGCTGGAGCTCCCGTCGAGCATTTGGCAGTAATTGTGGTGGAAGGAAATAAGCGTTTCTCAGGGCAGAAAAGGAAATCCCTCCCCTCCTTCCCTGGGCTGTGCCACCCCACGCCTGCCATCTAATGAAACCCCCAATTGGCACCAGCCCTTCCTTCCATTCCCTGTATTTATCCATTTATTCCTTATGTTATTCATTATATTTCCCCATATTGGAGAGCCCCTTGCAGCCCCACCTCTTCTTCCAGCATTTGGGGATGTGTGCATGGGGTGACCCCCAGCCTGGGGACTCCCCCGCATGGCTCTCCTGTCCCACCGTCTCTATGGGGTGGGGCAGTGCCCTATGATGCCCCATGCAGCTCCCCTGCCTGTTGCAAGCAGGTTGCCCCAGGCAGGGAGGTCCCGTATGGCTCAGGGGTCACTTTGGCAGGAGGTGCTGCTCCTAACACTGCTGCTGCCTTCCTGGGGCACCAATGGTTGTTGTTTTGTGGTTTTGGGTTTTTTTTTTTTTTTTATCCAGAAACCAAGACACTGCCTCTGGTTTCTTCCCACTCTCTCGTACCTCTTCACCACTTGTCACATCCATTTCCACTGTCACTTCTCCTGGGTCTAGGTAAGGCAGCAGCAACCAGTCTGATTGCACCCAGTGCTGTCCACCCAGCCGGGAGCACACTGCGTGGCTGTGAGCTGCTGGCTACGGGGATGACATGCCTTCCCCTTGCCTTGCAGATGTGATGAGAATTTGGGATGCTGTGTCCGAATGCATTCAGCGAATGCTCATGATGAAGCAGGTAGCCTTTTTATCCTCCGCTCGTGACTTGATGATTTCAGTAGACCTGAAACCCCTATGCTACTGCATGCTGTTGCTCTTCCCATCCTTTAAAGGCAGATAAAACATCCCAGAATTACCTTGCAGATGGCAAATGGGCCACAGACCAGATTCTCCATCCAGTTCTAGCAGAGAGGTCTTCAACACGTTTTGTAGCTTCTCTGTTCCCCACAGCCGGAGTGGAAAGACCAGACCAAGAGCTTGAAGCGTTTTTCAGGGTTTATCCCAAATGATGGGAACCCCCAGTCTAGCTGAGGGATATTGGCTCTGCTCTTCACCAAATACCTTTTAGAGGCTGAAGAGGAAGGAGAGGAAACACCTCAGCATATGGAGGTCTTCCCCAAAGCTTTCCAGTGTTTCTTCTCCTCCGTACATAAGGACAAGGCAAAAGGGACAAAGCACCACCACCATGCTCTAAAAAGTCATCCTTCATTTCTACGAGCCACAAAACACTTATTATTTGCTCCTTCTCTTCTCCTTGGCCTTCAGGCTATCAGAATACCTGGAACTGGGACCTTCTTAATCCCTGACCAACAGATGTTGGATCTTAGATGTGGTGATGTCACTGCTGAGAAGGAGGTTTTTTGGCTACCTGAGACTTTGGCAAATGTTTGTGGGCTCACCTCTGTTCAAGCCAGCATTCTTGGTAAGAGGAGAGATGAAAACCTTTGCTTCTCCTTGCAGCACCCTTGGGGTGTATGCTCATTTCTGCATCACCAAGAGAGGAAGGGAAGCCTTTCAGAAAGTCCTGAGGACATCACAAGAGGAAACCATTCCCCACATAGCTAGGTGTATAAAGCTAGAGTCTTTCTTTTGTTTTATCAACTGGATTCAAACCATTCATATTTATTCAGTGGTTTTGTCTAATAGACATGTCCTGGAGCTGCTGCTTCTAAGCCAATTGAGACAAAAATTGATGCTCCACAGTTCTGCTGTACCAGACCTTGTAAAGGGAAACACCAGCTTTCATGCTGGCTCCTACAGCCTTGTTGTAGTCAAAACTGTTTTGGCAGCAGCTGTAGACAGCCTTGAAAGAGAGAAGGCATGGATGGTTTGTACAAAAGCCCATGGATGGGCAGATTATCTGTGATTTCTGGTCAATACTGCCATCCCTGCAACTGTGTTGCCCCAGGGTGCCAGGTGGGCACCAAAAGTCTGGGGTGCACCAATCCCAATATCAGCGTGGTGGCTCTCTACACCAACAGCAGAGATGTCAAGTCAGCAGGAAGGGTGGTGGTGTGCAGGTATTCTGTTTCTTAATGACACCTATTTGAGCATAGCCTACCCAACGTGGCCTGGATAAGTTTCTTCAAACCCTGAGTGTGTTGAGCATGGACAGTGTCAGGGTGGTCCAGCTCTATCCACCCATGCTGTCTGCTTGGCCCCCTGGTTTGCAGACTATTTTCAGATTTCTGCTGCCATGGCTGGGCATCTCCTCACAGCAGAGGACTCCCTGAACCAAACCCCAGCACACACACCCTGGCTGTGGTGGGCACGTGGGAATGGGACAGGGGCAGGAGATGAATGGGTTTAGTTATAGTGTGGTCTTTAACTGCAGAAGAGCCTGCCTATATGGCTATTGATTCCGGGAAGCTCCATTAGATGGGTTCACTGGCATGTTACCCTATTTCTGGAGCTTCCTTTAAAAAACACAAGTTGTGCTGTATTTTGGCAACATAATCCCTATACCTGTAGTCACACAAAACCCACCAAGAACATTTGGTGTGACCTACAAGTCTGCTGAGAGGCTTGGAAGAAACAGCCATTCCTTCCCTCCAATCATGATGTCAGAAGTGATGTCAGCATCAAGTACAGTGACCAAGTAGAAATCACAGTGAAAGCTTGGTCTAATGCTGATGTCCCCCTGCTGAGGTGGGCGAGGTGCCACTCTCCTGGGTCTCCAGCTAGGACTACAGGTCCCTGGCAGAAGCCCTCAGTGTTGGCTGTACTTGGGGAAACAGCACCATCTATTTGCAGCACTGTTTTATGAGTGCCTTTGTAGAGGCACATGGCCTCCACAGTTGGGTGTCTGTGACCCATCAGCAGGGCTGGGGATCCCATCCTGGAGCCAAAGACTTGGTGTACATGCTCTGCTACGTCATGTTGTATTAGACCTTACCTCCAGGCACCTCCCTGCAGCCCAAAGGTAATGCCTGATGTTTGCTCTGAGTTTAGGGTTATGAGTAGGAGCTGCATGACATGTGTGCAGGGACCAGGGGAGGGAAGAGGCATGAAGGGTCCACAGACAGGTCAGACAGCCCCAGGCTAGGGTCTTCATCTCAAATTTGGCTCTCCCTTTCCAAGGCAGGGTCTGTCCTTCTGCTCCCACGCACGGACACGAAGACACCCACCCTGAGGTCTGATACCCGTACAGGTCTCAGCCCCTGTCCCACGTTTCCCCACAGCTGCCTCAGACAGATGCCAGCCCATTGGGGTCACAAAGCTGTCATGGGAGGGGGCAGAGGTCCCAGGAAGGTGTTGGGCCCACAGGACCAAGGGGAAGAAAGCAAGCCTGCCCCCAGCTTTGCTCTGTCCGGGAAAGCTGTCCCCACCCCAGCTGATCTCCACCTCTGTGGGGAGCGCAGCCAGATGAGGGGCAGGGGGATGGGCCCATGTCCAAACCCAGCTCAGCACCCCTCAGGGTTTGACCCCCATGCATTCTGGGTGACAGAAGTGACATAGGACCGCCTGTTCCAGCTTTACCACAGGCTTGGGAGGAATGAAAAAGATGTGCTCTATTAAACCTGATGGAAAAAAGGGTACAAGGGGTGGTCTGGGGCATCCAAAGCACAACAGGCAGTCTGAGGCATTCAAAGCATAATGGGTGGTCTGGGGCATCCAAAGCTCTTATGGAGCAACCGCTACTTCTTCTTGCCACTTTTCTTCTTGCTTTCAATCAGCTGCAGCCCCTGCTTCTTGATGTCTTCCCGGGTGAGGACAAGGCCATGGTCTTTGTCAGCAAAATCAAACGGGTCTGGTGGAGAGAGGAGCAGGCTGGGGAGGGTCTGCAGGGCCACCTCCGCTGTGCCCGTGTCCCCAGGGAGAGCTGACAGGTTTTGGAGGGCTAGTGGCATGAGGGCTCTCCCGAGTCGGACTGCTGACTGGCTCTTCCACCCCAGCATCCCAGGGTGACCTGCAGGACCTGGTGATATCACTGCTGTGGCCCATCCCCAACACTGCTGGGGCTTCCTGTGAAGGCCTGGAGCTACGGGGTGGTGGGTACAGCTCCCACTTTGTTAAAAAAAGGTGGTAAGCTGCAAAAGCTCATTGCCTCCTCCAAGAGCATCCAATAGGAGGAGGCCACAGGCAGAGCCAGGCACTGGTTATTCTTCACAACCAGGTGTTTTTGAAGATGAGGGTCTCCCTTCTTGCCCCACAGCATCTCTCCTTGTCCCTGCTGTCATGAGCAGGCTCACTGCCCCATGGGCTGCCTTCGTCCTCCCACATCCCTACCTAAAACCACCATCTATGTTCAAAGCCTTGGAGACAGCCAAGGTCAGCCCCAAGGTCTGGAGGTAACTCATGAGTTGGAGTCTGCTGGGATAGTGGGAGACAGGCAAGGATGCCCAGAAATCCCAGTGGGCAGGGGCTGGGACAGTCGCTGTGGGATGAGTCCCTGCTGTGCTCTGCTACCTTGGACCCTACTGCCTATGTCCTCCAAGGAAATCTTCAGGTTCTGTGGATCATTCGTGGTTGTTTTCTCCAGAAAACTTCTGACCTTCACAAAAGTCTGTGAAAGACACCCTGGGTTAACTGCTGAAGGGGAGGTGGGTGTTACAACCCAAGGGGTGACCCACCTCGATGTCCCCCTGCGGGGAACACCCTGCATTGCCCAGTGTCACCTGGAGCTGAACTGCTCCATGGCTCTTCCCTGGGGCCACCTCCATCCTCCCAGCTGGGAGGATGGCTTGGGATGGGCCATCTGGGAGAGCCCTGTGTGGGTCCCCAAAGACCACAGCAGGGATAGAGCCCACACACACCTCGTTGTCCTCGTCAGGGCTGTGCCTGTCGGGGGGCAGGTTGGCCACCTGCTGCAGCAGGTACTGCAGCTTCTGCTCACAGTGTTGGAGCTTCTCCTCCACCCCCCTGGCCTTGACAGAATCATCCTGGAGTCAGGGAGAGAACAACCTTGGTGGGGAAAATGAGCCACTTTGGGTGATGGTGGCTGCACCAAGCGTTACTGCACTGTGCTGTTGCACCATCAAGCACCGTCCAGGGCCATGCTCACCCCAGCGCCACGTGGGTACCTGGCCAGGCATGGTGATACCATGCAGATGGATGAAGAGGTTGTCGATGCCATTTTCAAACTTGAGCAGGAGCTCCTGGTTCCTCAGCATCTGGGCTCGCATCTGCTCCAGCCGAACCTCTTCCCCCTGCAGGTTCATCCTCAGCTCCTCCTCCAGCATCCTGGAGTCAATGACATTCACATCCATACAACTGCATAGGGGTGCAGAGACACCCCAAATCTGTTGCAAAAGCTGCTCAGGTTGTGTCCCCCCTGCCGCAAACTGCAGAGCAGAGATGCTGCCTGCAACCCAAATCCATGCTGCTGGTACTACTTCCCACACCAGGCAAGGAGCAAGGGTCCTCCTGCTGCCACAGCAGGAGCTTTGGGTCCTCTGCCAGGACCAGAGTTAGGGGAGCACCCTGCTGAGGAAACCTCCCAGTGTAGGAGGGGTGGGCGGCTGCAGCAGGACAGAGAAAGAGGGGCCCTGTTGGGACACTCGTGATGCACATGTCCTGTGCCAAGGGTTGTGGCCCAGTTGGCGCAACTGTCCTGAGGCCAGCAGCACCTGGTTGTGTTGTGGGGCTGGTGAAACTTCAGCTCAGCCTGCTTCAGCTCCAGCTCCTTCAGTATCCCCTTCAGTGCCTGCTTCTTCTCCTTGCACTCCTTGACATACTGATCCAGGTCCACTGAGGTCTTCTGCTGTGCCAGGAGCCTGCCGGGGATGTCCTGGCCGGGGGAGAGCATGAAGACTCAGCCCATGGGGCTCCTGCAGGGTACAGGATCCGGGCTGTGGCCTCGGGAAGGTTTCTGCACCACAGACCGCTGCAAGCTCATGTCATGGAGTAAAGCAGTTCCATCCCTGCCCGCACAAGATGGGCTTTGCAGGGCTCCAGGGGCAGAGGAGAGCAGTTAACCCCGCAATGAAACAAGGCAAGCAGAGGGGTCTCAGCTCCCCAGGGCTCAAGCAGCCCCAGGTTTTACCGGAGATGGGTTTTTACATTACCCAGAGGCGGGAGCACTGCACCGCAGCCTTGGCCTTCTCCATCTTCTCGGTCACCCAGGCCTCATGCTCCATCTGGGACTTGGTGGCTTCCAGGTTGGTGTCTGGGGTGGGAGGGAAGGAGCAGGGAAGGATGCCTGTGGCTGTGCCCGTGTCGCACCTCCCTGCACCCCACCAGGCACTCACCCCCCAGCAGTTCCTCCGGGTGCAGGGTCGGGAAGTCCACGGTGAGCTCATACCTGGCTTGCTGCAAGGACGTTCATTGTCACCCCCAGAGCTGTTGGCACCCTGGGAGAGCTGGTCCTGCAACCCCCCTGACCCATGGGGGGCTCGGCACTGATGCCTGCCATCTGCCCACAGCCCTGCCTGAACCGCGTCCCCCCTGAACCGCGTCCCCCCAGCTCACCGCTCTCAGATGCTTTTCACTTGCTTCCTTGAGCCAGAGTCTGTCAATGTGCATCTTCTGGGTGGCCAGGGACTGGTACCTGAGCTCTCTCTCCGCAAGGAACTGGGTTTCCATCTTGGCCATGTCCTCCTGGAGCATATCAGAGAAGGGAGAAGTGGCTGCCAAAGCTAGAATGGACCTTTGTGAGCCAGCTGAGCTTCTGGGATGGCCAGTGTTAAAAATGACCCCCCCTGTGTAAACAGGCTGGGAAGAAAACTGGGCAAGGAGGGCTGGAGGATGCAGCATGCTGCCCTCACCATGGCTTGTGTTTCTGGCAGGCTGTCCCCAGCCCCAGGGCAGCCTGGCCCAAGAGCAAGATGTAGGAGGAGCTATGGAGGCATTCGGATGCTGTGAGCAAGCCCAGCTCAGTCTCTTTTGCTCTTTGTTGCAGGAAGGCTCACCAGCCCAGGCATGTGGTGCTGTCTGTGGGCTCTGGAGGATGAGAGAGGGCCCCAAGGTACCCTGGACCATCTCACCTTGGTTACATCAGCAGCTTTGAGGGCATCCAAGGCCATGAGCTCCATGTCTTTCAGCTCCCCATGGTACAGCTTGGCCATCCCACACAGGAGGTCTAGGTGCAGAGGCAGGTGGGCCAGCTCCTGGGACACAAGGAGCCACAGCGTGTCACCCCACCAACCCCCAGGGGTCCCCTGCACGCTGTGACAGGGGATGGAGGGGAGTAGGAGGACCTTGCCAAGCCAGGAAGGCGTTCCACCAGCACAACCCCTGGGGCATCTCATTGCCTTTGCAGGGGGAGAGGGTGGGATGATGGTGCAGTGAGGAGGAGCTCACCTTCCTCAGGACATCCTGCATTGCCAGGTACAGGGCAGTCACCTTCTGTCCAGTGTGGACTTTTGTGAGCATCTTCTCAATGTTGTTCTGCAGCTGGCGAATCACCTGGGGCAGAGGTCAGAGGGGGGGGGGACACGTGGCAAGCCCGCATGCCAAGCTCAGCACCCACCCTGGGAATGCAGGGATGGGGGTTGGATTAAAGCCCCCCCGCAGGTGCTGCCACCCCCAGAAAGTGTTCTGGGTACCTGCACCTGTGCCTGGTGCTGCTTGTCATACATCTCAGCATCCTGCAACAGCTGCAGCCGCCTCTGCAGCTCATCTTGCGCTTGCCTCCGCTGCCTCATCTGGTACAGCAGCATGTTGCACGTGTTCACCCGGTCAAAGATGTCGGCCAGGAGCTTCTCCTGGGCCACCTGGATGGGCACTTGAGAGTTCACCAGGCTGGAGGCAGGGCTCACTGGGCACCCGGGGGAGAAGAGGGTCCTTCCTGGAAAACCTCCCCCAAAGCAGAGCCAGGGCCACCAAGGCGTTGCCCCAGGACATTGGAGCAGGACAGAGTCTGGGAGAGCTTTGCTCTGGGGGGCTGGTTGGGGTAAGGCAGAGGTGGGCATCAACATCTGCTGACAGCAGTGGCAGATCGGGATTAGGGACTCTGTGTAATGCAGACCCGAGGCTGGGTGTCAATAAAATCGATCTGTGCCCCAGATGCGGATGGTAGTGGAGAGCAGTAGCACTGCTCTGTCCCTGCAAGAGGCCCTGGGCAAAGACAGCTGGGCCAGTGCCTCTATCTCCACAGACTTGTAACCGGGTCATAACCTTGGGACTGGCAGTGAAGGGCAGAGACAGCATCTCTCTCTGAGGGATGCAGCTGGACCCCACAGGAACCTGGGCAGACCCGGGGACATGTGAGGTGGGATGCCCAGGAGCTCTGCTGGGGCAAAGGATCTGCTCAGGGAGCTAAAGAAGGATCTGCATGGATGGGTCCCAAGGTGGAAATGGACCCATGGGACCGCCAGTGAAAACCCTGTGTTTCACTGCACCAGCCCTCTGGGGCTGTCCTTGTGCCAGCGCCAGGTCCCTCCACTGTGCACCCTGTTCTTCCGAGCATCCCTGGAGCCCCAGCCCCCTGCAAGCAGCCTGTGTGCACTGGACCCTGCCGTTACCTCCACCGTCTTCCTGGCCAAAGCGATGCCCAAGTTCTTCTGCGCTCCGCAAGCCTCCGAGACGGTGAGCTTGTTGCACTGTGGGCAGGAGAGGGGCAGAGAGACCATCACTGCCAGAGGATGGTCACATCTTATTGCTGCCCTGCACTGCCAGCTCCTGGAGAGGACCGCTGGAGGAGCTGGCTCGGCAGGACCAGCACAGGCGGGTGTACAGCAGATGGGACCTGCTGGTACCTTCTGGACAATGCCCAGGGAATGGATGTCCTCCTGCACCACCTCACGCAGCTGGGGGAGCAGCTCTCTGTTCTGACTGAGCTTTTCCTCACGTGACTGCGTGAAAAACTTCCTCCCTTGCTCTAGAGGACATTAAGTCACTGTTGGTACCATGCAGAATGATGGGGCAACCAAGAGGCCCCCGCCTGCCCCAGGCCATCCCCACAAAGCTGAAGGGGCAGCACCTTGCAAGGTCATGATGGTGCGCAGCTCCTGGACGCGCTGACTGAGGTTTGCCTTCTGGCCCTGCATGGTGCTGGCAGTCCTGCCTTGGCCCTCCAGCCCTCCTGCATGTGTGGCAGCCATCACGGCTCCACTGCTCGGTGGAGTCGTCACCGGGCAGTGAGCAGGGACGGAGCTGACCTGCCTGCGCCTGCGGAACTGTCGTCATGGCACCTCCAACTGCCACACGCCGTACACCTCCTGCTCAGCCATCGCCGCCCACAGCCCCTTCCTCTCTGCTTCCACAGGCAACAGATTAATTAATAAGCAATTACTGAGCTCTCTGAGGTAGCCAAAGGCAGGACAGGCAGCAGGGATCCCAGCTCTGTTTCCTATCACTGAGGCTGCTATGGCAGTTGCAACCAGCCCAGCTGGGCCCTCCAAGCAGCACTGGAAACAGGGCAAGGACAATTTCAGGGAAAATATGTGTACACGTATACCCAAACACACTATGAGCACTCTCCTGGAAGCTGCCAGCTTATTTCAAATGGCAAGAGGAGTCTATTACTACCTAGATACATACCTTCAGAAATTTCAGTTAATTAGTCGGGAAAAGATTGTGCAGCAAGTTACACTCCTACTGAAACGGGCAAGAACAAACCAGCTACCAACGCTGATATTTATTTTGATGCTTACCATACATTCTTGCTGAACTACAAATATGACAAGAAATGCAAGCATGTACATTAGTTGACAAATAAAATCAAGCTCCCTCTACTAGAGAAAATCCTTAACGTTTGATTTGCAGAAAGACTTTATATGGAAATTGCCTTCCTATCACCACGCTTGTAAATCAGCTTAGATTAAGTTTCTGAAACTCAGAATCTTTAACCTGCAGCCATCCTATTGTGCTCTAGGTGTTGAACATAGAAAATGAAGAAATTACACGATTGTGAATTCAAGTATTTACCAACACAATGTCATCTGAGGCTTTTACTCAGTGTCTCATTTGCAGATTTATGAATTGCAGGTCAGTGTTAATTGCCAGTGACAAGCTAAATATCAACATTATCATCTTCAGTGTGTCACAAAGTATGCATGAAGAGATGGCCATCTGAAAGACAAGCAGTTAAGGGCTTGCACACATGAGGAATCTGTCCATGCATGTAGAGATCTCTATTTAGTCTGTGTCCACATGGCAAATACAGCAATTATGCCACTAAACTTTCCTAGGCAGCACTTAAACACCATGGAAGGTTACCCTGGGGGCAAGAGAAAGCATTTAAAAATGGATAAAATGGTTCAAGAATTTCTGTTTCACTGGCCCTCAGCAAAACTCACTCTATAGTGGCAAGTCCTTCCAAAATACTACTAAAGAAATTTAACGCAACCTTGCACAAGCTCATGTCAATAGACCGCTGCAGAAATCAGCCTCAAAGAGGAAGCCTTTGACTAAAGATCCAGTCCCGCAGGCCCTCTACACCTGACATGTCAAACCTCTCCTCCTGCAGTTGACTTCAACTCTCTGCTTAAATTCTAGAAAATTCACAACGTGCTAATGGTAGAAAGGAAAAGGTCATGTCAAGAGTACAAACCAGAGCTCTGTTTAATTGTCATATAATGGGCAGTCATGCGCTCTAAAAGTAAACAGCAAACAATGAACACAACACATGCTCATGTGGGAGAGAGATCTAGTCATTGGCTAGCCTGCAGCTCCTGACTTGCTGCACACTATCAGCATGGGAACAGGCACGTAATACTAAAGGCTCCTTAAATTCCTGCTGGTTTAGCTTTTAGTCATCCAAGGATATATACTTTGCCTGGTGGTTTGTATTTTTAGTATCTCCTTCTCCAGTTGCCATCTCTTCTTGTCTTCTTTGAAATACACAAGTTCAACTTAAAAGCATTTGTTTAATACAGCTGAAACAAGATTTAACAGAATTATCAAGAACTATATAACTGTGCCTCAGGAGCTGGCTGGAAATTCTGTGCATGTATTAGAAAGCAGCATAAAAAGACAGAGGATAAAGGACAGCTGCCAGAATTGTTCTCTATCACACTAAAAGCAGCACATACAGTTACCGCTAGGGAATTACGGCTCAACAAAGACCTGTCTAGCTCAATGGCCAGAGGCCACCACTGCCTGTTCGAGATTCATTTTATCACATGAATGAGAACAGCTCCAAAATGCAGGCTATGCCTTCAGCCTACAAAAAGCATCACCACAGCCAGAGCTACCTCCTATACTATTAACAAAAATAATTATTTTATTTCTTTATGTATCTATAATATATAAATAGATGATAATTCACTTTTATTAATGTACCTAAATATATTTTATGAATAAGTTATTTGGAGAACATTTTTTCTAAGTCAGCAAGTACTGTTATATCCAGTGAAGGAAATCTTTAAGAATGGTCCTTTAAAGTACTCTAATTATCAAGCAGCCAATTATGGAAGTCTAAGTCAGTTTTCACGCTGCCAAGAGATTGTTTTAGACATGATCCACACTTCGCACCTGTTTAGAAGTGAAAATGCAGCTCCCTTTTCTTAAGGTTCCTCTCCTCAAATACAAAACCCACCCCTCAGTGACATATGCAATCTTCCACTTCACACTGACAAAGTAAAAATGACTGGCACTGTATCAATCAAACACTCTTCAATAGCAACTCTTAAAGTAAACCAAAGCTAGAGTAACTTCCATATCAAGTCTTAACTCAATCCTCATTAGTGCAACTCTGACACAAAATGTTCCTACAGGCAAACCCATTTGTAAACCAAGCAAGTGTAAAATGATAAAAAAAACCCAAACCACCACACTGCATGGAAAAATCCCAAAGGATTAGTGTCAGAAAGTATTTGGCAGCAAGAGATTGGAAAAAACATGAAGGCCTAACAGAAGGGAGTGGCTAATGCCAGTCATTTCATAGGATGTTGTTAAAGTAGAACTGCTCCAGGACGGTTTTCATTATTCAAGCTTTTCATCTCCTTCCTCCACATCTTTCAGACTGAGCACTTCCAGCGTCCCTTTCCCTTTTGTCTCACTCCGGATCAGCTCATCAATCTCCCTGAAGCAGCCTGGGTCAATAAGGCACACCTGAAATATTTCACATTTCATCAGTCAAGCAACAATATTTGACTTTCATCAGTCCCTTTTCAAGGTCTAACATTCATTTTCACTAAAAAAAAATATTGTTTAGTTACTTTGCAGAGTTGATAAGCAATTTCTATCAAGTTATCTTTCCACAGAAGTTCTGCAGTTCCATTTACCCATGCTGGATGTCTTTTGACAGTTGGGATTGCTAGATTCTAATCTGTTCTCAGAAAGATTTTTACTAATACCAGATTTTGCTTTACCACAGGCTATTTTTTAAACAACTAATTAACCACTGTCAAAATACAGGCCTGACCCACCAAATAAATAAGAGTAACATTCCATACATGCAGAGAAACTTCTCAGTGTTGTAGGATAATCACTGCTAAGAGGAATTACACTGTGCTTCTCCTCAGCTTGAAGCAGCAATCTCTGCATAATAAAGGCTACTTCCCAGCTTTCATCACCAGGATTGTGTGACATTAAAAACTACTTGCAGTTTACCTAAACAACTTCCATGTATTAATTCATCTTCTAGTAAACCGTACAGGTGTAGTCAAATCAAGTATGAAACCCAAGAACTGCTTTATTGCTTACAATTTCCAACTGTTCATGGAAGTCTTCATTCTCAATAACTTTAATCAGCGGCTTGAGCTTCTCTTTCAGTTTCTTCCCCTCCTTTGCTGGAAGAATAAATCGCAGCCTCATGTGAGCACGTTCAATTTGCATGGTCTCCTTTAACTGTCTGATCACTTCCAGCGCCTGTAAAGACATTAAGAAGAAAGAGCATTTACACACCTGCTTAAAAAAACACTGCACAGATCAAAACCTCAAATCCTTTGCAATAGCTTTGGACACATTTCTCAGTACTGACCACTGCCACTCTGCTGCAGATAGTTTGCTGTTATGCTATTTTGATAGATTAACAAGAAAAGGCAGAGTTCTTTCTGTTTGTGATCACTTCAAATACTAAAAAAACCTGTCTGAAATAAAGTTAAACAGCAGTTATACTGCAGAACAACAGAAACCCATATGGCTCAGATGCAAAGCCTGATTTACTACCTCAATTAAAATAAACAATAAAATTTTTATTTCTGTTCCAGGCATATCACTGTTGCTGCTTTAATTAGTTTCTTTCTTTCTCCCTTCCCTGATTTGTTAGAAAACAAACTGCACGAGTTTCAGAGGATGCTTGTATCGAGCATTCAACTGCCAGCTGGCTGAGTAATCATTCTGCAGGCTTTAGACCACAGGGCTTGGTTGATCCCTCTGCGACTGCTAACAGAGAAGTTATACTTGACGACAACACCTCTGAGCAGAAGCTGATTTTGCGACAAAACTAACCTGCTGCTTCGTGCTCTTGTGTGGTTTGACGGAGTAGTGAATATCCTTCATGGCTCTTTCTATAAGGATTACTGTGTATGGCCTCTTTGTTTCAGGATTCACACATTTGTCAGCCACAATAGTTGCAATGTCTCTAAACATCTGCTCCAGCTGTGTGTGTCGCTCTTTGTCTGATACCTGCAGCTCCCCTTTTGATAGAATCTGGACAGTAAATAATAAAAAAAAATCAGTTAATAAATGTCACAAATTTGACTAAAGGCTGAAAACCCTAGCAACTGTGTTAAATTTAACAATTGCTTGGATGGTTTGGTTAGATGTGAAGCGCAGAAAAAGAATAATCATATTAATAATGTTCATCATTACAACAGACAACACTGGAAAGATTTCAGAGAAAAAAACCACCACTGAAACACTCATCACCCACAACAAGTCCACAGTTCACATCCTACCAAGAAGGACTAAGCAATTAAATCCGCTCTTAACACTTAATTGAACTGTCCAAAGTAAGCAACTGTTCCTTTCCCTTCCCTGCATACTTAATAATATATCTTAGGTGAGAAACTCTTCAGTGCTGGTTAACCTTTTTTCTCTGTCCATAAACATCAGTGTACAGAAGTTGCATGTTATAAAGAACACTCAGAACTCTTTCCAGCCAGATGCACATATAAAATTTAAGACTAATCAACATGAATTACCACTGCTTTCTACCCATTTCTTAACAAACAACCAACCCTTTCATCTATAGCAGCACTGCATTCTATGAAAACCTTCCAGTAACAAACCAACCTACTATGTCTGTGTGACCCTTACGTAAAACAGTTGGAAAGTCTTCTCCAAGCTTTTACAAAGCAAAGTGGTTGAAACCTACCATCTTACAGATTTCTGTTTGGTCATCCGTCCCAAATGCTTGAACCAGATCTTCCTTCTTTGCCACCTGGCCTTTGGAAACATTGACAAACACTGTATGCGTCTGCAGGACCTCGTCGAGATCCTTCTCCCTAGAGATGAAGGCAGGGTTAGAAAACTCATGAAGTCAGCAACGTAAGAGCGCAAGAGATTTTAGCAAGGAGAAACAAGTTCTGCTGCTAAGATCTGAATCAGGGGCGCTTGGGAACTTCTATTGCGCTAATGTCACTCCCCAGGGAGGGGCAGAGGCACCGCACAACGCCCCGGGACGCTCCCCCTTCCCGGCTCCACACGGGGCCCACCGTCCCCCCGGGCTTCACCGCTAGGCCCCAGGCGAGCTCCCCGGCTCCACAGCTGGGCCCCACGCAGGCCTCCCCCTCCCCGGGCTCCACTGCCTGGCCCCACGCAGGCCTCCCCCCCGCCACAGCCAGGTCCCCACACGGGCCTCCCCCACCACCCCAGCGGGGCCCCACACGGGCCCACGGCCCCCCCCACCAGCCGGCCCCCTCGGCCAGGACCCAGTGGTGGCGGTCCGTCACTCACGCTCCGCTGCGCCATCCCATGACCTTGTTGCGGTAGCAGGCTATCTCGAAGCGCTTGCCGCCGCGCCGCGCCCGCACCACGGCCACGTTGGTGAGGCGGATCTGGTTGGTGGGGGTGAAGATGGACATGGCGGCGACCGTTCCAGCGCCACCGGCGGGCGCGCGCGGGGCCGGGGGGCGGGGCCGCACCGCTGCCGGTCGATTGGCCGCCGCTACCCCTTCCCCGCCCCCCGTCGCTCCAGGAAAAGCCGTCCGGAGGGAAACGGGGGGAGTCAGCGGGGGGCGGCCGGAAGGGGCGGGAGGCGGCACATGGCCTGAGGCGCGGGGGCTCTGCCGGTGAGGACCGGGAGTGGAGGGAGGGAGTTCAGTGCGAGGGCCGGCGTGATAGCCGTGAGGGAAGGGTGTTCGTGTGTGTGGGTAATAACCGTGAAGGAGGGGGATGTGTGTGGGGGTGGGTAATCACCGGGGGGAGGGGGGGAATAATAGCCGTGGGGTGGTTACTGGAGGGGGGGTGGAATGGGAGGTCTGTGTGAGGGGCTTGTACAGAGGGGTGGTTAGATGGTTGGGGGTGAGTACAGAGGAGGAATTAAATGGGGTGGGCCGGGGGCGGTGCAGAGGGACAGGTACTGGGGTAAGCACAGGGTGAGGGACGGGGGGCAGCTCCAGCGATGGCCCAGGCCCCGGGGGGGGGAGTGGGGGGTACAGGGGTGAGGTGGAGCGGGGTACCTGGACTGCTGCAGGTTTCTGGAGCCCCTCTGGAGGGGTTGGCAGCACTGGGGCTGCTGACACAATGGCAAGTGCTCTCAGCTCTCTTCTTTTGGGAGGTTTGGTGTTGCTGTTGGAGGGGTGAAGGGCATCTCTTCAAGCGTTTGATCTGGTATTGTACATAACAGCCCAGGGGAAAAGTCAGATAACAAAGTTTCCGGTCTCTTGGAAATACTTGCTTTCTGTGCTCTTGTCTGATGTCTGCAAAAGCAAGATCCAACAGGACTGGAGGGGTGTTGTCTGTGTTTCTCAGTCAATAAGTGTCACAAACGAGCCTTATACGAGGTCCTGAATGTTTCATATGGAATAGGTAATCACAGGCAGTGCGCAAGCGTGCTCCTGGCTACAACATTATGTACCCTGAATGTTCTGAACCAACTTGAAAAATCTTGGTTGTTCTGAATCAAACCTCATTTACATGATAGAATTCTGAAAAAGTACTTTCAATTTAATACAGGTTTCAGTTTGACCTTGAAACTCTGGGTCAAAGCTGTTGTAATCAGCATGGCATCTAATGCATACAAGCAAGAGCTGTGTTCAGCAGCAAGCTCTGTGGACATGATTTCCCCCTTGAAATGGAGCTTGTTAGCTCCAGAGATCTGTGCTCTGTGTTGGGTCTGTGCAAAGCTAAGGCCAGTATGATACAATGGATGTTTCACAAGGGCTTTTTACTTTCAGACACTTGTGCAGCACAAGTATTTTCTGCCTTTCCTTATAACAGGAACCTGTCCTATCTAAGAACAACCCAGAGTTTCTGTGTGACAGTCTAAAACGTAAGCTTGGCTGCACAGATGAAACTCAGCTGACATACCCCTGAGGAGGTGAAGGCTCCTTGATTCACTTGTAGTGTCTTGTCTTTAGCCAAAAGCTGTTTTCTGCGGAGCCTGAGGAATAGCTAATGGCATGAGACTGTGGGTACTGTATGATTATTTTTTTTGTGCACTCGTTCTAAATTTATACTGTAGGAATCTGCTTTTGCTAAATCTGTGATATAATCTAGATTTAGATGTCTCAATGGATACGTGGAACTTCTTCTATACTTGCACGGTGTCCTTATGGCTGCACAGATTTTACATCTATTCTGCTGTTGCTCTTGGGATTGGCATTTGGATTGTTACTCAGTTCACCACCACCAAAACCAGAAAGAAGGTGAGTTAACATGTAAGCACTTCTGTCTGAGAAGACCCCAAAAATCTGTGTGGAAGTGAGTAGTTGCCAGGTAAAGGTACCTGCTAGTGCAGTGAAATGTGCTACTTCATTGTGGGCCCACCTAGGTTGTTGCAAATCCCAAATGTAGTTTAGTTATCTGATGGTTATAATCCTCAGTCTGGATTGTCTTATGTTTGTGGGTAACAAAACACCCTCGTTGCTCTGATGTTAGAGCAGATCTCAGCTGAACACTTCACTCTTTGTTGAGAGAATGTGTTGGCCTGGGTTGCTCTGTCACTTCAAGTAAATCACTTTGCTGGTGCCTAGTGTTTTCAGATTCATGTTTCCAGTGATGTTAATGACAAGGTTAGACTGGGTTTACAATGGGAGTGGGATTAGGCCATTCAGGAATTTAAAATCTCCTCCTGCAGGTGAGTGAAGTTCTGCTGCAGGAGTTGGGAGGTTCTTGGGTTCAGCTGGATCCTGTTACCTCCCCAGTGTGTGAGATGAGTTTACTGTAGCATGGCCTAGTTCAGAGAAATAGTTACTCGTGTGTTTCTCTAGGTGTGAGAAGCTAAAATGCTTTGACTGTTGCATTTGTGTAGTGCTGAGAGTCTGGTCACAGGACATGTATTTATAATGCTTTTGGGAAGATGGGGTTAACATCACTTTGAAAAGGGATTGTGATGAAACATAGTGCTTGTTTCTTAGGTTGAAAAATCCAATAGGAATCCAGCTTCTGAAGGAATAGAAGACAAACTAGTAAATGGATATGCCACCCTGCAGGCAAAGGAGGTCTATGTTGCTGGGGTAAAGATTTTCTATGGGTCTCAGACTGGCACAGCAAAGGTATTAAGTTACTTTTTTTTTCGCATGCTTGAAGTTGATTTGAAATATTGTTGAGATTCAAGTATGTTGCTCGCCTTAGAAACACTGCACTGTGTAAACACCTGAAAGTTCATCAGAACATTTGTTAGAAGTCACTGCCTGACATGAAAGATAATTGAAAATTATATAAAAGTAACAATTATTCTACTCCCTTTAAGTGGGGTATACAGTAGAGACATTGATTATGAAGCTTAAAATTTACTCCTACAATATACTCTTAATTTGCCAGCAGGTCTTGTTAGAGGGAACTGCTGGTTTAGGTGCTTTCTTTCTCAAAGAAATTTAATTTGTGTGTGTGCATGTAAAATCATTAGTCATTAAAATTCATGTAACTCTCTTCTTCCAGCCAGTGTACTTCACTTTTTTAAATGTGAGGAATTATAGGTCCAATGTCCAGTTCTCATGTGTCATTGTTCTTCCCATGCTGGGAGACATCTAGTGACTGTTGGCCATGGCAGGGCTTGTTTAATGTTTGTCATAGTTGGGTTGAAGTAATTGATAACTTTCTACATTTCTTTTTTTTTTTTTTTTCAGAGATTTGCCAAAGATCTGGCTGAGGCAGTTTTTTCCCTTAATTTGCCCGTGGAAGTCATTAGCATGGGAGACTATGATCCAGATGATTGTTTAGCAGAGGAGGTAGGTACCTCATAAGTATGAATAATAAATACAAGCTTTTCCTGGGATTGTGGAGGCTCTTTCTTCTTTCTGCTTCCTTTCTACGTAAGCAAGTATAGCCCATCAACCCTCAGCAGAAAAATACCTGAATTCTGAAAATTACTAGGAAAGGATCATGTAGAATATTGTGATACTGGCAGTGATTTTGTATGAGCTACTTCTGTAACTTCAGTGTGAGTTATGTGACAGTGGCTGTACCAGGTTCCCCTATTCTGTCTCTGATGGTGTACACCTGGGAGGGGTTCAAAACCAGAACAGGTAGATAGTGATAATTCTGCAGCCTTCAAAGACTTAGAAACTTCTTGGGAAGCATATCTGTATTGAGTAATCCTTGATGATTTTTTTTCTTCTGTAAATATTGATAGTTGCTTTTTTGAATCCATGGGAGACTTTATCGTTGCAGGAGTCTGTTCAAGAAGCTGTTGATTGGGGTAGGGAAGGTAGGTGTCCAGTTCTGGTTTACTACCATGTCTCTCTTAGGTAGGGGGAAGACAGCTTGATCTCCCTTGGCTAGTTTAGGATGGCTTTGCAGGAAGGATGGCCATTCACCACCATTGGAATTATCATCTGCAGCATCCCACACCAAAGATTCTTAACCCACTTAGCAAAAATCTTGTCTTTTGACTTCTTGCAACTGTCCACGTGTTACAGCTCTCTTCCTGATGTAATGTGTTCTGAAAAATGCATGATCTTTTCTATTCTGTTCTCTTTATGTTATTAGACAACCAGCAGGAACATTTGTGTGTTCTTGGTAGCTACATACACAGATGGACAGCCAACTGAGAGTGCAGCGTGGTTCTGCAAGTGGTTAGAAGAGGCTGCGAATGACTTCCGCTTTGGCAAAATGTATCTGAAAGGCCTGAGATATGCTGTGTTTGGCTTGGGAAACTCAGTTTACGTTGATCATTACAACACAGTAAGTATGTCCTGTGCACCTTCCTTTGACTTCTGCTCCTCTGAAAGGCTAACCTTTCTTAAATGCTACAAAACTGAATGATACTGGTAGTTTGTGTGAGAATTGCAGCTGTTGTGCAGACTTGATTACAGGCTGGGTTTAGGGCACAGGCAGTGCAGCTTTGAAGCAATTGTGCTGCCCTTTTGAATAGGAAAGGACTCCCATAAGCACTGCATTAATCTGCAAGGTATGGTAATACATTTGGTAAATCCTTACTGAGGTTTGATAGATTTATATCGGTGCATGAGGGTACAGTCCTGTAAACCCTCTCACTTGCTGCTGTTTACTTTAGAGGGCCTTTATCTTAGGTACTTTGCTGTATTGTGTGGACTTTAGCTTTATTTCCTGATGTAAAATATGACAATATCTTAGCCTGGTAATTAGTTTCATCTCAGTCAGAAAAACGGCATGACTTGTCACCAGGTTGTTATATTTGTATAGCTGGGGCCACATGAAATGTGTTATACATGTGGACATTTTGACCAGCAACCATTGCATGAAGAAACTTGCACCCAGAGCTCATCTCTTACCACATCAGTATGATAGCAGAGGTATTTTCAGATGGGAGCCTGAAGGTGTATTGTATTCAGACTGACTTGTGGCCGTGCTCTGAGTCAGCAGGTGAGAGGGAGACCAAAGTCCCTGCTTTGCTGTCCTAGCTCTGTTTCCAGGCTTGGTCCTTGCTTTCTTAATTGTCTGCTTTGTTTAACTTGGGCTTCATTTAATTTCCCTCTAACTTTCATCCTGTTCTAGGTTGGAAGAAATATTGACAGATGGCTGTGGATGCTCAGTGCCAGCCGTGTCATGACTCGTGCTGAGGGGGACTGCAACGTGGCCCAGAGCAAGCATGGCAGCATTGAGGCTGACTTTGAAGCCTGGAAAGCCAAGTTCCTCAGTCGGCTCCAGGCACTCTGCAGAGGGGAAAAGAAGCCCTGCAGTGGGAATTGCAAGAAAGGGAAGTGCAGATCTCTGGGGAAGCAGAGCAAAGAGAGCTCAGATCATGAACACAGGGCATCAGAATACAACAATACTGAGGTAGAGACAAAATCCACGGGGCCTTGTTTCTGGTTTAGTGCCCCTTGAGCACTTTTTGAATTCTCTCCTTCCTCCGAAACCCAGAGGGGTCCTGTGGGAGCTGGATACTTTGTAGAGCACAGGGGGAAGAGGGATGAGATCCCATAGCGGGTAACAGGTAGAATAAGCCATCCAAAAAGAAGGACCAAAGCATTAATGATGGACCTAGGCTAGATGGCATTTGTATGATGAGGAAGTCCTCCCCTTGAATAGGGGAAGGTATATGTTGTGACAGATGCTCCAGGGAACCAGTCTGGTTTCTCATCGGAGTCTTTGCTTTGTCTCATGGTCAAGTGAAGCATTTAGTTCCCTGTGAACAGTTAACCTGCTTCCACTTCAACTTGTTGAAGCTTAGGTGCTTTGCCTGCATCCCAAGGTTTTTCCAAAGGCAGTTGGGGGGGTGTTACCTGAGCAAGTCCTGTATTTCCTTTGAATGTGTTTGCCTGTAATCATCTGTATGTCTTTTTGGAGTGTTCGTTGATTGCAGGTTTTGAATAAGAAATCCTCTCCCTTGCTCTACAGCGCAAGGCTCAGAGCTGCTATGGCACTTTAATCCTCCCTGCAAGCCATTTATTGTGGGCTGGAAATGATTCCTATGGCTATGTTGAATTTTGTAGGAAAACAGGGGCTCTTCTGGCTGAGTGCGTTTGAGTGTGTTGGCTGCTGCAGAAACAAGAGGAGTAAGTCTTGCTGTTACACCAATGCTGTTGTGCTATACCTTGGCTGTATACAGAAAGGGAGACAACTTTTCTGCTCTGTGAAGAGTTTGACTTGGAAAGCAGGTCTTTTACTCGCTGTTCATTCAGGCAGGAGCACCTGGAGGAGTTAAAGGGATTTAGCCTTCCAGATCATCATAGTACGCAGTGGGAGTTGGACTCCTCTGTGTGGACCTCTCGTGGTCAGATAGGCACATGAGGAAAATAGCAGTCTGGAGGCAGGATATCTGGACTGAGTTTCAGGCAGTCTGTGTGCTACTGAACTCTTAAAAATACATGCTGATAAAAGCCCCAAGTTTAAATGCATCTCATATACATTATATAGGCTATTGGTAGGCTATTTCTTGGTTTTAATTATTTTTTACTGATTGTGAGAGCTGATTTCACTGGTTAGCACAGATGAAGGTCTTGTGTTTAACATTCAGATACATCCCTAATTTTTTTTTTCTCTGATCTCTTACACAGGCAGAGGAGTTGTTTGAAACCAGTAGTGAGGAGGAGGCTGATGCTGAGGAAGCTGGAGGCACAAATTCTGTTCTTGATGTTGAAGATCTTGGCAATATCATGAGCCACATGAAGAAAGCAAAGGTACTACTGTTAGAACTGCCAGGTCTTTGTCACTGATCAGTTGAATTGATTAAAATATTGCCTGCTGGATTTGAATCTGTAGGGTCCAGTTAAAGGGAGAGCACAATATGAGCTATTGGAGAACCTCTCTCAAAAAAACCCATACTTGGAGGTGTGTTGGATATAGTTACTGACTAACTGTGACTTGTTCACTGAGCAAATGCTGCAATGGTAACCTGTTATTTTCAGTGTGAGAGAAATTACTTCCACAGCCAACATCCAGATCTGAATGTACATTTCTGCCACTGTGATTCACAGTCCAGTGTCTAAACACAAATCCTGTTACTAGACCTGCCCATGCGTACGTCAGCTGGCATGTGTTGTGATGGGGAGCAGAGCTGCTGGTGGAGTGGTAACACACAAGCAAGAGTTTCTGTCTTGCTTGCTGCTGCCTTAAGATGAGGTGCTATGCTTGCAGAGCAAGCCAGCAAGCTTGATTTGACCTGTGCTGAGCCTGTCAAAAGACAACCATGATTCCTGCTTTGTTTCAGGGTGTTGCTATCTCTGTTTCTGTGTGGTTCTGTTCATGTTTTGTTTTCTGTGTTTAGAGTCTGCAAACAAGATCTAACCAAATAAAGGAGTTGGGTATCACACAAAAAGGAGTGAGGATATAAATAGCTACTAGGCTAAGCCTTAGTGTGCCCAGCACCCTATTTGCTGGCCGTGCAGTTGGCAGGGGAAGAGTTAGCGCTGGGATGGTCCTGTGATGTACTATGGTGCCGTCTGCTGACTGTTTTTCCCCCTTAGTGATCCTCCTATGGTGGTGTCTTTCCTCATGAACCCTTGAGCTGCTATCCACATGCCTCTCAGCAAACCTAACTCTGTCTGTAATTACACCTTCCTTATCTTGCATGCCTCTACAGTGTGGGCTTCTCACAGCTCTTTCCTGAAATTTAATGATCTCCTCAGCAGTCTGAGCCAAGGTGATGCTGCTGGGGCACAGCAAGTCAGGCCTTGGATCACAGGAGGCTGCATGTTTAGGAGGGAAGGGGGTTACCAGGGGAGCATGGGGATCTGTGTTCCTCACCTTAGGGAGGGGGAAAGAGGCAAAATGCTTCCTGCTTGCTGCTTGTAACACTGACACTAGGAGGGTGGCCCCATGGACTTGGGGGCAAGGCACACTGCTGTGTGCATACTCCCGTCTCTGAGCTTGTATCAACTTGTGTGCTGCAGCTTGCAAGAGAAGGATGGATGAACCGTTTGGCTTTTCTTTGTTGGAGGGAGAAAGGATCAGTCTTTCTCCCTGTGTAGCTGTGCTGTGAAGTGGTCCTCTTCCTCCTGCATGTGCTCACCACTAGAGGTCACTGACAAAAAGGGAACTGTGGGGTGGTTTTTTGTAGCAGCATGCCCTGGGAGATGATTTAGACCAGGGAAGGGAGGTGCTGTTGTCCAGTAGTTTTATGAAAAATTAGGCATTGAGTTTTCACTGACTGATAAAATGTGGCAACACCGTGATCAAAGAGTAGGAAAACCACATATCATAGTCCAGTTTACCAACAAAAAGTGAGCACAGCAATAAAATACTTCCTGCTCTTAGCTTCTCATGCTCCTTGCTTGTGTAGTGAGCACAGCTGAAGTCAATGTGGTATGGTTTTATACATAGGCAGTGACAACTCATTGCTCTCTGAGTCAAGCATTGGAACAGGCTGCCCAGAGAGGTGGTGGAGTCACCATCCCTGGAAGCATTCAAAAAACAGGTAGATGTGGCACTCTGGGACATGGTTTAGTCTAGTCTACCCTTGATTGGTTTAGTGTGGACTTGGTAATGTAGGTTAATGATTGGACTGGATGATCTTAAAGGTCTTTTCCAACCTAAACGATTCTATGACTTTGGCTGATGTATGATTCAAACAATTAACTACTTTCGCCTTAGCTTTCTCATTGCTCTGAGTGGTGAGAGGCCTGCATGTTGTACATACAAATTACTAAGTATCTCTGTGTAGATCAGGTTCTCATGGCTCTGACCTAAGTAGCCCCTCTGATCTGAGGGACAGCTTCTGTTTCAGCACAGATGCTCATCTGGAGTTGTAAGCTGCAGTTTTTGATCTGCTGCCTTTTCCTTGGAGATGGCAAACAGTTGTTCTGCTGTGACAGCTGAATGCTGCCCTCTTGCCTCTGCAAGTAGTTAAATCCTGAGAGTGTAAGTGTCCGTGTGGGACTGGAAGTGTGCTCTTACTGTTTGTAGAAGTGTCCTGGCCCTTTTGGATACAAACTATTGTCAGCTGGTGAGATGGGAGGCCCTAAAACTGTGGATCAGCCTTTCTTTGTTGCTGATGCCACTGAACTGTGCTGCTGTAGTCATGTCCCAGTTTTTTGATTAATTTTGAAACCTTAAACGATGCAGTTCTCATTACTGGCCCCTTTATTCCTGTTCTGCATGGCTGATCAGCCTAGCTGCAATCTAAGTTTCTGGTTTCATGCTTCTGTAACCAGAGCAGAAAGGGCCCTCGGTGACTTTGATGTAAATCCGCAGCTCTCTTGAATGGGGGTTTTGTTTCCAGAGTGATGGCAGTATATAGCTGTGTAAATATTTCATGAGGGAGCTTGAACTGATGGCTATCTGTATCATTAGCTGGGAGAAAGAATTACTTTGTCTGGGTGGTGAATCTCCTGGGGAATGTGTGCATTGACTTGCAACAGGTTTATGCAAGCACTTGAATTGTAAAATGATCCCATAGGTGCAGTTATAATGAAAATAAATGCTGAAAACTTGGTATGAAAGAGCAGGATGATCTGCATTTATGAAAGTAACTTATCATGATCAGGCTCTCTTGCTCCTAGGTAGGAAGATATAGTTGTTTAAATCCAGTACCTGTTGGTTGAAGTCACATCCTCACTTTAGTGGCTATGAGTTTGTGTGATGAGAAATTTTCTTTCTCAGATGAGTTGTGTTGTCCCTTTAGCCATGTTTTTGAGCTGTGTAAAGTTAGTCTGACACTTTTGTTTTACACTGATGTAATCACTGTCGTCTTGCAGTAATCCCTACCAAGACATGCAAGTACTTTGGGTTTTTGTATCTGAACTATGCATATAGCAAGTTTGAAGAAAACTTGTGTATTTCAGGGTTGTATTGCAGACACTTCTTCATATGCAGAGTTACTTCGATTTGAAATGTGCCTAACGGTTTTCAGCATGGGTTTTGTGGATGTCAGTGTTGTGTATTAACTCCTGCATATGGGAGATAGAATAGCAGGTTCTGCCTTGTGCAATGTAGCTAATTTGAAATGTTTTAGGGTCCAGCTTTGACCTCTTTTGCAGGTATGTGTGAGAATCACTAGCAGATAAGACAGATGTGCAGTCACAGTCATGATTCCTTGTTGTCCTGCCTTTTATGGGATGGCAGGGTGAGGCTGTGGAGGTGAGTGTATCTAATAAATGTTTCCTCACATCTCTGCAGGTGATCTTAATTTAATTTTGCATCAATCTCCTGTTGCTTGACTTGATGGAAATGAAGGCTGAGTTTTGTTTTACAGCTTTTTTTCCCCCCCATATGCTGCAGCTTCATTGTACTTTACAAAATATTGTCAAAGGGCTTGAGACAGGTACTGGATTCTTGCAGATTCTTGGATCAGGCAGATGGATTCAGGACTTCAAGGTAAATGCATGAACCTCTCTTCCTAGTAGAGTTGTAGCTATTACATACTGTCTCTTGGAAAAGAGATAGACTTTTTTTTTTAAAGAGCTTCTGAGGGTAAAGATACACAGTTCAAGGTGATGGTGCCTTCTGCACACTGAATCTGAGCAGAAAAATTAGCACAAGGTTGGGTGGCAACAGGAAATCATTCAAATGTATAAAATGATGGCTGATACAAAGGTGAATTCTACACTTTGGTCACTAAATCTCATACTATATGGTGATGACTACTTCATAGCTGCTAAAATCCAGCCCTTTTTTTTTTCTGAGTAATTAAATTTTTGGGACTTGCTGCAGGTCATATAGTTGCAGGTGATGCTTATTAGGGTCCTGAACTAGAATCAAACCTTTATGTCAGTGCAGATAATGCCTATGCTTTCATGAAGGGAATTGCTAGGCATGAAAGTTCAGCAGTGGGTAATGTGGCCATGGCCTGAAGGAGGGCTGGGGAGGTCTAAGGCTGCTTCTCTCAGGTGCCTGAAGATCCAAGGCTGTGGTGCCAGGCAGGGCTGGATGATGCACAGCTAGTTGGATTAAAGTCTGGGTTTTCTGTGCATTTACCCTTCCAGCTGCTTGTTTTTTAGGCTGAGAACCTCGTCCTGTTCTTCAAATTGCTTTTATGCAGCAGCAGAAGGCAGTGGTGGTTCTTAGTGGATTTAATAAGTAAGTGGACTCGTAAGTTTTACAATTGTGGCACACTTCCCCTGTCCTCCAAAGTTACTTCCCTGAAGTGTATTTATCAGATATAATGTGAAAGCTAATGGGTATGTTTGTGGCCTGCAAGACTGCTATTAATCATAGGGACACCATTTCTTGATGTGGATTATCTCCCACAGCTGGGAGATTGTGATAAACTAGAAAGATCAATCTAGACTTGTTCCCAGGGAATGAAATGGCTTTATTAACCTTCATATTTATAAACTGCAGGCATGAATAATAGTAATAATAACATCCTAATTTTTTTGGATGGGTTGGGAAGTAATCAAATGGGTATATTTTGTTGACACAATTTTGAGATTAATGTTCTTGTTTTCTAAAATAAAAAGTTTAATGATGCTGATAGTCACATTTGCAATGTAAATACAGAGGAGGGGTGTGTGCGAGAGAGCAAGACTGAGACTGAATTTACAGGAAACAAAATATGTCGCAGAGAGTATGTTAAAGAAGTTTGTTTACTTCTATGTCCATTTGCCACAGGGAAGGTTTCCTGATCTCCTTTGGCACGCTTCCCTAAAAAGTCATCCTACATTAGCCATTTACCACCACTGGGATTTTAAGTCACACAGCTTGCAACGTTTCCTAAGAGCCCTTTGTGAGAGTATGACTGCTATGGAAGACCAAACCTTGCTGACACTGGGTGAAGAAACTTTTAATGAAGTTGGCTGGAGTTTTATTTGAAATGGGTCAGTGAGTGTTAAGGTGTAAGGTATTTAAGGTGTAAGGTTTACAGACAAAGTGTTGTATGCAACTTTGTTACAGGCAGAAACTTTTCAGAGTATGCAGGAATTGTTAGCCATATTTTAACCAAATTGAGTAAGGCTGGGGTACTTAACTGTCAGATTTAGAAACAGCTAAAAATAATGTGCACATTTAGACCTCTCCAAAAACTTTCTCTAACTTTTAATGGGTGAAAGATACCTATAGGGAACATGTGCTCTTATCTGCAACATCTCAGTCTCTGGGCTAGATTTTGACCTCTGCTACTGTGGCTCAGAATTCAGTGTGATCCTACATTTTAAAATGTAGCTACATTTTAAAGCTTAGCTTTAAGAAATGCTATTTAACTGCTTGGAGACTACTTATAGCACTAAAATCTGGATTTGTCACAGGGACACTTTACTATTCCCCTTTTCTGTGTTCAAATCTTTCTTCTCTAAACCTTGGCTATTGAAAAGAATTACAATTCATAAACACCATTACAAGAAATCTTGAGGCTTGCCTTTTCTATGTAAGACTTGGGAGTGCCCAAGGAAAAAGAGGGGAAAAAAGATAAAAACACTTTAAAGGTAACCTCTGGCTGGACATTCTGTCTTTGACATGTGGTATAATACTGGCTTTCTTGATGAGTCTTTGTAAAGGGCTTTGAGATCTATGAATGAAGACTCTTATTTTTGCCCTGGGTGGTAGATCCCATGTCCCTTGCTGTTCTTTAGTCTGTTGTAAATTAGTCAGTAAATGGGTAGTGAAGCAGAGCTGATGGATATAAAAAATTCTGGAAGTCTGAAGTCCCCTTGAGTATTGAGCTTCCTTTTTTTTTTTTTTTTTTTTTTGCAACCTTTTCTTGACCATCTGTTGTTGGAGATGATCAGGGTTTAGCCTGCAGCAGTCCAGCCCACCTGCTTAGCATTTTTCACAAACTTTGTGCTGCATTTCTCAGGTGTTTATTTTTCCTGTGCATTTTTTAAGGTTCTTGCCAGCCAAATAACAGTTGAACAGAAGTCCGCAAATCGATGCGCAGAGTAATTATCTGCTGATGGGAGAAGCAAATAATTATTGGGAGAAGCATGGAGGAAGTGGCCTGTTGATGTTGTTGCTGTATCTAAGGAGAGAGTAGCACAAGAATGTCCTATGGGAACGCAGCATGTGTTGCCAAATAAATATGTTGTTTGGGTAAGGCATTATGAGGTACAGTAAATGTGTCCATGTTCTGCTAGACAGACCCTGCAGATTGGTCATTCAGCAGTGCAGCTGGCAGTAAGCCTGTCCACATGTAGTCTCCAATCAAACCCTCTTCTTATTTGCTGTGACTGCCCAGTGGTCAGTATAGTTTGTAAGTGGCTCTCAACTGCAAAAGCACACATCTTCATCAAGATGAAGTGTCCTGCCCCTCTGTGTGAATGGCAGTGCCAGTTAGGGACAGTGGGAGCTGCTTTTTCTTTCCTGTTATAAGGTGAGCCACAACTTTGCTTCCTTTGCTGATACTTGGGCTGGTATCTACCTTTCCTTGTTCATGTCAGAGCTGATACTCTGACATCCCTCTTTTGCTGTTGGTTGCAGAGGATTGGCTTGAGATGGAGACTGCATTTTGCTAGGTGGTGTGGATATGCAGAAGAGATGGAGCCTCTCCTAAAAGCCTTCTGAACAGAAGAGTGTGGCATAAGAGAATGGAAGTAGCATTATCTCAGCTCTACAGAAGGATTTGGACACTGTAATGTGACATTAAATTGGTTTTGTATTGCACAGACTACTTATGTGTGTAAGTTACCATGCTGTGGATTTTTCTCCTAATAAGTTAATGCACAGTTAAGCATGAGGAAATTATGTTTCTTTTTGCTGCTGGCATGGCCAGAGCCTCTGTGCCAGTGGTTCATGGCAAGGCAGTCTGGGTCTGTATCTGTGCTAGCAAGTGATCCCAATGTAGGGGTTCATTCTGACCTCATTTGGGCTGAGTCCCTGTGATGATCAGCACTACCAAAACAACAATGGGTTGGTAGTTTTAGAAAGAGGAGTGCTGTTACATATCATCTACAGTAAACAAGTGTGCAGAAGAGACCCAGGTGTGAAGCACAAGGCTTTGCTGAAAAAGCAGCTGTGCTGTGACCCCCTTGGGAGGATGAAGTACCAAGTCATTTCTGACTCTTCTTTGGTCTGCAGTTTTGGGAAGTGGGGCTTTGGGTCTTGAAGGATGCTCTGCAAGGCTCTTGGATATCTGTCTTGGTCTGTTTTCCTAATTGACTCGTTTACATTATCTTACAGTCAATGAAGATTGATTATGGTAGAAACCAGGCAATTTCCTTTTGACTTTAATAATGTATTCTTATAATAATGTGGTGGCCTCTCACCTAGTATTTCTGAAAAGCTGGTTGATGTGTATCATTGAATGGGCTACAGACCAAAAATGTTAATTTGGGTGCTTGGAAGACTTGTATGCAGCTTCCACTCAGGGAGGAGGCAGGTAGAGAAAGTGGAAACAGGGACTTTCCTATGCTGTTCTCTAGTTAGCGCTGACTTCTGCTGATTGTGAGCTTGCATAGAATCATAGAATCGTGTAGGTTGGAAAAGACCTTTAAGATCATCCAGCGTGTAGTCTTTGGCAAAATGGTCTTCCTGGGGAGACTAACCCAACTGGGAAGTTGTGCTTGGGACTCTCATGGTCCTCAGAAAATTGTGGAGCTCTTCTGCTCAACACTTTGCCTAGTGTTTTATAATCTGTATTAACATTTTCATGGTTAGATGCTCTTCTGTGTTACAAGAATACTGAAGACAAGTGAAAGCTGCATCTCTAAGGTGGATATGAGAACTGGCTGCTGCTTGCTGGTGTCAGTGCTCTAGCATGCACTGGATGCCTTCTGTGAAAGGCATTCAGGGTTTCTAATACAAGATAGGAGTCTGCTGTCCAGCCAGCTTTGCTTGGAAGGGATGGCTTTTCCACAACAGGTATTGCTACTAGGAAATATACCTCTGGCTGGTATTGGCTCAGATTGACTGGAGGCTTCTTCAAACATAGCAAATGATTGCAGAATCGAAATCCATCACACTTTCTTTTTTTAAATGCATGCATGGTATCTTGACTATTTGAAGGATTGGTGTTGAATGAATGCCCTTTTAGTCCTAAACTAACAAAAAGAAAGGACTGATGGAGTGGAGAAGTCTTTTACAGAGCTACAGAGCCACTTAAAAAAAAAAAAATCTGCAGAATATGGCAAGACCTTATAAAAGGATGTGTGCTGCATGCTCTGTGTGTGAGAAAGCAGAATAGACTGAAGTGGGAAATCTTACTGGTTTTAGGCTGGGCATTTCATTTCAGGAAACTTGTTAAATCATGTTACCCAGATTTCAGTTGTGATTATCGTAGCACAGAAGAAAGGAATAAAGATGTGAATATATGGCCCAAATTTCAAATATAAGCTAGTAATTTTTGGGTGTAGACAGACACATTTTTAGTTTTGATTCTTTTGTTTCCTTTGAAAATCAGTTGTCTTTATTGTGTGTCCAAGGAAGTTTCCCAAATCAAACAAATGTCAGCAGAATCACGCAGCAGTATGTGAAATGGAGTTGTGGTTTAATGACACCTTGTAAAAACCTTCCCTACAGCAGAGCAGTGATGTTATAGCTCAGTGAAGCACTCTTAAATCCCACTGTAGCCCTGCAGATATATTTTTTTTGAGTTGTGATCTGGGAATTTTTTTGTCCTTGAGGATTCTGGCCAATGCTGAACCTCCAAGAAAATGGATGTTGATGGGATCACTTACCCTCCTGCATTTCACAGAAGATGCACAGCGCCCTTTCAGACTGGCTCAGCTGGATAGCAGAATAAGTCTTCTGGCATTACTTTGTGTGTGAGTTTAGGCTTTAAAATGCTGTTCTGTATGTCCAAAAATCTCAGCATTGACTTTTGAAACAAAAGAAAATGCGGGATTACCTCTGCAGGGGCTGAGCTGCAGGTCTGTTTGAATAGCATCTTTTCTTTGGATGGCAGCTAGTACCTGCTGCCTCAGAATAATGTGAGGGACCTCCTCTTATTCTACAGCATGGTAATGTAGATGTGGATCTTCAATTCCAGATCATTACTGAAAGTTCACAAAGGTTTCTATTCCAGGAAGGAGGAAAAAAAAAAAATTCTCACTTCAGAGTGGGCTGCTTTGTTGTTGTCGGTATCAGTCAGAACTTCTCAGGGGCTTTCCCCATTTTAGGGACACTTCTTGAAAACACATGCCATGATACTTGCTTTTGATCAAGCCACCTCCTGTTTCAGTCATGGCAAGGTAATGGATTGCCAACTTCCCCATCTCTCAGCTGTCATGCTTTGAACCCATGTCTGCTTTTTGCTTTAGTTCAGGCTTTTGTGCTTACCTGGGCAGCGATGTATGGAGTGGGTATGTAGCCTGTGATTATGTAGACTCTAGTAGCTATTTTCAATAAGATTTTCTTGCTGTTGGGGTGTTTGGTTCACTGGTTACTCAATCCAAGTTTCCAGTATTCATCTTTGTGCTCACTTGCAAATGCTCAAAGCTGTTTTTATTGATTACTGACAGCGGTTAGAGTATCCTATATCGCTGTAAGATTGGCAGAGTGTTTACTCCATGGAGTGAGCAAATTGCAGTTCTATCTCTATTTGTTACACTTGGGTTGTGACAGCCAGAGCTTTGTACCTGGAGCAGAAAGGCTCCCACAGTGCACTAGCAGTCTTCTGCTTCTCTTCTGTTGTGTTCAAGAGTATCTTTGTGCAGGTCTGCTCCCTGTCCTGTTCTTTTTCTGTGTGTTTCAGTCTTGCAGGAAGGTTGTTTTGTAAGGAAATGAGAGCCATTCCCATGGACAGCCTGATGTCTAGTCAGCTTTCAGGAAAAAACCCCACATGGTTCTTGCATATGGTGCCGCTGACAGCTGGACCTGAATTAGGGTAAAAGTCAGCTTTTCTAGCTGTCCTCTTTCCACTGGAGTATTGCTTCCAGAGCTCTGCTTGGTGTGGACTTTAACTCTTCATTCATGTAATTCATGAACTTTAATACTTCATTTAATGACTACCCTGGGAAAATTATATTTCTTGCTGCTAGGCAGTCTTTTCCTGATAGCCTTGCCAACATTTTCCCTTAGTGCTGGTTCTGTTAGTCCTGGCTCTAGCCCCTGATGTATTACAGTTTTCTTAATGTTTGTGTCTTTCATTCGTTAAAAGATCCTGGAGCCTTTTGATGGATGAGGCTGTAAATCATGACAAGGCCAGGGGTTCCCTGTTGTTTGACTACTGGGATGTTAAGTAGGAAAGAAGTTCAGTCAAAATTGGGTGTCATTTTCCTTCCAGGAGTAAAAACTTCTTGGTAAGCATGTTTTTTTCAGCTGTGGCACATCAATAAATAGTCATGAGGCTAAAAATGCTAAACTAAGGTAGTTTAGGGAATACTTTTTTGTATGGAAGTTTATGGTGAACTTGCCACTCTGCTTTTTTTTTTTTCTCTCCTCCCCTTTGCCCCCGCAATCTTCGCTTGAAAAGCATTTGATGTAATAAACCAGAAAACTCAGAGAGAGTTGCTGTTTGAGCAGCTTGACATCCTGGAGAGAGTCCTTCATAGACAAGTGGCAGTAGCATGTCCTGTTGGACAGTCTGACTGTATCTGAATGTGGCTGTGGATGAATTTTGTCGGCATATTTGTAGGAAATCACTTGAAACACTTGAACTGTGACTTGTGAAAGGGGCAGCAACACCTCTGCCTTGGCGGGGAATGCTGAGGTTCTTGCACATGTCTGTTGGACACCCTCTGCTCTTGACCTATCAAAAATGGGCTTCCCCTGCCTGCCCATAAAGTATGTGCTGCTTGTGTCTGTGCTGCCTGTAGGGCAATAAAAGGGAAGAGTTTTTTTTTTTTCTTTTGCCTTCACCTGTAGAGGAGGTGATCCTAAGTCCTTACACGTGAGGTTCAGTTGCTTTTATTCAGGTCTGCTTTGATGGCAGTAGCAAAAAAATAAAATAAAATTAAAAAAAAAAAAACAAAACAAAAAAACTCACCACCCAAGAAACCAAACTGAAAACCCAAACCCTCCAGCAGGCTGCAGCAAGAGCTGGGCTGAGCCTGGTGGTGCCAAGAAATTGGAGTATATTCCTAGGTTTTATCATCTGTGAGTTCTCTTGTTTGTGAACAGACCATGGGATGACTCTTCAGTTTTAGGCAGTGAAGTATTTCAAGGGCATGAAAAGCTGGCTCTTGTCACTACTTGCTTGATTTGTTATGGAAAATCTACTACAGGGTTTTTCTGCTAAATCACCAGAACTTGAAAAGTTTGCTTTGCAGTTAACTTTGTTCTCTCCGCTCAAACTCTAAATAATAGATATGAAAGGTTTATTAAGCAAATAAGTAAAACTCTCAGGGCTGTGAATTCAATGTCCCATAAGAAATATCTGAAGCCAATCACTTGCCAAACTGAACAAGTCAGGTATTACAGTTCAGAGAAAACAAATGATTATTTTGTTTATAGGCTTTCACATCAGGATGGGGGGGAGACTATTATCATCTCTGAGGGGGAAAAATGATTCTTGAAATAAATGTTTTTGCCCTGCCAGTAAGGCAATTTTATTTGTTCTTCTTATGCTTAGGTGCTTTTCTTGAATATTGCAGTAACAGGCACAACAGGCAGGTAGAAATGCAAACCCTTTAAATTCAGAAGAACTTTTTCTGTATCTGAAGGCTGCCTTGGATGGGATGTCTCATTTGTACTTAAGTCAGTTGCTGCATCTTTAATATTACAGTGTGCTCCATAATGCATATGTAGTTCTTCTAGGGAGAATTAACCTGGAATGACACTGTAGAGCAGATAGGCCAGGATGTGTCCACTCATAAATCCTGTGTAGCATTTTGCTTTAAGTAGCTAACAAATCTATACCAACATAGTGCCTTTCCTTTTTAAGTGGACAGCTGGGCCTAGTTCTGGGTTAAGTGATAGCTTGTGGGAGGAGAAGCTCTTTATTTAAGACTTAATAGTTAAAAGATGAAGGTTTTTATCTCTTTTCATCTCCTTCCTTATGCATGAGGCTTATCCAGTAATATTAATGTTTTACTGTTGAAGCATGTTGCTGATAAATGAAGATCAAGTCTCAAGAAATGAGTTTTTAAACCCAGCAAATGACAAGTACTTAATAGAGTGAGGTTTTGAAGTGTTCTAGAAACCAATGAAATCCTGCCTAAAAACTCAGCAAACTGAGTGAAAGGAAGTAGAAGATGGAAGCAGCTTTCCCCTTTAGTAGGGACCATGTTTTGTCACTGGTTGTTAGAAAATACCTTCCTGCACAACCTTCCTGCAACTGGGAGCAAAGACTTACTCAAAATGGTGATAACCTCTGTCCCTAAGTGTTTTACCTTCCTTACTCCCTTCTAAAGTGCTTACTAGGAACTCTGTTTTGTTTGTGAACCTATGAGTCTATGTGGTCTTTTGATTTTTTTTTCCTCTTCTGGGGTACCTTTATTTTCTGAAATTTTGCTCAAGTACAAAAGAAATCTGTCTGCGTGTCTAGGAACGGCTAGATTACTTTCCCTGTTTGTGAAGAACACAGTTTGGCAAGTCAAGAGCACTGGTTTTCTTAGTGATGCTAAAGGTGGGGAGACTCAGACTGGAAGCATTTCTATGATCTTCTTGATGTCTGTGGCATAAAAGAGGCTTGGATATGAAATACCCTCAATTTTGTGAAAACAAAATGTCCTCTGTTGGTTTTTGTTTGTTGTTTATCCATAACTCCTTTAATATTTCAAAAAAGCCACAAAGGACTGACAGATTACAAGTTGCATGAAATATCAAAGTAATTATTTACACTTCCATGGTTCTTTGTGCAGACATGAAACAATAAATACCCATAAAGTCTCAGAAGTGACACTTATACAGCGGGGGATTCACAATTTCTTATGTGCTAGGGTTTGCTTCTCCTGCTTGTAACTTTATGCTAATACGTGATATTCCTGCATTTGGTTTTAAGTAAGCTCCAAAGATGTAACTGTCTATAAAGCAGTGTCTGCTGGAAGCCAAACGTAGGTGGGATGCTGCAGCTCATCTGTCTGGAGTTGACTGTGGGGCAGGAGGGAACAGCCTTTTGTTGCAGAGCCTTTGGTGATCACTGAATTTTGGTGGTGCACATGGCTGTTGCCATGGGTGACTTGTGGAGAGCCAGCTTCTACTCTGTAAACTGCTGGGCTGTCTAACTCATTGTAGTGATGTGGCTTTCTTCCCTGACCTGCCCCAAAAAACTGGGACAATAGCGGCTTCTCACTCCAGGCAACTGCGTGTCAGGCACAAAATGGCTTGTTCTGTCTGGCTTGTGTTCTGCAGGGAGATGAGGTTATTGCAGAATCATGAAACACTTGGGTTTAAATCCTAGAGTCCCTCTCACTCTCAAACGAGATTCAAATACCTTGTTTCTTAAAATGTCCTACAGAATTTTATTGCTGTGTTAGCAGAACAAATCTTGTGTGTTGTGTGGAGTTTTTTGTTTTCTAAATTTACTGTCCTAAATTACTGAAGGGTCAGTGTCTAATGAGAAGAGGGATAGGATGCAGGATTACATGAATGCAAGAATTCATGTGTGGGCACTCATGTCACTTTTAAGTTTAGCAGGTCTCTGGCTAAACTGTGCCACAGTGTTTAAAATGTCATGGTTGAACCTAAATGGTTGTAATGCACTGTCTTTTAAACAGAGAGAACATGAGCTCGAGGAAGGAGATGTTGGAACGAGCTTGACTCGAGAGAATGCTGGGAGGAAGGAGGGTGAAAAGAGAGAGATGATTACCCCGGCTCTGAGAGAAGCACTCACAAAACAAGGTGAGGTTCTGTGAAGACCAGATGGTAGACCAGGCTTTGAAGTCTTAGTGGTAGACTTCTAACAGAACAAGTGGAAGATGGTGTTCCTTATGTTAAAGATACGGCTCTGCACTCTTAGTCATGGTAGGCTCTACCCAGAGGCAGGGGCTGTTTGTACCTCATTGTTCCAGGGGAAGAAGCTAAAGTTAGGTAATGCATCTGTGTGATGCATGCTATAATGTGTGGAGAGTGTATCAAGAGTTTGCAGGGTTTAATGTATCTGCTAAGATACATTGAGAGAGAAGGTGATAGTCCCACATGCCTCTAGCTCCCACAGTGTAGGTTTTTCAATATTTAAGGATCAGCTTTGTGTCTGTTTTGCATCTTAGTCCCTTGCTTTTATTTCAGTTTCAAACTCTGATTTTGTTACTTAAACTTTATTTCCAGAAAAGGAAGTAGTTCAAACTAACTGTAACAATCCACTAGATGATTAGATCAGCAGTTCTCCTGTGAGCTGTAGAGAACAGTTTTAATGAACTTAATGCCTTTTTTAAAACAAAGGGCAAGCATGAGAAAAGCCAGACTGACAACCTTGCAGTTCAGAAGCCTCAGTCCTGAGTGGCAGAGCCAGGAGAAGGGTGATGTGAGCTCCCCTATGCTGCTCAGTTGGAGACTAAAGGCAGTTTAGTCTCATTTCTTTTATTTCTTAGGATGAGAGTGTGCTCAGTTTTCTTGCCTGCTAAATCGTTAGTATCTCTCCTGATGCTTCTGTGAAGGCACTTCTGGTTATTGCAGTGGAGGCACCTTGCTACAGAGCTGGGCTCTGAAGTTCTAACTATGTTCTGTGTGAGTCCAGCAGCTGTGGGATCCCAGCACCTTTGCTCCCCAGGATCTCAGCTGTTCTCTGGCCTGAGCTTTTGTAGGTGACCGGTGTTGCGTTCTGCCCGTCAACTCTGACGTGTTTGGTCATTGGGTTTTTTCATTAACCTTAGCACAACTATAAAATAAAGAGCCAATCTTTAAATTTGTAGTCTGAAGGAATAAAGCAAAGGCTTAGCAAAGAGTGTCAGTGACTTTGCCTCCTCTTCATGTCCATTGTGGTGTGCTGCTGGCTGGGACCAGTGGAGGGATTGTAGGAGGCTGGTTCAATACATCTTTCAGCTTTGATTCTGAAGGCTGTAATGTGGTGGCAGTTACACTGCACTGTAATGCAGAACAGCTGGAGCACTGTTACAGCCTTTTATTTTTATTTATTCATTTATTTAGTTATTACTGTCTGTTTGATCCAGAAGTCTAATTGTTCTGTCTGCCTGCGAGGGTGTTTGGAGGACAGGTGGATTTGGCTAGCAGGGCTAGGGGAGTGGGCTGCTGGGGGAGTGGGCTGCTGGAAGCATGGCTGTCTGGAAATGGGCAGTGGGGAGGTGAGCATGCTTGTCTGCTCTTTTGAGAGGTTAAAGGGGCCACTGACTTTATGGAAGGGTGCACTAAGTCCCCCTGACATCTCAGGTTTTGTTTTGGGACACAAGAACCCTAGAAGGTGTGTGGAGACTGCCTGTGGCACTGACTTCTGAGAGGGGAGTAGTGTGTTGTTCTCAGTACACTGCTCTGGCTTTTTTGTGGTGCAGGGCCCTGTTGTGCTGTGGTAGTCCCAGTTGTGTTTTGCACTGGCTCGCTTTCAGACCCAGGCTGCATTCATTCAGGTTTGGGGAACGAATGAATGAAACAGTACCTTTCTAATGGTATATAAAAAGTGGTCATTTGAAAAATGAAAACGGTGCTGGAGGGAAGGTCACCTTCCTACCATAATTTTTTTGACACAAAGGCAAGCTCCCCCAAGAACTCAGATTTCCTTGTGATGTTCCAGGGACAGAAATTCGTTATCCAGATAAGTAGGTATGTATTTCTCTCTTCCTTTGACATTCAGGATAGTACCAGCATTGGATCAACTAGTAGGATCTACTTACTTAAATCTGCAGTTTCAAAGACTTAGACTATTGTGTCTGTATCCTTACAGTTACAACTGCCTCTTGCTGGCACAGCCTTCCCCTCCTTTCCTCTGCTACTCATGTAATTCTTTAATGGTCACTCAACAGTGGGGAAGAGAAGCTGCCTTTCTTTTTTTCACGTCATATAATATTTTTTTCTACAAATAACACACCAAGACAGGCTTATGTGGCAATAAAACAACTCCCTCCTTCCCTCAGCAGCATTCCCCCCAAAATAACAAGTGCAATGTAGTCAAAAGGTAATCTAATTTATTTAGCAACAACTGATTGCTTTGGGTGTAGGTTCTGTGTCTTTTCAAGATTATCCCTGAGGGCATAATTAGCCCAAGAGAAGTAAAAACTAGTACTTGTGATTCAGGAGAAAGCTGTTCTTTTAAATTGTAGTTGCATAACAGAAGTTTGCCTTTGAACAGCATCTTGTCAGACTATTGTAATGCTTGCCTTTTTTGTTTTGGTTCACCTTCAGACAAACTTACCTTCCTGTAGGTAAACTGAATATTGCTTAAACAATGGTTGTATTTTAGCACTGGCATTGAATTTCAGCTAAATATAACCTCAGCTATTGGGTTATATAGGGTAGTTGCCTGGTTGCAAATACCTTTATAAAAGATGATCTGTAATAGTCGCTTTTTAAAGTCGTAGCCCATCTTGTGTTGTGAGAAAATGTTGATTCCCTTTCCATCACTGTTCAGGCTTGCATAAACAAATACAGCACAAACTCAGTGCCTCTAAGTAACGAATACAGCTGGAGAGAGGGAGAGGCTGACAGTTGAAGTACTTGGCTCTGTTATATTTGCAGTGGTACCATTTTGCTGTGTTAATGCTTCAGTAATTTCATCTGTTTAGGTAGAAGTCATGAAATAAACTGAAAATAGAAGCAAAATTTCATGTTAATGTCTCCTGTGGTGATTAGTAGATACAGCCTAACGTGTTCCCATTTGCTTTCTGCAGTTTCTTGTAGATGGTTGAAACTATCCCTGCTGGGCTAAAAGGTTTTTTTGCTTGGACTGGGTACCAGGAGGATTTTGTACATAGTGAAGTCTGCCTTTCCAGAGCTCCTAATTGTTGGGCCCTTCACTGATTTTTCAGGAAGTGCATTTAAATCCTTCTTTAGCTTTAGAGGGAGTCTCAAGCTGCTGTTTTAATAGGAAAGCTGCTCTAAAAAAAAAAAAAAAAAAACAACCAACCCCCCCCCCCCCGTGAATCCATGGGGGTTCTTTCAGTGTCCCCTGTATCAGCTATGCTTATTTTATGAGTACAAAAATACTGATTATCTTTTACAGTTTCCTGCTGCTATAAAGTCAGTACAGCAGTAGTGCAAAGACCTGTGCTCTGTTTGGGTTGTTAACCATCATTAGTCTTCACTGCTCTTTGATTTGCCAAATGTTTTATTGATAGTGATGGTCAGACTGAAAGCCAAACAAATTGTCATGCTGAATACAAAAGAAAAGGCTGGCAATTGGGGGAATCGTGCTTATACTGCAGTTAACTTCTCAAAATATTCGGAGGTCAAAGGTGATGTTGCACAGTGACAGCCGGTTTCATCCCTATCAAGTTACAGTTGTATTTAGCAGAGCTTCAGGTTGTCTTTTGCTTCTCTTAAATGTGCAGGAATAAAACAGAGGAAAAACAAACTCAAAACCCTGAAGAGCGGATCATTTGCTTAAGAGACTCCAAGGACCTGGGTTTCTTAAACTGCTCATACCATATATTTCTGACATACTATTTGTTTTGTTCTTTTCTACTGTAGCACTACTACATACAACTGTGCTTTTTGTGGTAGGCAACACAGTGGGAATGGATTAATGATACCCAAAGACTGACCCCACCGACATTGTATAAATTATTCTGTTTTGTCTCTGCTACCACAGGTTTGCTGCAGTCCAGTTGGATTGTTCTGTCTTTACTGGTTAAGTGAGCCTACAATTTAGCACCAGGGTGTCCAGGATACCTCTATTTTACTTGTATCTAAAGGCAACTGGTGTTATGAGACATCTTGTATCTGAAATAGTATGGGCTGCTTCAGTAACTGCTTGTTTTTATGCTTTGACTTCATGGTTGATAGAAAGACATGCTTTGATCTATGTTTTTCAGTGCGTATGGGCAATCAGGAGGCTGACTTCAGAAAAAAAATATTGAAGACTGGGCTTTTTCAAGTGTTTACCAAACTTGTTTGAGAATATTTTTTTAAAAGTACTTGGTGGTTTTTGCTGTCCATTCTTGGACTGAGGTTTCCAGTGCCTGCAGCTCTGAGCTCACCATCTCAGCTGGCTCACTGTGCTGAGTTTTTTGAGCGTCTGGACTTTGGAAATGAGATCCACTGTGAAAAGATGTTGCACAGAGTTTGATGCTGCTGGATATATACTCTTGCAGGCTGTGCGCTAAAATGTTTGCATGCATCTTTGGGATTTGGCATTCTTTATGTATAGCTATTAAACTCCAGGTGGCACTAGCAGCTCACAGCTGGGTCAGGGATTAATAACACTGGTGCAGTCCCTGAAATGTACCACAGAATGCAAATACTGGCCATGGGAAGGTTAAAAATTAGTTTGCAAAATAGAAAATTATCTTAGTAAGCAGAATAAAAACAGTGACCAAAACCAGACAGCTAAGCCTACTAAACTTTCTTGCAGTTCCTTAGAAAATGTCTGTATAAACAGCAAATACACAGTTAAAGGGGAAGAATCCAGGCAGCAGAAGATGCTGAAGTCCCATAGTGTGGAAGCTGCCAAGAGCTGGTGGTGAGCTGACTGCAATACTAATTCGCTAGTGCAGATATAGCAGCTTATCAGGAGCAGAGTAGATGGGGAAAACTTGGTTTTCTGATTTTTCCATTGTGTAGCTACTGGAGCCGGTGGAATTACCCCATGTATAATAGAGGAAAATAAGCATAAATGCATTTGTATTAGAAGTGCATCCTTTTTTTTTTTTTTAGGTTTTGGAAGGGCTTTGGAAAGTATTGGTCTTTGAAATTAACTCTTAAACTGGTACAAAATACAAGATATATTCAGGCAAGGGTAAAATTTGCTGTCCTTTCTTTATAACATGACACTCTACACAAGCATGGGGACAATTCATACAAATGGGAATGTGGAGAAAGAAATGTGCCTGGAATGACTGAAAAAGAGAGACTCAATAAAACACAAACAAAAAAAGAGATCTTGTCTGTAGCAGCTTGTACTTCTGTCTCTTACTCTTTATGTATTCATTCTGGGTACTTGAGGAAGATGGTTGTACAGGCTGGCTGCCTTCTTCCACTAAAACTTTTCAGCCAAAGTTGACACTGATGTACCGTTCTTAAAGATGTTAAGTTCCTGCAGGTTTCTTGAGAATTCTCCTATGAATAAAGAGAGACTGAAGCTCTTTTCCTCCTCACTGAATGATATGACCTCTGAGTTATGACCCACCCTGTTTGGACAGCTGGTTACTGTCAGTTGGCAAGGATGAGATTCTAGGCTAGGCATGCGTTTGCTGTCTCCTGCCCAGCCATCAGCCCAGTCAAAATAGGTAGGAGATGCAAGGGGAGCTGGAGATATGAGACAGGGCTACAGAAGGCACTGAAGGGACCCGAAGATCCTCTATGGGAGAATAGGTGAGTGTGAGGGGAAAGCCCAGGGTCCTGACAATGGAGCTGTTGCTTTGGCCCTAGCAGTGGAGCTGAGGCAGTGCAGGGCATATGTTTGTGGGGAAACTGGTTCTTCTGTGAGACAGCTGGTTCAAGAGTCCCATCATGTCTCTTTTTTTTTTTTTTTTTTTTCCTGCTTGCTTTACAGCCTGAATGTGAGTTGCATGTGCTCTCCTCCTCAGTGGAGCTTGTGTCTTCCCAACCTCCCAGATGGAGGCATAGGGATCCTTTTGCTATTCAGAACATTTGAGGGACTTTTACCTTGCAGGTCTATATCTTGGATGTAGTGCCTGAGAGCAGTTGGAAGGTGACTTCTGGAGATGGATGGTTAGTTCTGTTTTCTTAAGATTGTTCTGGTGGATGGTGATGGATGTTTGCTTGCCAAGCCCAAAGATCCATTTTTAGGCATAGGGGAGCAGCTGTTCTTCTCTTGGGATGGCAAAGCTAATGTGGAAGTTAATGTAACTACTTGGGCTGAGGAATGGACATCTTTTCTCCATCTTGCTTTGGGTGAGAGGAGGTCTCAAGAGCTTGACGTTGATTTGGGGAATGGATTAAAATGGGATGGGCTGCTGCATTGTTGATACCCATGGCCTCACTTCTATAAGATATTCTTTGCTGTGGCTGCTACTAGTGGAGGTCACCAACATGATGTGTTCATGGCAAACATTTAGCAGTAACTCGGCAAATGGTCTGGCTTACCATGTTACTCTTTGTCAAAGGTGCCAGGTACAAAAAGGCTTTTCTTTTGGTTTTTCTTCAGTACTAGTTGATGTAGGTAACAATATCAGTTGTCTTTGGCTGTTTTTATCAAATCCATAGTTAGACAAGAAATTATGCACTTGAATATTGGAAGTTTTACATTCCTACTGCCCAGGCAATTCCATGCTGCAAAGGAAGAGGTGCTCTTGGATTAAAATGGACATCTGGGTTTAAGTGGAAAGCCAGATTTTAAGAATTTTTTAGGTCTTTTATGATCAGCTATGTTGAAGCTGGAATTTATTTATTGCTACTGACATTCTGTTTTAGGGTGGTTTCGAGGATTCCCGGGGAAAGAATGGCACGCACACACAGACTATCTAGCAGCACAAAAGACTTCATTAACTACACTACAAGCATTTAGCAAAGCAATAGTCTTACTGACCTGAGGACTGTAAGGAAGATGGTCCATCCGTACAATCTTGTGCCGTCTTGCACTGTCAAGCTCAGCCCAGTGGTCGGTAGGTGCCAGCTTTGCGTGCACGTCCCCACGGAGGCAATGGTGACCTCGCCGTACACCTGCCCACCCCTCTTCAGGAAATCCTGGTATTTATATGGCAGAGGAAACAGATTTCAACACACGTGGCCAGCAAGTGCTGAAAACACGCCTTGGTTGCAACAAAGGGAGCGTATGGCGTGTGTGCCCGCTGGCCAGGCGCGCTGCACACAACATAGTCATCCCGTCTATTGGTTCATGGGCTTTGTTCACGTGGCATATTACCATAATTCAGAAGTCACGTATCGACTATGCTTAAGCCAATAACAGGGTGCTTGCAAAGCAAGCAAAATAGTGAGCTAGTATCTTCACAGCTGCACATCCTCCCTAACATTTCTCAGTTTTTTATCTCTATGGTCAGCATTTCAAACAATAAATTATCTGTCTCTTGTGCTAACTGCATTCCGTGTGTCTCTACTTCTCACCCAGTGTCCATCCATGGACCAAAATTCCATCTTTTAACCCTTCTGTACACACATTCCCACCCTTGAACTTTGCCAGTCTTATTTTCTTGATACTAGGTTAGGTTTGGTTTGCCTGTTGAAGTAGCTGTATTTCTTTCATTAACCTTAGTAGGCTTTCACTATGTATTAAAAATGTTCAAGATATTCTTTGTTTTGTGTACTATGAGAAGGATCTGAAGCAGCATTGCAGCAGCTCCACTGAAAGGCCAAACTTTCCATCCATTTTGGAACAACAGTATTTTTGCATACAAGGTACAGTCCTGTAATCCTTTCTCATGTCCTCACTTCTGCTTTGAGTCCATGGAAGCAAGTCCTTCTGCAAATCACAAGCCTTTTGTACTTTTTAAGAGCACTTTTCTCTTCAAAAAAAGAGAAAACCTAAAGAGTAGGTCTTGGTCGGCTTGGCAAGGGTTTCTTGAAGATTGAGCAATGCTAGGAATGAAACTGGAGGTTTCTCCTATTGTGCTTGGGCAATCTGAAAAATTCCATTGCCCAGATTTCATTTCTTTCTATTTTGGTATAAAATGCTGATATAATTTGAACAGGTTCCTTTCACCAACAGCATTTCTTGTGTTTTTTTTCTTATTAATTTTCTAGCTTTAGTCAGAACATTGTCTTTTGGGCTGACTCAAGTGCAGCAATTGTGTTACAACTTTCAAATGGTCCTTAAAGTGGTGGTGATGGATTACTGCTGTGTTGCTGACCTTCAGCTCTGGCCTTTTTAAACTGCACTCTTGCAAAGCAGCAGGAAATTGGAAACTTCTTTCCCTGTAAACATTCTCCTAGTGTGAAGTTCCCCTTTCTGCACTGAGTTTCAACTTTAACAGATAATCAGTGCTTCAAACCAGAGGGCTTTTATTTATGGATATTGCTTGATAGAACCACACTGATTTGCCAGCTGTGTATTATTCAGAAGAAAAGAGTTCTGAAAGTCATTTGAGTTTGTGAAGCATATGTGACATCAGCTTGGCTTTTACAAAGCTTATGGTGACTGTACTCTTAGAGAAGGATGGCTAAGTCTTTTTCTTGTACCTTTTGGGGATTTTTTTCAATTTCAATTTCAATCAAATTTCAATCAAAAAAAAGATTTATTCTTTTGTAATTAAATCTTTTGCTTTGTACTTTCAAAGTCTTCTGGTGAAGCAAACTTTTGGTGGTGTAGAGACCTGTACTGGAAGGTGCCTTTGGGTTTTCTTCTGGACATTTTGCTACATTGGGATAGTCAGCAATCTTTGAAAGGTGTTCTGTATGGCTGTCTGACAGATGCATTTTTTAGACTGTGCAGATATCATGATACTGCTTCTGATACAGACAGCTGTGCTTGTAGAAATTTGGTTTATCTTAACGAAATCTGTTCTGCTTTCAAAACTACAATAACAATTGCTTACATGCACGTAATTCATCCATGTTCAGGAGCTTAGAAAGACTTGTGATGTGTAGAGCACTGGTAAACTAGCAAAACCACAACCAGAATACCTTGATATCCCGGAACATGACATAGGTATATAGGTAGCAGTTTCCTGTTGCAGTAGCTGAGAGCTCAGTAGGGTCCCTCGATAAATTCTTTGAGTTTTAGAGAATGGACTTCTAAAATTACTGTTTACATGACAGAGTTGAAATGCTGCAACGTAGTTTTAAATGGTTGCAGAACCATTCGCAGAACCAATGCCTCACGCATTACGACTGCCCCTGTTAAGGAAAAAAAGGAGGGTCATTGTCATAGGTGATTCCTTCCTGCGGGGAACTGAGGGCCCAATCTGCCGTCCAGACCCATCCCACAGGGAAGTCTGCTGCCTCCCTGGGGCCCGGGTTAGGGATGTTACTAAGAAACTCCCTGATCTGGTAAGGCCCTCTGATTACTACCTGCTGCTGGTTGTACAGGTTGGCAGTGGTGAGGTTGCAGAGAGAAGTCCTAAAGCGATCAAAAGGGACTTCAGGGCACTGGGGCGATTGGTTGCAGAATTGGGAGGACAGGTATCCTCTATCCTGTCAGTGGCAGGGAAGAATGCTAAATGGAATGGGAAAACTCACCTGATTAACAAGTGGCTCAGAGGCTGGTGCCATCAGTGAAATTTTGTTTTTTTTGGTCATGGGGAGGTTTACACAGCACCGGGCCTGCTGGCAGCAGATGGAGATCAGCTGTCTCCAAAGGCGAAAAGGATTCTCGCCCATGAGTTGGCAGGACTCATTGAGAGGGCTTTAAACTAGGTTCAAAGCTGAACAGGGAGCTTCTGCTGGGACTTGGGGGGAAAAAAGGAGAGTCTACCACCTTTGGAAGAAGGGACAGGCAGCTCAGGAAGAGTACAGGGATCTTGTTACGTCATGCAGGGAGGAAATTAGAAAAGCAAAAGCCCAGCTAGAACGCAATCTGGCCACTGTTGCAAAAGATAATAAAAAATGTTTTTACAAGTTCATCAACAATAAAAAGAGAGCCAAGGAGAATCTCCGCCTTTGCTGGAGGTGGCAGGGAACGTTGTCCCTAAGGATGAGGAAAGGGCTAAGGTACTTAATGCCTTCTTTGCCTCTGTCTTTAATACCCAGACCAGTTATCCCCAGGGTTTTCAGCCCCCTGAGCTGGAAGACAGGGACAGGGAGCAGAATGGAGCCCCCATAGTCCAGGAGGAAGCAGTTAATGGCCTGCTACGCCACCTGGATGGTCACAAGTCTATGGGGCCAGATGGGATCCACCCGAGAGTACTGAGGGAGCTGGCAGAGGAGCTTGCCAAGCCATTCTCCATCATCTATCAGCAGTCCTGGTTAACAGGGAGGTCCCTGATGGCTGGAGGCTTGCCAATGTGATGCCCATCTACAAGAAGGGCTGGAAGGAGGACCTGGGGAACTACAGGCCTGTCAGCCTGACCTCAGTGCTGGGAAAGTTTATGGAGAGGTTCATCTTGAGTGTGCTCAACAGGCATGTGCAGGTCAGCCAGGGGATCGGGCCCAGCCAGCATGGGTTCATGAAAGGCAGGTCCTGCTTGACCAAGCTGGTCTCCTTCTATGACCTGGTGACCTGCCTGGTGGATGAAGGAAAGGCTGTGGATGTCATCTACCTGGACTTCAGCAAAGCCTTTAACACCGTCTCCCATAGCATTCTCCTTGGGAAGCTGGCAGGCCATGGCTTGGATGGGTGTAGTCTTTGCTGGGTAAAAAACTGTCTGGGTGGCCAATCCCAGAGAGCTGTGGTAAATGGAGTTAAGTCCAGTTGGCTGCCGGTCACGAGTGGTGTTCCCCAGGGCTCTGTTTTGGGGCCAGCCTTGTTTAATATCTTTATCAATGATCATATGATTTATCAAGGATCATCATACTGAGTGTGCCCTCAGTAAGTTTGCAGATGACACCAAACTGGGTGGGAGTGTTGATCTGCTCGAGGGTAGGATGGCCCTGCAGAGGGATCTGGACAGGCTGGACTGATGGGCTGAGACCAACTGTATGAGGTTTAACAAGGCCAAGTGCTGGGTCCTGCACTTGGGTCACAACAACCCCATGCAACGCTACAGGCTTGGGGAAGAGTGACTGGAAAGCTGCCTGGCTGAAAAGGACCTGGGGGTGTTGGCTGACAGCTGCCTGAACATGAGCCAGCAGTGTGCCCAGGTGGCCAAGAAGGCCAACAGCATCCTGGCTTGTATCAGGAATAGTGTGGCCAGCAGGAGCAGGGAAGTGATTGTCCCTCTGTACTTGGCACTGGTGAGGCTGTGTCCAGTTTTGGGCCCCTCAATACAAGAAAGACATTGAGGTGCTGGAGTGTGTTCAGAGAAGGGCAATAGAAGCTGGTGAAGGGTCTGGAGCACAGGCCTTATGAGGAGTGGCTGAGGGAACTGGGGTTGTTTAGTCTGAAGAAGAGGAGGCTGAGGGGAGACCTTATCGCTCCCTACAGCTACCTGAAAGGAGGTTGTAGTGAGGTGGGTGTTGGTCCCTTCTCCCAAGTAGTTAGTGATAGGACAAGAGGAAATGGGCTCAAGCGGGAGGTTTAGTTTGGATATTAGGAAAAATTTCTTCACGGAAAGGGTAGTCAAGCATTGAAACAGGCTGCCCAGAGAGGTGGTGGAGTCACCATCCCTGGAAGTGTTCAAAAAACAGGTAGATGTGGCACTTTGGGACATGGTTTAGTAGGCATGGTGGTGTTGGGTTGATGATTGGACTGATGATCTTAGAGGTCCTTTCCGATCTTAATGATTCCTAGTTTTTACTTTCATTATAAATAATCCATCCACCAAGCCAGGAAACATGAAATTGCTACTCTACCCTTAATTGGTTTAGTGGTGGACTTGGTAATGTTAGGTTAATGGTTGGACTGGATGATCTTAAAGGTCTTTTCCAACCTAAATGATTCTATGATTCTTTGATTTGCCTCAGACAATGGAGCAGTCACCATCTGCAGTGCTGGCTGTCTCTTTAGTTAAAAGTCTGTGGTCTATTAAACTCCAGTTGGATTGTTAGGGCAAGCAGTCACCAAACGTTTATCAGCCTAGTGTTATTGCCTGATAACACTCATTTCACCCAAAGGCCTGTTTAAAAGCTTAACTCATGTCTTATTATAGTTAAAAATGACAGTTTCAGTGAAGTCTGGCAGGCTTCTAGGTCATTCAAAATTTATCATCTAGAGCAAGATCAACTAACACACAGACTTCTGAATAGATCTTCTTATGCCTCTAGTCAGGAGTTGAGCTGATTACTTTGAGCTTGCTTATTGTTTAAGGAATCCTTTGAATATTGGGCTGTAGAAATAATAAATGGATTGGTTTTGTTCAGGCTTAGTATCTGAAGATACCTAGGGACTGTGAGGAGAGTCCCATCAAGACAACACACAAATATTGTTTGGAAGGTGTTGTATCCAAATATTCACTTAGTTATTATTCGCAAGTAGTATGTCTTAAGAGCAAAGAAGTGAATATGTTCACAGTGAGTCCTGGTGTACATAGGTGCAGATTTCTGGGCCATCAGTAAGATTTGATTCAACCACCATTTGCCTTGGCAGAGCCAAGTGAAATTGTGGCAAAGCTGATAGAAGAGATGAGCTAGTCTGAGTTCGCAGCTTCTGCTGAACAGCCCTTCTGAAATGTGGAAACAGTCTGAGGGTCTCCTCAGTTCTGGTTCTCGAACACATTTTCTCCCATGTTGGGTTTGAAACTCAGTGCTGCTTGGCTCTTGCTTAACCCTTTGTACTCTTCTAGCCCAAATTGGTTTGCTGCCTCTGTTACTAGCCAGCAGTAAAGCAAGTACTTGACAAAGCAGGCTTTAGAGGTGGAAGGACTCTGCTCACCTGGAGTAGATGTGTAAAGAGTGTTTGGCCTTGGTCACTGATATTTTATCTAATTTCCAAGTCAGAAAAAGCATGGTACAGCCAGTGTTCACCATGATGGCTTAGCAGGGTAACCACACTTTCTACCAGAGTTACCTATGTGGTAAAGGCCTGAGTTCAGCAGCTTCGTACAGTGCTTTTAAGAAGTTCTGCAACTATATGCTGTTTCTTCCTGTAACCATAGCTGTGACTCCTGGCAGCAGCAAACAAGATGAGTAAACCCCTTCTCATTACTAAAGCTGGCTGAAGTTTGTAAGACTGTTTTGATGTTGAATGTGTACAATTTTCTTGGCCTTTGTAGGAAGCTGTAGGCGCTCCACATGGTGGAAGATGATTTAAGTAACTTAAAGAGAAAATGCTGCAGCTTTGGGCTCCAGAGCTTGGCAGCTTTCTCAGTTTAGCTGCTTCCTCTCTGTTCTTAAACAACTCAGTAGCAGATCTGGGCAATCATGTCCTATTTCCAATTTAATTTTAATCTAAAACCCATTTTAAAGCAACCATATTACTTCTACTGACAAGTGATCTGTGAGAGAATAATCTTACATGAATGTTGGATTCTGAAAAATGGAAAAAATATATGGCTAGGGCTGTGCTGGTTGACATCAGCAAAGAGTCTGGCCATATTAGAGGGAAGAGGAATGTATCACCCTTTTCCATGCTCATCAAAAAATCCCATAAGGACATGAATTCTAGCAGTGCACGGAGGTCTTGGTTGGGATTAGACCTTGCTGGACAAGCCTGTTCATAAAGAAATGCAGAAGAAATAGGCAGGACAGACCCAGGGTGGGAGGAGATGATGTGATGCAGCCAAATGCAGTTGTGTGTAACGTGGCTGTGCCTCTGACAAGTATCAGTCAGAAGTTGCCACAAGGTCTTCTGGGCCTCATCCAGTCCTAGATAAAGGTGTCCCCAATATTGCATGTGGCTTTGGAGACTATCAGTTCCATGTCAGAAGTGCTGACTAGGGTTACAGTGATGCCTTTCTCCAGGAAAGGATTGGATGATCTGCTCTGTGAAATACCGAGGCTTTTTGGCTTATGGCAGTTTGTTCTTCCTTGCTATATTGGCTTAACTCTGAAAATGCATGTGAACCTTGGAGTTATTCATTTAAGGAGGAAAAGGTTGAAATATTGTCCGTTCCTACTGAGCTGGAGGGGGAGAGGGGGCTCAGGAGATGGGAGCAGTCGGACATTGAAGTTGCCAAAGGCTCTCTTAATCTGCAATTGGCCCCTTTGCCATCTAACAGAGGATCCCTACTGCTTGCTCCTGCCAGTCACCTTCCCTGTGCTGGCCCAAGCATTCGTACAGTCTCCTGCAGAGTCACCTCAGGGTGACAGGATCAGGCTAAAATTGCATATGTCCTAACCCCCTAGCAAGCTTAGAACCAGTGCGAGGAGGCGGGAACAAAACATCAGGTCAAGAAGAAAGAGGAGACCAGGCAGATCTCTGCTGGATTTAAGTGGCAGAGTGACTAGAGCAGTGTGCTCTATATGCTGTAAGATTCCTTGTTAGCCATGTGTGTCTTCACATGGTTTGATTTTCAGCTGGTGCAGCTGTTGTGGCATCTGCTGTCACTGTAGTTCCCAGCTGGCTCTGTGTCCTTGGAGGTGGAGGGGACTTTGGGGTGCAGTGGCACTTCTCTGGGACCTTGCTGTGCAAGAGATGCACAGTGACAAATGAAAAGGGCAGGGTTATTGTGCCACCTTTCATTGTAGGAGGTGAAGGCCAGTTCTGCTGAACAGAAGGCTTTTTTTCCCTGCTAAGTTCATGCTGGTTGGCACGAAGGAGACTTGATACCTAAAATTTGACTTCCCTTGGAAGTGTTAATATAAACATCAGCCTGAAGCAGCTAGTTGAGATGTGCTGGGCTTGGGGACAACTAGGCCATTGATGTATAAACTCTGCTGTGTGAGTGACACAGTAGGGCTTCTCAAATCCATCTTATTTTTATGCTGATTTTGAAGTGACTTTTAATCCTTCAGAAATATTGGTCTCTAAGCACTTTTTTCAAAGAAGAAAATAACCTGACTCGAGCAGTTTGGGTAATAATAGTATTTAGTGCTTAATGAATGTTGTGGAATTAATCCTCCTGGACCAATAAATTTAAATGAAATTGTGTTGATCTTGGCTGCGGAACAGGGAAGTGATGTGAAATCAACTTTGCTCTGGGCACAGAGGAGCATCTCCCTCACTGTGGTTCCACCATGGCCAGTGGAGATGGAATTGGTGAAATTGGTGAACCTGTGAAGTTTGGGTTCAAGCTGAGCCCTGCATTTCAGTTCTCTTCTTTCACTCTCACAGCTGCGCTGCAAGTCAGATGTCATTCTCCAGGCTTGGTCAGACCTGCTGAGGAGCAGTGGGAATGTGTCTTCTTGGTCCTGGGAAAGAGTTGATCCTGGGGTGACTGCTTAGGGCCAGGGACATGCTTGTTGTTCCCTGTCCTGCTTCCTCCTACACGCTGTCCCTTGGGGTCAGTGCAGATGTCTCACGTTGCTTGGCTAGACTTTTTAGTCTGCCATCCTGTTATATGGAAAAGCCTTGTGGCCACCCCCTGTTGATTCAAACAAGACTGCGGAATATAAATAAATCTCACATTAAGAAAAATGGTTTCAAGTTGGCCGAAGTCCCTTGAGTGGCCTTAGCCTTTTCTCTGATGTACAGGCCCCCAGCATCAAATGGGGAGTGCTGTGGGTGGGCACTGACATCTTGTTGGTAGTGTCACCTTTGGGCCAACAAGGAAAGAGCAGCATTGAGACAGTTGTGCTTAATAATTTTGTATACCAACTGATATGCTTTGTGCATCAATTATTGTAAGTTAAAACTGATGGTTTGATTTATTTCTTGTTTTCAGGTTACAAGCTGATTGGAAGCCATTCTGGGGTCAAGCTCTGCCGATGGACAAAGGTATGCTCTTTTTTCTTTTTGTCATTTTATAAATTAAAAAAAAAAAGCTGGAGACTTACTCAGGTATTACACTTCCAGATGAAATATCCTTTAAAACTGATACTACTTGCATGAAAACAAACTTCATATTCTAAGCTGTATTTTTGCATTTCAAGCTATTAAAATCCTGCTGCGAAGAGTGAGAATGCAACCATAGCAAAGAGCTGGGAACATAATTTTCTGTTGTTTTTCCTGTTATTCTGCTGTCTGCTAAAATATCTTCTGCCTACTGAAATATATGGCAGGACCAGAACACTGCAGAGAAAAGTGGGAAGGTTACATCACCAGTGTGAGGTCTTCTGAAACAAAGATAGCACAATCCGTCATTACACTCAAATGGGCACACAAGGCCATTTGAACCTGTTGTTCTGTGACTGATATATCTGGTTTGTGACAGTCAGTGCTCCTCCACTGGTTTTCAGCATTTGTCAGGTAAGAGTCAGATAGTGAGGTAACTGTTGCTTGTTAATGCTAGGACTTATTAAAAATTACTCTGTGGGAGTGTGTGTATGTATATAGTTGTGTGTAATATGTCTGTGTGTCTATGTACACATGTATAAGAAAAAAGTCATCCTCCAGTTGTATATTGTAGGCTATGTAAACCTACATATTTTCAAGTAGTTTGCAGACTTAAAAATGTTCCCAGCAGAGACACAGAGCCCTATATAGCAAACTTCAGCCACTTCAGTATGTTTGTTGTTTCAGCTGTCCTTTGCAGGTCCCCAAGAAACTCAGAAGTTGAAAGCTGGTCTGTAATGTTATACATTTGCAGAGTAACATTAATACAACATACTAAAAGCCTTCAGCATTTGTGGGGTGATGAACTATGAAAATCATCACCTCATGAAAATGCCAGCACATCTCTAATTCTTGCGTTGTGGCAGTGATCAGTTCCTTGGTCTCTCAGCTCTCTTTTGCTGCATGATTAACTTCGTTTATTTTTGAAAAGAGCTCTTTGAATGGCAATCATCAAAGTGGGTGGCTTCTCTTACTGAAATGCCTGGTATCAATGAACTGTCTCATCAAAAGACTTGTTCTTGTGAACAGTTTAAAGAGCCCACCACTGTATTGTCATGAATATTAGTGAGATGTACTGATCCCACTGATGCTTCTACTGTTTACTCTTACAAATATTTCTCTCTTCTATCGTTTTTAGTGTCAGAGGAGGCCATGAAATGTTTTAAAGAAAAACTTGTCAAACTTCATCAATGCTGTGACTGAGAGAGAAAACCAGAGAACCTATTTTTATTAAAGAAATGGAATTTAATGCAGCCCTGAAAGCCATTTCACAAAATAAATAGCAGCTCTGTGTGCTTAGATAGGACCATACTATTTTTAGCTTAAGCAGGAGTTGAATGTAAAGTGTTCTAATAAATTGAGCTGAAATTGGTTACAGGCAGTGGCTTTGACTCATTCACACCAATATGTGAATATCTTCAGGAGGCTTGTTTGAGATTTGTATCAGCAGAAAGCAGGAGCAAGGCTAGAAGGATTAGTAGTAGGTAGGGTTTCATAGCCATATCTCAGATTAAAATGATTGTGTTCTGTCATATTCTGGAAAAGAGCATAAACCCTGCAGATTTTAGGAAGAGTCTGTTAATTTGCCTGTCTTATGGAATCCAGAATATAACTTGCTGTCCTAGAATTTGTGAATCTCCTGAAATCTCTGTTTGAGGGATGAGTAGAATAAACAGCATTTTCCATTTTGTTTAATCTCCCAACTGTGTAACAAGGCTGTGCATATGTTAGGGGTTACCTGTATATTCTTTCCCTGCTGCCCAGTCAGACTTCCTCTTGGATCACCAGGACTCTTCAGGTAGAGCAAAAGTTACTGTGTCATATTTCAAATTTTCTCTTGACAGTAGTAAAGATTCATTCTCACTTATTATTATTTAACTGAAATAATGAAAGACAGTCTTTGCTCCAAGCAACTTGCATGCCAAATAGGAGATACGTCCTGGTGGGAAGGCTGCTGTGGTTCTGATATGAAGGAAAGAGCAGTGTCCTGCTGGAGCCACTAACTGGTGTGAATGAGGGTTTATAAGGTCAGGGTATTTATTTAATTTAGTGCTAGAAGAAATACTTTACTAGACAAATGAAAAGAATTGAGTGTTCAGTAGTGCAACCTTGAAATTGATCCTTGTTACTCTTTAGTGGGCTTTTACAATAATATTTCTTGCAGCTTAAGTGGCTTCACCTGCTTTCTTTTGTTGGCTGATTCAGTTAAAAGCTTCAATAAAGCACATTGTTATACTGTGGTGTTGCAAGTGAGAAGTTATTGATTAAAGTTAAAGTTTCTCTCCTCTAAAACAGTTGTAAATTTGATGTCACAAATGCCTTGTTTCTGTAATAACATGTAGAAACAATCAGACTGTACACTGATCTATGCTATGAATTTCTTTCTGCATCTGTCATTATTCGGACTTGCTCCACAGCTGTGACCTCGCTTGCAATGTCTGTCACAGGTGACTTTGAACACTGAAGTTACTAGTGACTGGAAACTGTAAATATGACTGGGAAGCAGATTTCAAAGCTTTGCACTCAGTTTGGTTACAGATGGTGTGTTTTAACTTTCTTGGTATTTGTATGTCTTTCTCTGCTGTTAGTCGATGCTTCGAGGCAGGGGAGGCTGCTACAAACACACGTTTTATGGAATTGAGAGCCACCGCTGCATGGAGGCCACGCCGAGCCTGGCTTGTGCAAACAAATGCGTCTTTTGCTGGAGGTAAAATACTGATGCAGTTTTGCTTTGGGATGGGGGCTCTGTTCAATTCTGTCCCTCTCCTGTTCCTCAAACCTAGAGCAGAGTTACTTATGTGCCCAAGGGTTTGGAAGGGAGCAGCACTGCTCCCCCTTCCTACCTGTACTCCTCCCCTTCTGAGAGCTGTGGAGCCTGTGGGTCAGGGATGGCAGGGGGCGAGCTGTGTGGGTGGGCTCCAGAGCTCAGAGGCTGAAGAGGATCTGAGGGCTCCCAAGTGCCACCTCCCCCAGAACAGTCTCCTGTGCAGCCAGGTCTTGGGCCACAGCAAGTTCTGAATAGTTGAAGACCTGTGGAAGGAGGAATCGGGGAGGCAGGAGACAGACACCTCTCCATCTACTGCCCTGCAGTTCCTACTCCTGCACGTTCCAAGCACTTCACAGAGGTTTGGTTCCCTCTAGAGATCACTCACTGAGACTCCCCATGGCTCCTGGTGCTCTGGAGAGCATGGGCTGGCTCATGTTGTGCAATGCCATCAAGGTGCTAAGCAGTGTGAGTATTTTTGTTTTGAAATTGGACCGTTTTTCTTATTTAAAGTACCTTCACCCCCACCAATTCAGTTGCATTCTCAGTGAGTGAAAAGTGATGACTTGGTAACTGTTGCCTTCCTAAACCAGTAGTTAATAAATGACTTCCCATTTTAGTCAGTAAAGTGACCCCTTTTCTTGGAGGAATTACTTTGTTGTTAATTCTCTAAAGGAAATGAGATTTGCCTGGACCTGAACTGTGAGCTGCTCTAGCACTGCTTACTTGCCAAAATGCCCAGATTTCCAAGGGAGGTTTTTGCTAGGCTGGCGGTGTGCAGGATGGGATTGGTGAGAGGGAGACTGAAATAAAGAGGCTCAGCAGAAATAAAAGCAGTGATGTGAAAGTGTACTGAGTGGTGGGACATGGAGGTTATTCTTTGACCTATTTTGTCTTCTACCTTGCTAGCTAATTCACACCATGAGGGCTGTGCTTCCTTTGGTATTTATGCTTACCCCAGGGGGCTGGCTGCCAGTAACACCTATTCCATCCCTAAGCCTGGATGTCCAACATCCTAATATTTCCATGCAAAACCAGTCAAATTCCTCTGAGTACCATTTTCTGTCTTTCATAGTCTACAAGTTTTAATAATTCAAATACCTCATGAGAATATTTAAATGACAGCATCAGTGCAAAAGGACTGCTATAATTTTGAAGGCACTTTGAAGCTGTCCCATGTTAGTGTTAAGTATAAGTGTTAGATGCTGGTCATCCTGTTAAGTTTGCATTTGGGAGTCTATACCAAAATGTTAATTGGTGGTCTTGATGGGGATGGGCTTTCTTCATATCCTGGCTTGAAAGGACACTGCAAATAGCATGTTTAATGTGCAAGTTTTGCTGCTTTTCTACAGAGCAATCTAATGACTGGGAAGAAAAATGTACTGCTCATTCCTTTTTTCCAATGTATCAGCTAGCAATGGTGCATTTAGTTCTGCAGTGGTGACTGTACTGGTAGGAAGAAGATTGCCATGCATATTATCCCTCTGTCCCTACACAGAAAGTACATAAACACCAAATAGAAAGCAATAACATCACCAGAACAAGGCATTTTGTTCCTAGTATTGCACTGCAGGCCATTTAACACTGTTCCCCTTCAAAATGACCCAACTCTGGTATTTCTTAGCAGCAGCCTGTGTCTGGAGTATGGGACTGAGTCAGGGAAGTCAAACGAGTAAATTGAAAAGTGTGGTAATTTGGATAAATTGCCATGTGTGATACCTTCTGTGTGTCTCTAACTCATCATCCTGTAGCTGTCCTGTGTCACTTCTAAGAGGACTCCTGGAAACAGTAGTCCTAATGATAACAGATGCTAGAATGCTTATTTTACTAATGGTAACAACCTGGATGCAAAGAAACAGCTTTCCAGGGGACTGTGCTGAAAAATATTCTCATTTATTTACCTTCTGCAGGTAAAATGTGTTGCAGTTGTTGGATTCTTCCATATGGACTGTAGCTGTCTGTCTTCTCAGACCTCTACTGAGTTGGAGGCTCAGTTTGAGACTCATCCCAACCCTCACTTTATGTACAGTTTAAGCTTGACATAAAGCAGAACTGAAAGAAGCTTTCTCTGCTTTGGTTGCTTTTTCAGACCCTGTGCCTGGGCTGCTACAGCCTTCACGTGGCTGTGAGCTGTGCCAGGTCAGGTTAATTTGGTGCAGGCAGAGGAGACTTCCATACCCACTCTCCTCCCTACTGGTTGCATGTCAGCACAGTTCACAAACCCTGCAGCCAGGACTATCTATATATAATTTTTTTTGTATTTTAAACCCACCATGCCTTGCAGATTCCTAACCATGTGAGACTAAATGTAGAATCACAGGCACTGGGTGGCTGGGTAGGATAAGCATATTACCTTCTTATTAGCAGTTACCATCTGTACTGTTGGAGAGATATGAAGTGATAGTTTTGATCTGCTGTTGGCAAAATGTTTTTAATACAGGTTTTATGCCTTGCTGGTCTCATCGTGCAGCTCCGCACGTGAAGTTGCAGATAAGACTGCTGCTATTCTTGATCTCTTCTTTCAGGATTTTGACATTGGTAGAGTCTGCCAATGTTTCCAACTGCATAACCACTGCCGCTCTTCTAGGATTGCTGAGGAAAAGGTCAAGGAGCCTGTTTTCTCTTCCTCACTTCAGCAAGAAATGCTGTAGTTCAGCCGCTTTCCCTGGGAATTGGATGTCATTGTAGTTGGCTGGTCGTGACTGACACACTTTGGCCCTGAACCAGGAATCATGGGTGGAGCCAGCATCCAAACACACTCAGAAAGTTAGGATTTTTTGTGGAAGATGTAGCTTGACTCTGCACTGGAGACCTTCCTTCTCCTCCTTGTTCCTGGAAGTGGTATGTCCCTGGTAGATACCAAGCCTGCCAGTGCCCCCTTGTATGTGTATGACTGCTGGCTTGTGCTTCCCTACCTCTCCTGCTCAGAGAGCTGGCTGAGAGTTTGGTGATGCAGGTTTATAACATGGCAGCTTCTTTGGAGGGCAGGAAAAGCAGATCATTCATTTGTATGGTGTTCCCCCCACAAGGCAGCAATCATGCTGTGTTGAATTCCTGAGGCTGTTGCATCAAGAGCAAGGGGGAGGGGGTGTGTGTGTGTGAAAGAAACACCTTAATTACTGTAACATCTCTAAATCATAACTCTACCTACAAAAATAGCCTGTTGCTATCCATTATTACTCTTGGCTGGTCTTGCTGTGTTTGTAGTGTCTCTTTAGCTTAATTGTCTAAATAGAAATGTGCAAGTGACCAAATCTTTTAATCAATTAGAGCAGGTGTGGGGACTGAGGCTTTCTGACACTGTGTATTGCGGCACAATGACCAGGCAAACCTGATTTGATTACGTTTTCTGGCAGAGTGTCTAAAGCCCCATCAGTAATTGTGGAGAGATGGAACAGCTAAATAAGGTTTAAATTAATAGGGTTTATTCTTGCATCTGAGGAGGAGGCAGACCAGACAGAGTGAAATATCCTGTAAAGAAATTGGTTCGTATTTCTTCTTTTGTAACTTTATGATGTTTATACCTGTACTTTGAAGGTTTCAGCTTTAACTTGTACAGTAAACAAGAGCTGAAGCTCTGTTCGGATGATCTAAATAAGTGTGTGGCCAAAAGCCAGTGATCACAGTAAACCCTGCAAAATGAAGATATTATTTAATCTCCCATAGGAGAGGTACATAGTAAGGTCTTTAAAAAATTAGGAAGAAACTGAAAACAGATTAAAACAAAGGTTTGTTCTCATTAAGTAACTTCACTCCAGAGGCTAAATTCTTCAGGGAAATGTGAAATACTTTATCAAAGGAGTTGACACTGCAGGTTTGTAAAACTTAGCACCTGAGCCTGAATGCTCAGAAAGTCTCCCTGCATCTCCAGCCTCCTGTCCTTGTTCTGCCAAGTTAATACTCTCTTCTTCCGGTGTTTCGATTTGGTTATTTTTTGTTTACAGAATTAATATATTGTGACCCAAGGTTCATTGTTTTCTTCAGATTTGATTCTTCACTGGTTTGTTATCCTTTGGGCCTGTCTGTCTTCCAGGAGCTCTTGAAGTAACCATATAAATGGAGTGGGGGACAGGACAGCATAGAATATAGCTAGTTCATGCCCCTGTCAGTGGTTAAAAAAAAAAAAAAGTCTTGGTGCCTTTATGTGCTGCTGTGCCAGCACTGTAATAATCTGAGGCATTTCTAGGAGAAAATGTTAATGTGGTCCATCAGGTGAGGTGGGAGCAGACCATGGTGACTGTCTTGGCTGGGAGCTTATGCGCCACCTCACAGGAGCGTTGGTGCTTTGCTACGGCACTGGCGATGCTGTTGGTGCTTGCTGTTTGTGCAGGATGGGATTGCATCAGTTGCTCAGTACTGTGCAATGGGGTGCGCTTGCTCAGGGTGGCTCTCAGTATTAGTTAGACACTCTTTTGCCAAATCGGGCACAGAATCGTGGGGGTAAGGTCACTGCAAATGAATTTAGTCCCCAAAGTAGTATCTGCTCTGTGAGGATTCCCAGCTTACACTGTGCAGTGGGCAGTACTTTTGTTCCTGTTATGCGAAAGGGTTATGATAGGAAGAAAAAGTACACTGCCAGCAACTCACTGGGATCGAAATCTATGCTCTTCACCTTATAGCAGTGTGTGTGTTCCTGATCTTGGACTTGTTGAAGGCTTTTGTACTTGTCATTATTAGTTTACATATTTATGGCATCAGTAGTGAATGCCATATTAGCATTAGTGAATGCCATATACCAGATTATTGGCTATAAAATGCTCACATGTGTCTTAATAGTTGCTACAGATGGTTGCTGACTTTGTACCCAGTTACAGTAATGTGATGAAGTGATCATGGGCTTTGAAAGCAGCCTTGTACATGCTCATATGCGAGCTAGTTTTGAAATAATCTTTGAGCCTGCTGAGTGTAGTTCGCTGGGAAGGAATGAAGTATATTGACATAAGCACAGGGCAGACTTCTAGGAGGTGCTCAGCATTGCCTGCGTTTCTAGAAACTGTGCTCCTCTAAAAAGAGTGAGCATTTCTTACAGTTGGGATGTAGTTTTTTCAGTATGCGGCATTTTCTATCCTTAAGACTTCATAAGTGAGAGGTAGAAAAGAATCATAGAATCATTTAGGTTGGAAAAGATTGAGTCCAACCATAAACCTAACACTGTCAAGTCTATCAGTAAGCCATGTCCTGAAGCACCACATTCACATGTCTTTTAAATACCTCCAGGGATGGTGACTCAACCACTCCCCTGGGCTGCTTGTTCCAATGCTTGATAACCCTTTCAGTGAAGAAATTTTTCCTATAGTGTTTGTTACTTGGGAGAAGAGACGGACACCCACCTCGCTACCTCCTTTCAGGTAGTTATAGAGAGCAATAAGGTCTCCCCTGAGCCTCCTTTTCTCCAGGCTAAACAACCCCAGTTCCCTCAGCTGCTCCCCATCAGCCCTGTGCTCCAGACCCTTCACCAGCTTCGTTGCTCCTCTTTGGACATGCTCCCACATGTCAATGTCTGTCTTGTAGTGAGGGGTCAAAAACCGAATGCACTATTTGAGGTGCAGCCTCACTAGTGCTGGGTACCACTGCCAGTACCAGAAGCGGGTTCTTCTAAAAATCTTTTGAAGTTCAGTGCTCTCTCAGCTTAGAGGAACTGGCAAAACCAAACTGCTCTAAAGTCCTCACAATAGATACTATCATAAGTTGCTGCCAGGTGTTGTAATATGACTAATCTCATAAGCAGAAAACTACATTTATTTTGATTGAGCAGCTGATTTGAAAAACCTTAGGAAGTTAGTGAGAGTTAGTGAGCTGCAATGTACTCCTAGTGAAAATGTAGAAGTTATGGGCTGATTTATTTTGTTTAATCTAAAATTCATCAATTCATTTTGGGCTTTTTCACCTGTTTCTAAAAAATCCTTTTATTTAAGCTGATTTTAAACCATGAGAAAACTCCACATTTTCTTCTGAAAATACTGAATATTTTGTCATTTTTAAAGTGAGAGTTTTCTTTGGATGTTCAGATACCCAAACATTTGACTTCAGCATTATTTCCCCAATTTTTTCTTTTCTAGAATTGTTTAAATTTATTAGCATTTAGAAATAATTCCACACCTTTTGAAAACCATTTTTTCTCTTCCTGAATTTATTTGTAATAAATCTCTATGTATCTCATTCCTACAGCTAACAAAAGATTGCTCAGAGCAACATGAAAAAATAATTTTCTGTTATTTAACAGGAAATTTCTATAGAAACATTGTGTTCCTCTTCCTCAGACAGCAGTCTAGATAGGTATCTTTTAATTGTTGTTCCTATCAAAACTTCTCTTTTTCTTTTTCAAGTGTCATTTGATTTGTAGAAAGTAAATCTGAGAGACTTGAAGCCTTTACTTTATCCCCACCACAAGGCTTTTTGCAGTCAAATGCATGTTATGGTTATATAATACCATCATCGTGGTGATCTCTTTAATTGCATGTTGTCCTCCCTGAGTCTGCATCTCCAGCCAGGTTGGTTCTACCTCAGATGTGATAAGCCTGCCTCCTGAGCTTTCATTCAACACTTGGGAGCTGCTGAATAGGACCAGTCCAGGACACAACCCTGCAGATGCCTTTTGGGATAGATTTAGTGTCCTACTGAACCAGTGGTAGCTAATCTTTGATTCAAGTTTTCCACCCTGATTTGTGCTCTCTTACAAAGCAGTGCTACTTACAGAGTGTTTCTTTGGACAGATTATGAGAATATTGGGTAAGATGGTGTCAAAAGCTCAACCTCTTCTCCTATCCCTTTGCCTACAAGGACCAGTGATGGTCTTGGCATGAAATGTTCTCAGCATGTTCATGTTGGCTGTTACCTATCTCAGTGCTGTGTTCTGGGGCTCACAAACGCTTATTTAATCCAGTATGTCCTTGAGGAACTGGAAGTTAAGAGGGGCTGGTATAGAAATCTTCAGCTCCTGCTAAAGTGGTCATTGCATGTGCACTTTTATGGTGTGTTTTAAATCACTTTCACATACTCCTCACAAACTTTCAGCTTATTGCTTGCAACTCTGATACTGTCAGCCAATTCATCCAACATGCTCTAGGGTGAGTTTAACTATCCTAGTGAAAACAATTCATTTAGATTAAATATCTCTAACCTGTCCTTTTCCTAGTCCAGTCTGGGTTCTTCCCATTGCTCTCAGGAGAAAGTAGAAGAAAAGGTGCAAATGGGTTTCCTGTCATCACAGAGAAACATTAAATGTTGTTTGCCTTGTGCATTGGACGAGCTTTTTCCTTGGTCTTCCTCTTACTTCTCCCATCATTATAGGAATGTCTGTCTTGTTAGCCCTTTCGTATGTCCTTTGCTAGTTGTATCTGATTTTCTGCTGTGACCTTTCTGATTATGACTGTGTTCTTGTGCTCTTCCTTTTATTTTCAGCTGGAGGATTGCAAGGTTGCAGAAGAGCCTGTGATTCTGCCAGACTGGTTTCTTGCTGCTCTTCATACCTTTGCTTTTTATTGCTGCAGTTTGCATTTCTGCCTTAATAGGGCTTAAAAAACTGCCATTTCTCCTGAACTCCTTTGCTCTTAAACTCTTCTCCTCTGGGATCTCACCTGCCAGTTCTCAGGGTTCACTGAAGGCTGCTTTCTTGAACTCTGTTTTTGTTCTGCTCTTTCCTTCCTGGGAACCACATGCTCTGTTGTTACATGATCACTGCCACCAGTGTTTCTTCACCTTCATGTTCCCCATCAGGTATCAACATCTATCACTTGATCGCTGCAGTAAATAATACTTAATACCCGTGCTGAATTTTCCCTCAAAGCTTCTTGAAAGAATTCATAATACTAAGCATTGCTCACAGAAGAGCGCAACCATTTTTAAAGAGGGTATCAAGCAAAAGCTGATTTATTAAAATAATACACAAGTGATTGGGGAGGGGAATGCACTGCCCAATGAAGAATATACCTTCACAGAGGTTTGACTGTCAGGAACACTTTGGTAATGTTGGTAAATAATACTGGTAGATCACAGTTCTGATGAGAATGCAAATAAGGCTGGATTGGAGGCAGTCTTGTTAGCCAGGGGAGACTAGGAGCGAGCTGGGAGCTCCCCATCACAGTTCATGCAATCTTGTGTTGCCCCATGGTGGTGGGGTTCTGTGGTTGTGATGGCTTGTCTCTGAAGTATCAAATCAAACCTGTTTCACAGCTGGAATCCCTAATAAAATAAGGGGTTTTATGGTGTGTGTGGTTTTGGGTGAGATTTTTTTGCTTGTGTTATTTTTAGAAGGGAAAGAATACAATGCACAATTACCTGCTCAAGACTTGAGTAGCTGGTGAGGCAGATAATGCAGAGGGTCACAGAGCCTGCAGCGGAATGGGAAGGTGAACAGTGACATTCTCTGTGCCAGGGAGTATGAAACAGTCTCGTCAGCCACAAGACATTACTTCCCCCCCCGCCATTAGAAGAGAAACTGCTTTTTGCCAAATAAGCTGCTTTGTAGACATGACCTGGTATGTTTATTAAACAGTTAAAATGTGTTAAAAATTCAAGGACTGTTAGACACTAATAATTAATAGCTGTCCAGTGTGCATCAAGAGCCTATTGATTTTCTGCCAACTTGCCCTATTAAATATACAAGATACAAGTTATGTAGTTAAATATGTAAGAGTTTTATAAATGCCTTTTATAGTTGGCATTCAGAAAACTTTCCATATTGGCAGACAGAAAAAAAAAAGGGAAATTCAAAAAGCAGAGCTGTTTTAGCTTAAAGGATCTTTGAGGTGGTAAAGTAGTTTGAGAGCAGCATTTGAATCTTTGCTCTTGAAGTGGATGAGGAAATGTTTGGGCCAAAGGGCAGTTTTTCTTCATGCCAGGTCTAGAATTTGTGGGTTTTAGTACTGTCAAAGTGTGGAGCTGCAGGTCTTTCTCACTTGGAGAAGTCAGTGGGAGTCTTTTGCTTGTCTTCAGTAAGCGCTGGACCAGCCACTGCATTCTGTGACAGTGCTTCCCTCTATCTTTTCTCTTTTAGTTAAATGCTGGGCATCATGTCCTAATGCCTGTGTAGCTGGAAGGCTGAATATGGCAGGTAACCTCACAGTTGTCTCTGGCTGACTTCCAGGGATGATGGAGAGTGGTAGAGGAAACAGAGATCAGCTGGTCAGAAAACTGTTTCAGGAGTATATATTGCTTGATCTTGTTTTCTTGTGTAGAGCTATGTTAATCCAATAGTGCTGTTTTTGAAAGACACTGCAAAATATGCTACTCTTCTATTAATTATTCTGTGAACTGCAGTAGCATTGGTAGGGGAAAAGTGGAGGAACTTTTGTAGCCTATTTTAGAAAAAAGCAGGAAAAGATGGAGAGAGAGAACAAGGAGGTGCAAGCACATAAACTTGTTGATTTTCTTAAGATGATACTTAAAGGCTGAATTGTCCCAGATTGTTACCAATTGAAGTGCAGCAAGGTTAGTGGGAAATACCTCTCACCAGGGAAGGGTCTGTGCCCTTGTACAGGCTCTCTCTGGGTTGTGTTTGACCAGGTGCAAGCATGATGGGTACCGCAGCAGTTGCTTTTAATATTTCATTTGCTGGTCAGGATGCATTTTTTTTTCCAGATGACTTACAATGGCTTTGTAACATCCTCTCATGCTAATGAAATAGGGAATGGGGAGAAACTCCATATATGTTCCAGGTGCTTGGGTGGATTTGCCTGGGTAAGCTTTTTCTCTTTTTGAAGAAAACAAAATATGGGTACAGTGGTGCTTTCTGGGTAGGCAAGGTTGGCTTCCTAATCCAATGTGACACAAGTTCTCCCTCAGATGGAAGAGCAGTGTTTTTTTTATCCTGCAACCCGCTTGGCTCAGAGAAATTAACATTTTATTTTTATTTTTTGCATTTGGATTTCAGTAACATGGTAGCTAGCAGATCTCAGAAGTGATGAGAGGCCCCTGTTGAGTAAATCTGGGAGGTTAACCAGATCCACCAGCAATGCATCTCCAGCATACTGCAGACTTCCTAGTCTCTTCATATAGTTTGAAGTAGTCTGCTCTCATCTGTCTTGTTACTAGAGCATTACACAAAGGTTGGGTTAGAAACAAATCCTGTCCTTCTCAGGGTAGCAGTTGGTACCTTTGCAATGGAACTAAAAATGGCTTAGGACCTTCCTTTTCTAGCGCTTTGCACAGCTGTGGTCAGAAGAGGGGGTAGAACCAGTTTTCCTTTCTTTAGAGGTCTTTCTGGCTGCAGAGCATCATTTGAGCTTAGAAACCTTTTACCTGATTCAAAATATGTATGTTAAGTTTATATTAAAACTGCAAGGTCCATTCTTTCTTCTGGGGAGACCAGGGGCCTAGAAGGAGAGAGGAATGAGAATGGTGTTCAAAGATGACATCTGAAAGTTGTGTCAGAAGCAGGATATTGCTGAAAATTTCTTGTTGCTTTTAGTATTATTAAACAACACCAAAGTCCCCAGGGTGACAGATGTGTTCTTCCATGTATGTTACAAATAACTCTGTTTCTTTTTCTGTCAGACATCATACAAATCCAGTGGGCACAGAGTGGCGATGGAAGATGGACCAACCTGAAATGATCTTGCAGGAGGCTATTGAGAACCATCAGAATATGATCAAGCAGTTCAAAGGTAACTACTCCCACTTCTTCTCCATTAATGATGCTTTTGGAAGATAACCAGCAGTAGCATCTTCAAAGCATAGATGAAAACGTTCTGGTCATCTGTGAAATACTGGGAAGGAGGCATGAGACTAATAATATCTGAAAGATGGGTAAGTGAGAAGAAACTTTTGTGGCACGCTTATTGTTTTCTGAGATGAGTCAGCCATTCGGTATCTACTGCTGCCTTGAGGGAGCAGAGTGGAGTTGCCTCTTGTGTATCTTGGTAGTTGTCATATCCTTTCCCTCAGTGTGCATAGAGGTTTCAGCAGTGGTTAAAGCTGGCTTGGATGATGAAGAATCTTGATTCTTATGTAGAAGTGAAGGCAGGTAGAAGGCAAAAGGAATAAACCTCTAACCTGATAGGAAATACACTGGAAATACTTAATCCCCTGGGAGCTTTTGTGTTAGCTCTGAAACTTCTAGATTGCATTTTTCTCATTAATAAGAGAGCAGTAGCATTCAGGGTATTATTGTGTTCAGGAATTATTCAGTACATCTGTTTGTGACTGAAGCTGCAGTTACACAGCACCTCTGAAAAATACTGTATTTTGCTTCCCATAGGAACTCCTTGTGAGTTTGTTATTTATACATTATGTATCTATATACAGATGGCTGGCTTTTTTTCTTTTTTCACAAAAGTGATAAACTTGGTTACTCTGCCAAGGTCAGCTTTGTGTGCTGGGAAGGCTGGCCAGCTTGGCAGAACAGGTCTAGGACTCTGCTCTTCTGAACTGACAGTGGAGGCTGTGCGAGCAGCAGGAGTGGAATGAAGCATCCATAAAATGTGCAAGATGAGCCTTCGTCTTGGCTGTCATTTTGGGAACCTGTTTGTTTATGTTGGCTGTGCACAGAGAGAACCCAATGGATTAAAAATGTGACGGGCAAAAAAACCTTCTGTCAGCACAGCAGAGTTGCTCAGTCTCATTCACTGGAGTTATATAACAGGTGGAAAAATAACTCAAGTTAGGGCCTCATGAGCTTCATTTTCATCAAGTGACTGGTTCGAATCATCTTGCACTCTCAGACCAGCAGCTCCAGGGAAGCCAGCTCCCTAGGAGCTCCTGTGCTGAACTGGTAGGGAGCAGCCAGAATAACCAGCACTCTGCCTGCTGCACACATGCAGTCCGGTGGACTGGATCACAGCTCTAGAGCTCATCCAGGGGAAAGCAGTGAAGGTGCTGTGGTGGGATAGGGAAAAATTATGTTAATTTGATAGTGGAAGCTTTCTTTGGGGAAGAGGTAGTGAGATGAGAGGAGTCAGTGGAGGAGGTAGTTGGTGTCAGTAGTGCATCTTCTTTTAGACTAAGCAAAGCACAGCTGTCAGTGCTCGAGGCAGGGCAGTCTGTAAGGAAGTGCAGGTCTTATTCTCTAGCCTTGGTGTTTCTTTTGCACTGCAGCCATGTGGGCAGTGTGGGGAAGAGTGCTGTGAGTTGAGGCAGGATGCCTGCAGCAGTGCTGCCTGACTGGCTGGGCCAGAGCTGCTGCAGGGTTTCATGGCTGCCTGTTAACTCAGCTGGTGGGATGCAGTGCCAGCACAGCACGAATTTGCGTACAGGTGGCTTGCATGAGTGAAGAGCATGTAGGATGTCAGATTTTGTCTGGAAGACTGTAACAACCATAGAAGACTATTATAGCTATAAACAAGAGTATTCATGTTTAATGCTTAAGGCAGCGAGCACTTTTCAAACTCTATACTCTTTTATTCAGTCTATTCTGGATAGCCAGGCTTTTAGGTGAGTTGAAATGTGGCTGGGCATGCTGAAAGGATTGTGATCAATAGCTTGAAGTCAGTTTGGTGGCTGGTAACAAGCAGAGTACTTCAGGGGTTGATCCAGGAACCTATGTTGTACAATATCTCCATCAGTAGATGATGGGAATGATGATATTGAATACATGCTCAGCAACTTTGCAGGTGATACTAATTTAGGGAGGGTGGCAGGCACACTCGGTGGCACAGCTTTACTTCAGTGAGACTGTGACAAACGCAGTTATTGGGCCAACAGATGCATGTGAAGTTCAGCAAGAAGTGGAAGGTTCTGTACGAGAGTGTTACAACCCCATGTCAGTCCATGCTGGGAGTCCCACCTGCTATAGCAGAATAAAGGACAACAGACTTGGGTTTCTGTTTGGGAGGTTCAAGTGAGACATCCAAATAAGCTTGTTCAGCCAAGGTGGTGCCCAGATTGGTGGGGGACCCTCCAACCTTGGAGGCTTTCAAGTCTTTTAAAACTGTTATCACCCTGGCCCAGTGTTGGTAACTGTCCTCTTTGAGCCAGGAGGCTGGACTAGAGACCTGCAGGAGCCCCTTCTAACCAGTAGTTCTGTGACTTTTGTTATGATTGTTAAAATTGAAAGGCTTAAACAATAACAACATCCCTCCTTTTTATGAGGCAGGACTTAACTCAAAACAGTAATTTTATATTTGATTAGGAAGAAGTCACATGTTTAAAGTGATGACTGGATTTGCATGCAGCTGCTGATGGAGTATTGAGGGTATACTTGTGAAGGCAGGAACTGCCCTCGAGCTGTGCACTACTGGTGCAGCGTGATCAAAGTGTCGCTCCTGTATGGCAGAAATCTGTGACGTTTGCACTAAAGAAAAGTGAAAAGCAAAAGTTATTTTGCAGGTGCTTGAAAGTCCTACCTTTTTCTGAAAGCTGAGCATGCAGGAATGTGTTTAAACTCAAACTCAGACTAAGGAATAACCCTCTCCTTCCCTTACTACCCCTTGGTGTCTTCCCAAAAGGGGGAGAGGGAAAGATTATAGATGGACTTGGCAGCATCTGAAAATAATCCCAAAGTGTCAAGAGGCCTGTAACAACATCCCATTTCTCTCTTTTTGGAGCTTTTTCCATTAAACAAATTTGTAAATATTCCCTGAAACTTGCATGTGCATCCTCAGGACAGTTACCCTTGACCTGGATCTATGAAAGGAGAAAGAAAAAAAAAAAAAAAAGGCTCTGGACTGCAAGGTGGAAAAAGAAAAGATGTGGTACTTTTTCAGAGTGATAGATGGCAACATGCTTCCTGTCTTGGGAGCTTAAAAGCAAAAGGTTTATTAAGAAGAAGAAAAATCAGTAAGAAAAGCCCAGTAGCTCGCTGTTACATCTTGAGAATTTTACATTGTTGCTTCCCTAAGGTGTGTGTGAAAATATTGTTAGAGTAGAATCAGTGAAAGCAAAATTGAGTTGAAACACTGTGTGGTAAGCTGAAGCCAGGGAGAGTTAAAAGATGCGCAGTGTCTTGCAGATCAAAGTCCTCTGTGTGCCGTGCCAGAGCTGTACTCCATCCAGGTTGGAAGTGCCTGGGGCAAAAAACATGACTGTCTATTTCCAGCAAACTTAGCAGCACTCCACAAATAGTAGGTGGGATTTTATTATGATTGATTTTAAAAGGGGGGGGAAAAAAAACCCACCAAAAACCCACAAACCACCCAAAGGCTTGAGCAGTGAGATGGACTAGATTGCTTTGTTGAAGAGGGAGGGACAGGTTGCAGCTGGACTCTGCAGCATTGGCTGGGCAGCCACAGGGAGTCTGGAGGAGCTTCTAGCAGGGTGTTGCACGTGTCTGTTGATGTTTGAACACTGACCCCCAGTGTAGAGCAGACCATACTATTTGGGCTACTGGAGAAGAGGAGCATGGGGAAAATGTCTTAGCTCTCAAGGCTCTTGAGTGTCTGGTAAAGCTGCTCAGAAAATACCCAAAGCTATTTGAATAAACTGGTGCTCTTTCTAATACCAGTACCACAGCTTTGCATTCAGGTACACACATACAGACATCTCTGTGTGCCAAAGGAAATGGTGAGCTAACCTGATGCTTTATTAATTCCACACATTGGAGTGAAAATGAGGTCACCTTTGAAGGAACAGAATAATTCTTGGTGACCCTCTATCCTGTAGGATATTCTAGAGGATAGCCCTCTATCCTTAAAAGTCCCTATGTATGATTTTAGAGATGATGATATGTTCTTTTTTATTGTTGCCATAGTTTGTACTGTTTTTGAAGACCATAGATGTTAGTTAATGTCACATAATTCTCTTTTAGAGTAACTGATGGAGCACATCTTACTGATAGGGAGCTAAGGTGGGAAGGTGTGAAGTAGTTTGATGGATTCATTTTCTAGGTAGTGACTAGTAAATCTCTGTGCCCTTGTGAAGAGCACACACAGAATGGAGATGTAATTCAAAAAAGGGAAAGTAGGAATCTCTGATAATACATCCCTGGTTCAACTTGGGGAAGAATGAAAAAACAAACAAAAATGCATGACGTGAACGAGGAAATCCTAAGACTACCTGTGTGTCTTGCTGTAAGCATGGATAAAACAGGTTCCTTGTATTCCCAGTCACCCAGGCACTTCTGATGACTGGTGTATGGGTACTTCCAGAGGGAGTGCCTGAAGTCAACAACCAGCCTCTCTAGGAAGATGTGCCAGATGATGCTTTTCTTTCCCAAATTAAAATGCACCAGTAGCAGAGCAGCTGGAATCAGCTTTTCAAAGGAGATCATAGAATCGTTTAGGTTGGAAAAGACCTTTAAGATCATCCAGTCCAACCATTAACCTAACATTACCAAGTCCACACTAAACCAATTAAGGGTAGACTAGACTAAACCATGTCCCGAAGTGCCATGTCTACCTGTTTTTTTTAACACTTCCAGGGATGGTGACTCCACCACCTCTCTGGGCAGCCTGTTTCAATGCTTGACTACCCTTTCCATGAAGAAATTTTTTCTAATATCCAAACTAAACCTCCGCTGGTGCAAATTGAGCCCATTTCCTCTTGTCCTATCGCTAACTACTTGGGAGAAGAGACCAACACCCACCTCACTGTAACCTCCTTTCAGGTAGTTGTAGAGAGCGATAAGGTCTCCCCTCAGCCTCCTCTTCTTCAGACTAAACAACCCCAGTTCCCTCAGCCACTCCTCATAAGGCCTGTGCTCCAGACCCTTCACCAGCCTTGTTGCCCTTCTCTGAACACACTCCAGCACCTCAATGTCTTTCTTGTATTGAGGGGCCCAAAACTGGACACAGTATTCCAGGTGCGGCCTCACCAGTGCCAAGTACAGGGGGACAATCACCTCCCTGCTCCTGCTGGCCACACTATTCCTGATACAATCCAGGATGCTGTTGGCCTTCTTGGCCACCTGGGCACACTGCTGGCTCATGTTCAGCTGGCTGTCAGCCAACACCCCCAGGTCCTTTTCAGCCAGGCAGCTTTCCAGCCACTCTTCCACCAGCCTGTAGCATTGTGTGGGGTTGTTGTGACCCAAGTGCAGGACCCAGCACTTGGCCTTGTTAAACCTCATACAGTTGGTCTCAACCCATCGGTCCAGCCTGTCCAGATCCCTCTGCAGGGCCATCCTACCCTTGAGTAGATCAATACTCCCACCCATTTTGGTGTCATCTGCAAACTTACTGAGGGTGCACTCAATCCCCTCATCCAGATCATTGATAATGGTATTAAACAAGGCTGGCCCCAAAACAGAGCCCTGGGGAACACCGCTTGTGACTGGCTGCCAACTGGACTTAACTCCATTTACCACTACTCTGAGCTCGGCCACCCAACCAGTTTTTTACCCGGCGAAGACTATGCCCGTCCAAGCCATGAGCTGCCAGCTTCCCAAGGAGAATATTATGGGAGACTGTGTCAAAGGCTTTGCTGAAGTCCAGGTAAATGACATCCACAGCCTTTCCATCATCCGCCAGGCAGGTCACCAGGTCATAAAAGGAGATCAGGTTGGTCAAGCAGGACCTGCCTTTCATGAACCTGTGCTGGCTGGGCCTGATCCCCTGGTTGACCTGCACTTGCCTGTTGAGCACACTCAAGGTGAACCTCTCCATAATCTTTGCTGGCACCGAGGTCAGGCTGACAGGCCTGTAGTTCCCTGGGTCCTCCTTCCTGCCCTTCTTGTAGATGTGCTGTTTGAAGGAGGCTTGGCTGCATGCTCTGCTGAGATCTGAGCTCAGCAGGAGCTGAAAGCTGTATGCCACTATCTCTTGCAGAGGCTTCTCAAGTTCCTATGGCTCCAAGCTCCTGCCCCTGTGTTGGACCTGTTGCATGCCGTACAAAATCTGCCCAGGCTCTGACTTTGCTGAAGTTCATTGACTGAAGACAGAAGGAGGCTCACCTACAGGAGCAGAGGTTGAGTGCTGTAGTGGTATGGCAGCCAAAAGTACAGGAGAGTTCATGTGCCCTGTGGAATACCCACTAATCCTGTTTAGTTTATCCCTGTCTAGCTTGTCATTTATATGGTCAAAGGATTGCATACAAAACCTCTACCATCCTCTGGAGTGTATTTACTATATGCCAGATTTGCTGTAAACTGTTTTGAGAAAGTTGCTCTCAAACTTTACATGATGTTGGCATTTTTTTCTGTCTACTTATAAAGCTGGCATGGTAATTATCATAGCCCAATGCAAGATGCTGAGAGAGGGAAATCAATTGATTCCAAAAATGTCTTACAGTAGCTTTAGGAATACAAAAGTTAGTCCTTTAATCTCAGTGTCTGGTTGAGGTGCTTCTTTCTTTTCAAATAAAGTTCTCACTTAGTACTGTCAGGTTTCTGTGGAATAACCATTAGTCCTGTCACTTATTCAGGACTGAGCCTGGCTGGTTTAAAAATGCACTAAGCTTTGCTCTGATTGCAAACCAGCTTTTCTGTGTGAGGCTGAAGCAATATCCACAAACACCTCTTTATCTTGGCTTTGCAGCATAGCATGTAATTTTCTGTACTGCTTGAGCTCCAGCGTCTAGGCAACGAGAGTTGAGCTGAGGACCTGGTTTCAAACTCAATTCTTAGGGTTTTTTTAAAACAGACCAACCCCCAATCCAAAACCTCAGATATTATTTGAGTACATCAAGGCATGTCAAGGAAATGTGAAGTGACATATTTGGAACAAAAGCTTGTTTGTAGTCAGATGACTTCATACGGGGTCCTGAGCACATGGTTGGATATGGATGGGCTGGAGGAGTATTTGCTTCTCCCCTACACTCCTGTGGGTGTAATAAATGTGACTTAGTTTGGTTAAACCTGCAGATAGCATTTTTACGTGGATGCTACGGTTGAGGTCCTTGTGTTTTACTCTTCGTTCTGAAAAGTCTCTTGCTGTTCAGGACAGTGTCACCTGTTGGGTTTTCTTTTTGAATGCATCCTCTGTAGAGTTGCATTTCATGTGGTTGCCAATAAGGATTCAGACCTGGTTGTTGGTGCTCTGCTTGGTGAAGTGTGCCCAGCTCCTCTGGGGAGCTGGTCTTCATGGGGCTGGGGGACCATGGGGGGTCAGCAGCAGGCACAGATGTAACCTGGTTTGCTTTTTTTAAGATGCCTGCTTGAAGTGGCATTAAACTGGCTCTTGTGTTTCTGCCTCAGCATTCAGGCAGCATCACTGAGGTCTTAGCAATGGAAAGCTTGGCTCAAATGTTATTAGAAAATTGCTTGCAGTAGTTAATAGGATATGCAAAGCCCCAGGCTCCGTGTGTCTGGGCGTATGCTATTTTGTGGATTCCTGCAGAGCTGGCTCAGTGGGCACTGGCTGTGGCCTGGTATCCCCTCTGGTTCAGGAGCTTTCCAGCTGGTTTTGCTCAGTCTTCTGTGTGCCAGGGTGTATTTTAGGTACGGATGCATGGTTTGGGAGGGGGTTTTAGTTGATTTAAGCCTGTTTTCCCTCTTCTTGCAGGTGTGTCAGGAGTAAAAGCAGATCGCTTTGAGGAAGCAATGACAGCAAAACACTGTGCACTCTCGCTGGTGGGAGAGCCTATCATGTACCCAGAGATCAACCGCTTCGTGAAGCTCCTGCACCAGCACAGCATCTCTAGCTTCCTGGTCACAAATGCACAGTTCCCAGATGAGATTAGGTAAGAGCTGGATGAAATATCTCCGTAGTAAAAACATTTGAGTGCTGACCTGTGTTTTAATTCCATTTTATCACTCATCAGAGTCAGCTCTGCACGAGCACTGATGATAAAAAAGCCCATTTGGCATCTATTTCATTTTAATCTTAATATCCCTGTGCTTTTTCTCATCTCTTTCTCTCCCCCAGTTTGATTTTCTTTTCGGTATCTCTTAACGTGTGGTTACTTCTGAAAGTGAAGAGAATGTAATATAGTACCTCCTGGAGGTGCGAGGGAAGGAGAACAGTGAGCGTGCTGTGTTTTGTGCTTGGGGACATGGATAACTGGTGTGAGTGTTTCTGACAGCTAGAGCAGGAGACTGAATGTATAAATTGCCTTTTTGGTTTGTGTGCTTCTCTTGCAGTCTGATCTTTGCTCTAACTCCATAAGCCCAGCCGTAATGGCTCAAACCAAAGATCTGTACATCTCAGCATCTCCAGCAAGACCCAGAGTGCAGGATAAGAATAGGTGATAAACACACACTCATCTGCAAAAGTGGGATCAGTAGTTTTTAACCTCTCTTTCAGGGGGATTTGAGCGAAACGTTCACAATGTTTTAATGAATGCTGATGAAAGTGTCTTTACAAATGCAAAGAATCCCTGTTTCTGATGTTCTTGAGCATCTAGGCTGCTTCTAACGAAATCTGAAGCAATGTAGCAAGGAAATGTGGCACGCGGTGTGAGCTGCACGGTAGCTTGGAACTCGTCAGAACATTGTCAGCTAATAGCACTGACAAAGTCCAACCCTGGAGTTACGTGAACATGTTAGCAGAGCTGTACACAGGGTGGTTTGGTGTGTTGGTTAGCTTGTCATTTCAGGCCCATGCCTCTCCATGTTAGCACTTTCTGGTAGAGCTTCCTTTTCACTTCCTTCTCATGGTCTGAATATGGCAGTGAGGGGGGAGAGCATGCAATATTTTGAGTGAGTAATTATACACTACAAAGGCATTCCAAATGATTGAATAATTGTGTAATCAAGTTACTTTAAGTCATGTATTATGTGCCTGATAGACAGAAATTGCTCTTTCCTAAAAATATCATTTTAAAAAGAGAGCACACACTATATTTTGAAGCTGCATTTTTTAGGATCTGCTGAATGTTTTTAAAAAGAAACAAAAAAGAAAGTGATAAAATGCTAGTCTTGCTGTCTTAAAAATTGCAACTGATCTTTGGCTCATTAAAGCAAATGATTTGCTTAATATGGGACTTGAAGTATGCACCAAGCTCGCTTTTCCGTTGTCAGCAGAGGGGAGCTATAGTCTAAAAGTTAGTCCTAAAACAATCAGCATGACCTCTGGCATCCAGCATGCAAATGGGGAGCGTGGCCTGGGGTGTTCGCTGGGTTTAGAAGAGGCTGGCTCTGCAGACCCCCTGGCTGGGTCTTCAGCATGGTGCTGCCTGTGCCCTCCTCCCTCCTCTCTTCTTCCTCCATTTGTATTTGGACTGCAGCTTCATCTGCTTCCAGGCACATGTGTGTTTTCATAAAGTGAAGGCGGGTTTTATAGCACGTGAGCTTGTATTGAATAGTTACCTACTCTTGTCCTCTTCCTGATCTTGTTTCTGATCAGTGGCTATGAACAAGAACCCTTGCGTATGTGTTTGCATTTATGAGCATCAGGAACAATAATGAGAAGATGCTTATTATTGCTCATAAGCAGATGCTCATTTTTATTATATTGATGTTTCTGTTCTTTGTATCATTGACTATATCATCTGGCTTGTGAAACCACCTCATGACTGGTGACCTGAACTCGATTTATTGCTCTTGAGTTGTGCTATGCTACTTGGTCATGATTTCTGCCTGAGTTCATGTGTGGTAAATGCTGTGAATTTGATCTCCTGGATTCAATCTCAGCTGTCTAAGCTAGCTTGGAAATTACAACCAAAAATTAAGGAGGAATGTTGGAAAATCCATTCTTGTACTGTGCAACTAAACTTCCTGTTAATTATGAAATGTAGCTGTGTTCCAGGAACATCAGTTTATGCTCTGCTTCTCCCTGCTGCTGGTTAGAACCATGACTGCCCTTTCTCCTTGTTCCTCTTAGGCAGAGCATGCATGAGGTTGTCCTGGCTCCAGTCCCAGCCATGGCAGAGCCTGGTGGACTGCTCTGTTTTGGAGCAATGTGGGGCACAAATTCCTCCCTGGGATCTCTTCTAATTCCTTAACTTTCTCCAGTATAAGAGTGAGTCTGGCTCTTGCCTGTCCTTAGGATTGAGATCCTCAGAGAAGAGATGATTTTTCTCAGCTCATGTTTTGAAAAACACTTGCTCCTTCCTCAGTGGGGCCCCTTTTAATTAGGCAAATGCAGCGTTAAGTAAAGAAAAGAGTATTTTGGCTATATTCTTTGAAACTGAATACTTCAATCTACTTACGCCTAGAACATTTGGTCATTTTTGGAGATTGTGGCTTTGGGCTGCCAGTCCAGACAAGCTGGTTTATGAAACAGTTTTTTTTTAACCTAAAATGTTAAATTCATTCTGGGTTATCTCATTCTTCTGTCTAAATACATACAGAGAGAATGTGTTTAGATAGGTTGTTTGAGTGTCCATGTTAAGTGGATTTTTCTGGACTCTTAAGAGCTCTGCTCAGTCTCATTCTGGATAGTTCTTGTCACTCCGTCACCTTTGGGGAGGGCAGGGGGTTGGTGTATTTTTAGGTGGCACTGTTTGGAAGCTGAACAATAGTTTCTCATTTCTTATCATCTTCTATGAAGAACCAAATCAAGCTAGGACTATAGCCTGCTCATTAACAGGCTTCACAAAAAATGCTTGCAAAATGTTGTCCTAAAACTGTTCCGAGCTAAAGAGTACGTGGTACAATTAGGATGCTGTCATTCCCTCTTGGAGACACAGAGGTGGAAGATGCCATGAGGGGTGGATGTGTGTTACACTTACTGGCTTCATCAGTTTTGTCTGTGACAAGGGAGCTTGTTTTAGGTTGTTCCTCTCAGTGCCCTTCATTATCCCTTTGCTAATGGACTGCAGCATTGCTGCTTCTCCTTTATATCCTTGGGGTTTATGGAAGGGATTAGACTCGACCCAGGCTCTTCATACAGCAGAGGAGGTTTAATCTTTTTAGAAGTTACTGGTGTTGGGCTCACAGATGTTGTGCTCACCAGCATTATGTGACCAGAAAGACTATACTGCAGGATTTGTCTGAAATAAGAGCCTTGGAAGTGGAAGGAGAACATGTTGGGGGATTGTGCTTGGTTTTATTTTTCTAAACAGCTTTGATTTCCCTTCAAAAAAATATTTTACTGATGCCAGCTGCAGGTCAGGTAAGTTCAATGTGTCTAGTGGTAGAAACTGGCTGAATTATGGCTGTAGTTGTGTTGAATGGGATTTTTTTTTTCATGGGCCAGGGCAAATAGAACTTGGGGAAGGGGCTGAGCTTTATGTTTTTTAACCATGGGGGCTGTGGTGAGCCTTTCAGTGCATTGTGTGAACCCCTGGCAGCCTGCTTTGGGAAGCCTTTCCGAATGTGTTACAGCTACAGTGGAGTGAAATATATTCCAGTTCAGTGAGGAAAAGATAAATTAAAATGTCAGCGAAGGCCTCTGTATGTGACGTTCTTAGCTTTGGGGTGTATTATTGGTTGAAAATAGGTTGTAACATCTTGCTGTTAAGATGATGGTCACTTGGCAAAGGTGAACCACTGGACTTCGATAGTTTTCCCTGTAAATACTGTATAGTTCCTGTTGCTACTGGACCAGCAGAACAGCTTGTTTGGAGATACTGTATTTTATGTGTGCTTTGGTAGGAAAGCACAAATTCAGCTAGCAATAATGTCTGAAAACAACAATTCCCTTCTCCTTTTTATTTCCAAGGAACCTTGAGCCGGTAACGCAGCTGTATGTCAGTGTGGATGCCAGCACCAAAGAGAGCCTGAAGAGAATTGATCGACCCCTCTTCAAGGATTTCTGGCAGAGGTTTCTAGACAGTTTAAAGGCCTTGTCTGAAAAGGTACCCAGTTAAAAAATATTTTAAAATACATTCTTTCATTCTTTCTGCACCTTACCTATTCAGGACAAAAGTAGAAGACTTGAGAGGCTTAAGGTGGACTGAGGAATGGGTTCTGGATGTGTTGGGAGCATATTTACATGTTTTGTACGTTAAGGCGTATGAAGTCCAGCAAGTTTGATCAGTTTTCCATGTGGGGAGAAATTTAATGACAAAAAGAGAGCAGAATGTGTGTCAAACGGGACAGTAAACTCTGCTGTGAATATAAGATGCTATGAGAGATGAAGAGATTATAAAATAATAGATTTCCTAATGAAGCGTTTATACTGCACGCAGACTGCTGAAGGAAAACTGGAAATTCAGGGAAGCCTAGGAAGAGTCATAAATCCCCATGTGGCACTTTGCACTGGTTCTCAAAGGTTCCCTTGAAATTGCAGTACATAAAGGACATTCAAATGTGTGTGCTGGAGTTTACTAGCTCTAAGTCACCCTCCTGCTACGTAGAAATCTGCTTATTTCTGGAAGATTGACCCAAAACAGTAGATCTGAGTATAATAGCAAGGGTGACCCTTTACACTGTGAGTGGTTTGTATAGTTTGTGTCCATCTGAGACAGCTGAAGAGTGACCTGAAGGCCCATGGGATCATGTCTGTTGCTGTCAGCTCAGAACTTAGTCTACTGTGTAACAGTTTTTGTAGTAATTAATTAAGCACTCGTGATCCCAGCATTATATGAATTAATAAGAATAGTGCTTCATGAGCATGTCTTTCCCTCTCTTATTTACTGATACTGTGCTCTGATGGGAGCAAGTACTGCTGTTTACCAATTTGGCAGAAGTTAATATGTTACCTGCTGAGATGAACAGACAAGAGAGACTGTTTCATTTGAATAATAAGTTTTTCTGCCTTCTGAGATGACAATGTTGGATCGTTTTCTGCCAAAGGTACTTACATTCATAGATCTGGGAGACTTGGTGTAATTGAGTGATACTTTCTTCTGCAAAGGCATGTGAGTAGCTGGATCAAGCTGTTAGCATACTAAGTGGGCTGGCTGATCTTAAGCAAAATCTCAGGCCAAACTCTGAGCTTACTGAAATCAGGTACAAACTTACTAAGTTCTCTGTGTGAGTAGGGGAGGCTGTGGAAAGAAGAGGAGCTAAAATATTGAAAGCAAAAATATTGGAAAAAGTATTTTGGGAACTTGTTTTTGCCCATTATTTCTTTCCTTCTGTGTCTCTTGACCCTGGATAGATATGGTTCATTCATTGCTGTGTGTTGTCAGAAATTTCCTTGCAAAGAATTGAAGGTGAAAGTATTGGCAAGTCTGTCCATACAGCTAAAAATACTCTGGTCAAGGTGAAGAGGAGAGGAAAAAGAAGATCAGCTAGCAGGTGCATTTTCTTCTCAAACCAACTGCACTTTGAAGGGTCCTTGAAACACTGATAACACAAGAGCCAATTAATAGTTGCTCTGGTTGCTAATGCACTGTTCTGCCAGCCCCTGCTCAGCTGTGTATTGCATCATCACATGTGGGGGACAGGAGGAAGTCTTGGGAAAGCTGTTGTTTGTTAGGTTTTATCTTGAACTGCTTCTGGGCAGAAGCACCTTTCTGTTTTCCTTCTGAGCACATTGCTTGGTGTTCATGTGTGATGCTAAGCACTGTTCTGTAGGACTGATGAATGAAAGGTGGTGAAAACTAATTCATTTGCTGATTCTTGAGAAATACAGCTCCTCTTTCAGAATAGGTGGGGAAGTGCTGATGCATTGTGTTGGGAAAGTGATGCTAATATATCTAGAAACAAAATAAAAGTCACACATTTTCACACTGCCTGACAAACCATGCAAGCTTATTCATTTCTCCTGAGAAGGAGACAAGCTGGTGTTGCAGCTGACATGAGTCACTGCTAATAAGAATTATGGATAGGTTTGGTCTCTGCACATTTAAAAAATAAACAGAAATGGGTGAAAGGAGTTTTTTTAAAAACACAAGTTGTACCTTGCTGTGCTTGCTCTTGTGTTGTTTGGCAAGTGCTGTTCCTGCACTGTTACCCTACTTGCTTGTGTGTCTGCTGGCTGTCCCTAGGGCTCTGTGCTCAGTGCTGCAGGGATGGGTAGTGAGACAGGTCCTGCTGCAAGATGGTGATAATTCAAACAGATGAGTGGGAGAAAGGAAGAGGAGAGGACATGGTCCTAGATGAGAAAGGAGTGAGGATATTCTTCTTGGCTGTTCTTTTTCCTACCATCAAAAAGCATGCTAATTCTTGTTAAAAATAGAAATGGAAGGGCCTGAGCAGAGACATGAGTTTCAAATTAGTTGTCCTAGTGAGAGGTAGTTACACTGATAATTATTTTAACTGAAGTTCTGTGCAAAGTTCTTGAGCCCTTAATAAAGGAATGAGTTTAATGAATTGTTCCCAGTATAATTCGACAGTGTCATACAGCACGTTAGTGACTAGTTGCTACAACACTTTCAAAGGAAGTTCAGGAATAAAAGAAAACCAATCTTTTCTGATGCTTTTCTGCAACAAACAGCAAGAAACCCCCTCTTTGTCTGCTGCTATTTGGAACCAGTTTTGTCCTTTCTAGAGTGACTCTCATTGAGATGATCTTCATGTTAAATTTTCTATGCTGGGAAATGTTTCTTGAGAGAGGAGTTTGTTAAACAGCAGGTAGGCTCCCAGAAGGCTCCGTTTGTTTCTTGTAATGTCTTCTGTCCTCCAAATTAAATTGAGAGGGGGAAAAGAAAGATGTTAACATGTGCAATTTAGAATGTGCCCTTTTCAAACATCATGTTTGAGAAGTCTTGTAGTCTCATCCTCTGACAGCCTTGAGTTCATCAGAACGATTGAGAGGTGACTTGACTTGATAGGCAAGTGCTTGGAGAAAGCACTGAGGATGTGAATCCTTATTCTCATCATAAGGATGTGAAATCTCTGTTCCAGTGGTTGAAAGGCATTTCTTCCAGCCATTGCTTCTTCACAATGCTATATCCAAATGAGAAATGAAGTACAAATTAATGACAAGGGTCCAGAAGCTCAGGAGGGAAGAAGTAGATTTTCCATCCCTTGAAGTTTGATGATCAAGTTGATGCTTTTTTCCAAAAATGCCATTAACCAAACGTGTGCTGAGCAAGAAAATAAGGAACCGATGTTCTTTGAGCTCTCATCTGTCAGCAGTCAGACTTGTGATCCATTTGTGTTTTGACTTTGTGCTCTATTTCCCTCAGTGTTACTAGACCAGATTCTGTAGGTTGAGAAATTTTGAAAACTGTTGTTCTTCTTGTCATCCATAAATCACCAAGTATTCTCCCAAGTGATAGGGATGTTGACTGAGACAAATAGGAATACCCCACTGAGTTGCTGATAAATGAAGTGGAGATACAGTGACCTAGTATGGCAAAAGTCCTTACAGATTTCTACCCAAGCACTTTGAAAATAACTGGAGAAAAGATGGTGATGGACATACCAGCAGAACATGCCCTGTTTGTGGCTCAACACCTCCATTGCAATATCTCTAAGCATGCTTTTTTCCAGCTCTTCAGAGTGTAAGACAAGTCTTGAAGTGAGTGGCAGCTGCTCCATGGACGTTCATCGGCTTGAAGAGCATTGGGGAAAAAGGTCCCTGGTGTCACTCATGTTCTCTGAGAAGCACTCTTCCAGCCTTGATGTGGTGTGACCTTTTCTATCTGTATCTTCTTGACTTAATCATGATAAATCCCATCCAATCTGCTTGATACGCTGTACCTCATAGCACTTGCTGTGCTGCCAGACACCAAGTAGGCATTGCTGAACTGCTTTAACTTTCAGGGGACACGTGCCAATGTTCTCTTAAACGGATTGGAGCCATGCACAAAGCAAATGGGGGGGGAAAAAACCCTGTAGGTTAATAGATGTTATGGCACTGCAGGAACTGATGATGAAGCAGAGCCTTATCCTTCCTGTCCTTCCAGGAGGGTCAAAAAAAAGGCAAAAGAAACAGCTTATTGGCACTTTCTGAAGTTCAGTTAGACTTGTGTCTTTAGACATCATATGCAACTCTTGCCTTAGATCTTGGGTAAAACCTTGCCCTCAGATTTTTTTTCCTACTTCAAGGGAATTAAGATTTCATACAGGAACAGGGTCATGGTTCTGTGGGCAAGGTGTAGCAAACTTCTTTTTCTGTCTGTCGGTCTTTTCCTATTAATAAAAGAACCAAAAAGGAAAATTCTTAGCTCTGCTTGTCCTAGGATATCACATATTTGACAGTGCATGGATTTGGTGCCTGTTGCCATGTACTCCTTGCTGGAAGGTGCTAGAGATGGTTTGTCCAGAGAAAGGTGTGAAGTATAAAAACATCTATTACCATCTTCCAGTTCTGCATTTGCGCGCTGCTTACAGGTAGTTCCTTTTACATTTCTGGATGATGAGGATGCCAGCTTGCATATTTAAACATTTTCAGGTTTGCACCTGGTGCTGTTTACTTTAGTCTTCCCCCTTCCCCACCCCGCCAGTGTGATCCTTTCTTCAAAGTTACCCTTGGCTTCTATGTGATTACAAACTTAGTGTAAATACATTGAGTTAACATCTTAAGCATGTTTTAGTGCTTATTATATAATATGACAGTAACAATTGCTTTTGTGAAAAGAGCACATTTGATTTGCCTGGAGATTATTTATGTGGTTACTGGGGGAGGGGAGCATAGTCTGATGTTTCTAAGTGACTTTTTAAGGAGAATTTAAATGTAAACTTTGCAACAGATGTTAGAATCAGTAATCAATTTTGCCACTATAAATTTAGAAGAATTTGACTCTTCTGCACAGTAAATGCTCTCCACCAGCTGTGTGCTTGTTTTAATGGTTTTGCTAATGAGACTTCTGGAGTAAGTCTTTTGAAATGCAATATGATGAGTGTTACAAAGGTATGATGTTTAATATCAAGTTATTGTCACAAATCATCTCCTTTCAGTTTAGCTTACAGCACGCAGCAATCCAAATGAACCTTCAGTGAGATTCTTGGCTTCAGAGGGAGTGAAATCTTATTTCTTCTGTCTGTTCCAGTACCTCTTGGTTTGCTTGCAGGCAAGAAAAGGGGAAAAATGTTCATAAACACACTTAACAATCAAAATAATGTTATTCCAAGCTGATGGTTGTTACTCTGTGTCTTATAAAGACAGGATAGTGAGGCTGGAGGGGAAGGCAAAGTGTCTCTGGCCACCCAGCGAGCCTGAGGCGGAGGTGGGGATAAAATCTGTGTTGTCTTAGCACTTGCCCAATGCTTTGTCTGTTATCCCACATCAATCCCCCCCTCATTACTGCCTGGTGCTTTGGGGTAGCCAGGCCTGTGGGCTCTTTCTTTGCTGCTGCTTCTTGCCAGGGGAGCAGTTAGAGCTGCAGAGAGACTGCCCAGCTGCCCTCCTTGTTGTTTGGTAGAAAGCACTTCTCCTTCCCATGTCTTTTGGAAATGGGCTCTGACCTATAAAGTGTAAATGGGAGAAATGGAGGGCCCTTCTCCTCTTCCAAGCTCACCCTTCTCTTTCACTCCTTAACTAGCACACATTAGTTAGCTTACCTAGTTTTTCTGCTACTGAACACTTAAGATGCATTTGGTATTCTTACCCTTTATTAAACATGATGTTTCTTTTGCCTTGAGCTCTTCCTTAGAGACTGTATGAGAGATGCCAGACTTGGCTTTTAGAGAACTTTGTTCGAACCAGTCTCTATTCCCCCTTCCAACCCTTCTATTATTCCCAATCACTAGTAAAGGGCTGCTCTGTTCCCTGGGGCTTGGCTTTGGGAGCCAGAATTCCCAGCTACCCCAACAGACTCCATGGTCTTGGGTATGTCTTCTCACTTTTTCATTCTTTAGTTGTGAAATAGAGCTGTAGTCTTCATGTAAAAGCACCCTGAGAAGACAGAGCATGTGTGTGTTTTTATGTCAACTCTTAAAAAGGAAAGAGCGAGCCTAAAGTTCTGCTTGTGGCAACTAGGTGAAGGAAACTTGTATCTGCACTTTATTTTTAGAACATGTTTTTATTTAAGTCTATGAAGTTTAAGTGACTGGGCCAAATGCCATAGATTGGGATTGTGCAGAGCATTGCATAATATTCCATTCTGCTAAATGCATTAGCTGTTGGATTTCTCTACTCACTGACCAAGTATCACTGGCTCTAGCATGATGATTCAGATAGGAGTTTATTGGGTTCATTGAATCTATTCATTTGACATTTCAAGAAAGATGGGTTGACAAAGCATCTGCAAGAGTGATCTGTTTTCTCATTTCAGACAGTGAGTGTATAATTGAGGCAGAAAACACGGCAAACAAGAAAATGGATTTTATGGGAACGAAGCAGAGGGAACGTATTTGTGGACTCTTGCCAGTTAAATAAAATCATGAAGACTTATTGTTTGGAGGGGTAAGAAATTATTTCATAAGGTGTTAGCTACAATGGACTGAGTAGTGCAGGTGTGTTTGGATGACAGAGGCCAGGCTGCTGGGTCCAGGCTTGCCGAAGTAGCTGAAGTGACAAGTGAACTTGGAGCCCCAGGGCTGTTCAGTGCTGCATGTCATCTGGTGGGGTGGCCTCTGGGAAGGCTCTCCTCTGTTTCAGGGTGAGATCAGCATGCTTGGCTCAAACTGCTGCTGAAGGTGATTTGAACTAATTTAGTTGGTTTGGGGCTGAAGCAGCTGAGGAGGGCTTGGTCTCTTCCTCTGGTTATCCTTTAGGGCAGGATCCTGCAGCAGGTAGGTGCTAATAGAGCTCAAGGAATGGTTGTGTCTTCAGTGCTCTGCTTGTCAGTGGTAGTCTTCCTCAGCTCCCATTTCAGCTTCTTGGGGTCACCTGAATGAGTGCCAGGAAGAGCAGAATCTGACCCTAAACTTTCTTTGTCTGATTGACTAAGCAATAAACCAGCTCATGTAAAGTAGTGCTGTTTTTCCTTGTGGCATGTAGATGTTTGTGCCTTGGCTCTGTTCCTTTGTATGGCGCTCCCCCCTTAAAAATCCAAAGGGAGATGGTGTTGTAAGTTGGGTAACTGTAACTTTGGACACTTGGTAGTGGGTGTAAGTGATGGTTGTGTCAGTTGGGGTAGTCTGTGACCTCCAAAACCATGTGCCCCATCTGTTGTTTCCATAGTTGTTGAAGTTACCCATCCTGGATCCTTGTTGACTTGCAAGTTGTGCACTTGAGAGTCAAGTCCTGTATTTTCTCCTTGGATGAAACTGCTGTTAGATTTGTCAGTGTAAGAAATGCAGGAACCTACAATACACGGATTCAGAGTCTCCTCTGAAGCTGCTAAATTGCTGGAGCATCTTTCACATAAATTCATGGGAGTTTATTGTCTTGTACATACTTGAATACAGGAAGCCGGTGATTAGTAACAGTGACAAAAGGACAAAGCAAACTGCAAATCAAAGGTGACTTACTTCTCATTTTTTTACACAATTAAGGCCTTTGGGTAAGCTTGGCTTCTCTCAAATTTGTTCAGCCATTTCTAAGTGCAATGGTCGGGTGCAATTACTGTGCTGACTAATTTGGGGTTCTCCCTTTCTTGTTATCCCGAAACAGCACTTGGCTGCTCATAAATCTGTTGGAGGAACTGATATTAGATGCACTGTAAATGATCTCCTCTAACTGCTTAGTTCTAAAAACAGAGGAGCATAGAGAGTATAGGTGGTGATGAGCCCTGGAACTGTAGAGCTGATGATCCATAGCACTAATGCAGATATTTACAGACCTACAAAAATGTGTCTGCTTCATTGCATTTATCTCATTCTGGCTTTGTGTGTTGAAATTTGCTTAACAATCTTGAGGAGCCTTATCTCCCCGTAGGGCTGTGCTGAAGAGTCCAGCTTTCTGTGAAAGTAGGAAGATCTGAAGGCTTTTTGTAGAGACTGTCTCCAAAAGAAAGCTTTAATTCGAGATGTTGGAGTTTCAGGTAATGTTAATCATGTACCACTGACAGCAGGCTCCTTAAGTTTCTAGGGATGGGGCCTCCACTACCTCTCTGGGCAACCTGTTCCAGTGCCTCACCACCCTCATTGTAAAAAAATTTCTTCCTTATATCCAGTCTAAATCTACCCTCCTTTAGTTTAAAACCATTACTCTTTGTTCTGTCACAACAGGCCTTGCTAAAAAGATTGTCCCCATCCTTCCTATAGGCCCCCTTTAAGTACTGAGAGGCTGCAATAAGGTCTCCCTGCAGCCTTCTCTTCTCCAGGCTGAACAACCCCAACTCCCTCAGCCTGGCCTTGTAGGAGAGGTGCTCCAGCCCTCGGATCATTTTTGTGGCCATCCTCTGGATGCGCTCCAACAGGTCCATGTCCTTCTTGTGCTGAGGAGTCCAGAGCTGGATGCAGTACTCCAGGTGAGGTCTCACCAGAGCAGAGTAGAGGGGCAGAATCACCTCCCTTGACCTGCTGGCCATGCTGCTTTTGATGCAGCCCAGGATATGGTTGGCTTTCTGGGCTGCAAGCGCACATTGCCGGCTCATGTCCAGCTTTTCATCCACCAGTACCCCCAAGTCCTTCTCCGCAGGGCTGCTCTCAATCCCTTTGTTCCCCAGCCTGTATTGATATTGGGGGTTGCCCCATCCCAGGTGCAGGACCTTGCACTTGGCCTTCTTGAACCTCCTGCACTTGGCCTTCTTGAACCTCATAAGGTTCACACACGCCCACCTCTCCAGCTTGTCCAGGTCCCTTTGGATGACATCTCGTCCTCCTGGCGTGTCAGCTGCACCACTCAGCTTGGTGTCATCTGCAAACTTGCTGAGGGTGCACTTGATCCCTCTGTCTGTCATTGGTGAAGATGTTAAACAGCACCAGTCCCAGTATGGACCCCTGAGGGACTCCACTTGTCACCAGTCTCCATGTGGACATCGAGCCATTGACCACTACCCTCTGGATGCGACCATCCAGCCAATTCCTTATCCACTGAACAGTCCACCCATCAAATCCACATCTCCCTGGTTTAGAGAGCAGGATGTTGTGGGGGACTGTGTCGAAGGCTTTACAGAAGTCCAGAGAGACTGATGCAGTCACTCCTTCATAGAAAGCCACTAGGTTGGTCAGGCAGGACTTGCCCTCAGTGAATCCGTGGGCTGTCTCGAATCACCTCCTTGTTCTCCATGTGCTTGAGCATATCTTCTAGGAGGATCTGTTCCATGATCTTCCTAGGCACAGAGGTGAGGCTGACAGGACAGTAGTTCCCAGGGTCTTCCTTTCTTCCCTTTTTGAAAATGGGCACAACGTTTCCCTTCTTCCAGTCGCCAGGGAGTTCACCTGACTGCCATGACTTTTCAAATATCATGGGGAGTGGCTTGGCAACTACATGAGCCAATTCCCTCAGGACTCTGGGATGCATCTCATTAGGTCCCATAGACTTTGTACATTCAGGTTTCTCAGCTGTTCTCGAACCTGATCTTCCCTTACAGTGGGAGGGGCTTTACCACCCTGGTCCCCATCTTGTGGTCTGTCGATTCGGGAGGGGTGAGGAGAGAGGTTGCTGATGAAGACTGAGGCAAAAATATTGTTGAGTACCTCAGCCTTCTCGTCTGTTGATACTAGGTTGCCATAACTTCATGCTCACATCTCTGCAATTGAGAGCACATCAAGCACAGGAGTGGGGCTGAGAAGAGATGAACTTTGCTAATGTCAGTGACTGACCTCCTTAGAGCTGGTGTACCAGCTGGATGTCCCCCCTAGTAGGTGTAAGCAGTCCAGATCAGGGGTGCAGTCTGTGATGGGTCACCCAATGGTCATAGGAGATGTAAAAGAGCTTGTAGTGGTTTTCATCATTTTGAGACAGGAGAGATGGCTGCATGCAGTGGATTGCTGGATGTAGCTTTGCATGGCTGCAAGGGGAGCAGAGGTGCTGCACAGAAACATAGTGGCAGCTCCTTTGCAAGCAGAAGTGATGCTTGTGAACAGCCAGACTGCAGTCTGTCCAGATGCTGCTCTGCGATGCTGACCTACCTGGGCTGTGAGACTGGGGTAGCCAGGCAGGTAAACTTTCTCAGCAGATGGAAATGATGGGGCAGGGGCTGAGGAGTTCCAAGCACTGCTGCCTGCTCTGTAGGGAGTAATGCTGTAAACCGGGACCTGGGAACTGAAAGGAGTCCAGCTCCTTGAGGTTAAAGCCCAGAGGCTAACTGCTCAAAAAGAAGAGCCAGATACAAAGCCTGCAGGAGCTGCTAAAGGGCTCCCAGTGCTGCACCTGAACACTCAGGTAGCTGCTAGTGAGAAGTGTTTGGATGGGGGTTAACAGCAGCTGCTGACAAACAGCTGTTTTGCAGCAGGATTGATCTCCAGACCCTGTGAGTTGTAGAGCATCATCCAGGTGCTGTTCGGAGACTGCTTTCACAAGTCTGCCTGTGCAGAGCATTGTTGCCATGCATGCTCAGATGGGGAATGTCTCCTCTCCATATGTCACTTCCTGGCATGTCTCACTCTGTCCCAGCACCTTGCAGGAGTGCTCTCAGGCCCCTGCTCAAGCTGGAGCTCGACTGTTTAATAGGATGGGCAGTTAAAATGTTTAAAGCTTATTTACCTTTCTATAATGTTTGTTACTTTAGAGCCTAACTCCTGAGTTAGGGCTTTACAAGAGCAGTAGTCTTGCAAGGATTGTTTAATCAATAAGAAAGAAATTTATTTCGGACTCCTTGTTTATGTTGTTCTTTGTTAAATGAAATGGGCAGGATTTTCAGCAAATCATGGTGGGGCTTTCAGTTCTATTTTTAGATGATTTGGACAAAACCCAGAAGAAGAATATTATAAATTCCTTGCTTTGCAGACTGCAGGAGTGATTTGTTTTTTTTTAACAAGGTAATTATGTTTTTATGGCAGATTCATCTCTGCTTTCATCATTTGATCCTTGAAGTTGCATTGCTGGTTTGTTGTTTCCTGAGATAATGAGTGTCAGTTTATTCTCTTAAATACAGTATCCCCTTCCTAGGCTTCGGCCAAGCCTGTGTGCCATGCCATTAGTCATGTGTCCATCGTGTCTGCATTGCTGGCTGCTGCTATCTGTGAGTTATACCTGTTAAAGTGCTGACATTTTGTCAAATCATGGATTCTTTTCACCTTAGACATGATGCCTCTTCATTTTTCATTATCCTACAATTGCTCACTTAAATAATCCTGTAATAACGATGGTTTAAAATGCATTTTATTCTTCCTTCCTGTATCCCCATTGCTGAGCAAAAAGCACTGATTTGGAGCAATATTCTTTTAGAGCCCTGCAAAATTTCAGTGGGATGTTGTTTTCCTGACTGAGATTTCCAGCTACAGAGGTCAATAAGGAAGCATCCAAATCCCTGGCTGTATGTATAAATAACTGCTGGGATGGCCTAAAAATGCTGAACACCTGGCAGGTGATGTGGGGGAGATTGGGTTCCTCTGCTGGATCTGAAGAAGCTTTGGTGAATGTTCATTCTTTAGCGAGGAGCGTTTGGCTGAAGTTGGGGTCTGTTTTTAAACTGCTTTTATCCCTCATTTTTGTGGTGGTTCCACCCCACCCACCCCCACCCCATCCTCCACCCCTCACCCCAAATGAATGCCATTCAAGTTTTTTCTTTAAGTTCCCCAATCATTACTGTTCAAAGCAAACTTTACTCCTTATCCCCCTCTTTGGGGCTCCCCTCCTTGTCTAGTTTGTTTTGAATGTTGTCCTTCTCTTGACTTTCTTGCACTGCCAGGGTTACAACTGTGCACTATTATGTGAGATGTTTGAAATGGTGTCTCTCCAGGACCATCACACCAGGTACCACAGGCTGCCCTCATCTTTGGCCAAGCAATCAGGTCCGAGACACCAGGTCATGGAGCTAGAGGCACATGACAGCGTGGAGCTGTACCTGGGACATGTGCCTCTTTTGGGGAATGTGGAATGAAAGGAGGCTGTGGGAAGTCCCAGAGAGTGATTTCAGCTTTTCCCCATCATAGGGCTGGATCTGAATGCCTCTTCTCTTCCCCACACATGACCTGACAAAAGTGTGTCTACCCTGTTCCGTTAACTTGCACACAAAGTGCTGGCCTGGACAGAAGTGGAGATGCCGGCTTAAATAAAAATAATTTTTATGGTCCGATCAAAGCAAGTAAGTGATCCTCCTGGATTTTGCACCTCTCTGGTGAAGGAGCTGTTTTGCAGATGGGATGGAGCAGAGGGGCCAAGCAGGTCAGCCACTGGCCAAGCTCCTGTGCTTGTCCTCATTTTGTGTTGAAGAGCAGCAGCTAGAGCCAGACAAAGTGCGTGTCAATTGGTGCCTGCATGGCAGGTCCCTGCTGCTGCAGCAGCTGCTGCTCTGACCTGCAGGACTGCTGCAGTGCTTAATTGGAAAATGCCTGTGCAGAAAAGGTCCTGGTCTTGCCTATATTTGGGAGCTGTCACAAGAGCATCCCCTGTCAAGCTTCTGGTTTAAGTCCTTTCAAAGTCAGTGGAACCTGGGCACAAACTTGGAGCGTTGCTTGAAGGCTTTTATCCTGGTGTAAGGGCTGTTTAGTTACTGCCAAAGAGTTCACTTTAGGCTCAGATTTCAGCCCATCTTTACTTGTAACAACTCCTTGGCGTGGGGTGCAGTGGGAGTGCTACCCAGGCTTGTGCTAATGCTTTTTCTCGCTGTTTGGTGTTAAACATATTCTCTTTCCCAAGGAAATGAATTATCGTCAGACTGTGTGGTCTGTTTTACGGCAAGCTTGAAGTGTGGGGTTTTTTTTTGCTGATGATTTTATATGATCTGTTTTAATGCTATTCTTCTATTTTAAGTTATGTTGCCCTAGACTTTTTTCCATCAGTATGTTTTACATGATAATTCCTTGAAACTGCCCTAGAAATATTGAAAAGAAAGAATTAATCACTGGAATATTGTTGGTGCTGATTTACAAGAGTAAGTGTATTAAAAGCAAGCCCATGGAAAATGGCTGAGGAGCAGTCATGGTTCTGGATTTCATTAAGAAAAATGTTTTTAGGGCTCAGAACAAAACTGTTGCTGTACTTTGTTTTGTTTCTAGAGATTTTTAACTAAATAAACTGATTATTGCTTCACACTTCATTAGAAATTAAAGTAGATTACAAGCAATAGGTGGCAAGTACAGGAAGAATGATTATGGAGGGGAATGTGACTTAGGATGCTGGTTTAGGATGGTAAGATAATGAAATTTGATTTATTTTTCTCCTTGGTTTCCAGTCTGGATCGCTTATTGTTGTACTTCATACATCAGCAGGACTGCTCACAGGCTGAGGGCCTTTTCCAGTTTAAAATTCTGGCCTGGGAATTAGAACTGATGTGCTTGTCTTACTCCATGATTAGCTTTTTATTTCAAGGCAGAGTTTCAAAGCTGGTCAATACAAACAGATTTTGTATGATACAAGAACAGTTATGTTGACTGATTTCTGTCTTTAAAAAAAAATGGTACAAACCAAAAGTCCAACTTTTATCTTTTTGTAATTATTATTTGTGACAGTTTTTTTCATCTTATTTTCAATGCTCTAGAAGAATAAGAAATTTCGTATGGCTTTCAGACTTGGCACCTCAGAATAATAATACTTTATAGAGACAATTTTGTTTTACACAAGTATATTAAAACTGAAAGAATTACAATCTGCTTTGGAGTTTGATCTTTGTCTAAGGGGACTGAATTGGGATCCAGGTGTCAAGATGAGATGTAGGACCAGTCCCTCATCAGTTAGATGCATGCACCTCCTAATTGGTTTTGTTACCTGATTCTGTTGCAAAGAGCAGGAATGGCTTTTGCATGAAAAGATAGTACCAGGTTTGTGGGGCATTTTAAAGTTGTGTGGTTGTTTTTTTTTCTTCTTAAAAAACCCTCCAACCTTACATCCTAGTTTCTTTGGCATTAGAACTTGAATATTGAGCTGGAGCTGGTGCGTGCAGGGTCTTTGCTTGCTGCTTTAAAAAGAGAGGGGTGGTGGTGAGGCTGGCTTTCTCCTCGGACATGGGACAACTATTGTGCTGTAAGATCCTGGGCAAGGACCGAGGGCTTTGGTGCAGATCTGCAGATAAATGCTGGGTTTTGAGCGCTCTCACTTTTCTAGCAGTAAAATCAAAGTTCTGAGCTTTGTTCTAGTTTTACAGCAGAGTAGCTAATGTGTTCATTATCCTATGGTAATATGTGCCTTTTTTAGCAATGAAGACAAAGCCTCAACTTGCTTTAAACTGGTGTATTAATAGCAAGTGCTTGAACAATGTATGTTTTTAGTAGATACCTACGCAGCATAACCTATTCAGGTTTTTTGCTTTAATGACTGTATTAGTCTGAAGAAGGGAAGCTGAAAACTTTTGTGTTCTGTGCTGAGTTAATCTTTGATGGGGAAAAAACCTCCTCTGCTGTGCAAATCTGCCCAGTGGAGTGCTTTCAGGTGTTTGCAATGTGACTTTTAGCAGGATATCATCTCTCCAGTGCCTGTCTTCAGGGCTGGTTGTGTAGTGATAGATGAGTCTGAAGGAAGTGATGAGCCCTTTATTTAATGGGAGGGTCCTGGTTGCCAGAAAAATAGATTAATCTGCTGTCCTTTCAAGGGCACTGAGTCTTTCCCTGATGAAGTTCTCCTGGAGTGTGATGGGTGCCACAGCTCATCTGCAGAACTTCTGGGAGCCTGGATGTCAGCAGTACTGGATTTGGGAGAGGCAGAGGTGATCTCCAGTCCTCTTACAGAGACTCTTGTCTCCAGGCTGAACTGGAAGGGTTTGGAAACCTGTGAAACTTGGGGTGTGTTGGCATTTGAGATTTCATTTTGCCGTGTTTTGGATCTTTTATCCTTCATGGGGTTTTATGCATAAAGATGTGTGTTACTGAATATGGTGAATAGATACTTGGCTGCAGGGTTTTTTTTTTCTGATTGCATCCCTGTGACAAGTAATTTCAAAGTGTGAAAATTGCTGTGATGTCTTTATTCAGGACTTGCTCATTTAGTAAGGCATTGCATAACCTGAACAAGGGAACCAAATCGAGTCTTTGGAGAGGATGGCTTCTCCCTTCGCAAGGGCTGTCGCTTGGAAAGGGCAGCTTGCCTACTGCCACTGCGCGAGAGCAAGGAGCCTGCCAAGAGCAGCAGCGCCACACTGAGCTGCGGGATTGCACATATATTTCAGTTTTTAGGCTGTTTTATATCATGATCAGTGTGGGTCCGTGCCAGCTGGGAAGCTCTGAAAATGTGTCATGAAGTCAGTTTGCAAGTCAAGGCTTTCATTGAAGGCAATACGAAATATTAATGAAACTAAGAAGCTGGCTTTTGAAGTGGCTTCCTGTTCTTCATCTAATACCTGCAAAGGACCTGTGAAGTTGTGTGAAAGTGAGCGATTCCTACTCAGAGTCTGCACCATAATATCTTCTCCCACAAGAGAGCTTTTTCTATTTAAGCAAAGCAGAGTTTCTATTGACAGTATTGGTTTTGTTACTTGAGTTTCATTAGCTGCAAAATACGGATTTACGTTGTCGTCTGTGAATGAAATGCCATTTTCTAGCAATAAAATTATTTTATCTATATCTAAGGAAGGTATATGAGTGTTCAGAATATCTGACTTAAGCTAGTGAGTAGAAATCCGGGTTTTGTGTTCATTTCCAAACAGTAGGACGCTGTTAGTCTGCTTTATCAAAAGAGCAAGTTGAAGTGACATGATCCAAGGTAAGGGTCTGGTAGGACCTCAGTGCATGGTTTGGGGGAGGAGGTTTCTCTACTCTTTGCCCTTTCTCCCAGTCTTTTCCAGTCCCATGAGAGGTCCAGTCCTGCTCCCGACACCTCCCTGCCCTGGCTGGAGAAAGGAGATGCTCCCCTGCCCCAGCTGAACTTATATCAATCTGTCAATCCAGCACCGTGCTCTTTACAGCACAGTTGACATGTTCACCTGTTCCTCTTCCTGCTGAAATTAGACCTGGGTTGTTTTACAAAAGAATAATTATATCTGATCTACAAAACGGTGAATGTTGAGGAAGAGGGAATTAAAAAGAAATGATAAAAGAAAAAAAAAAAGCAGGCCAAATCCTTGGTTATTGAAACACTTTGTCAAACTATGTGAATCCTTTATTTTAACATCTGGGCCAGCAGATGCCGGGAGAGCAATGTAACCTCATGGGCTCGTGTTTGGTCTGAGGTGTGTTCAGTGGTTTGGCTTTGAGATTTGGCCATTGGCAAAATATGTGCACGCAGAAAACGCTCACTTGCAAATGTTATTGGACTAGGAAAATTTTAGGATGGTTTCAAAGGAAAAATGTAACAGCCTTGGAAACAGGCAGAAGCATCAGTGCTGCTGTGTGCTGCTCCAAGGGCTGGGCTTTGTGCCAGGCTCAGGATAGCTGAGGGGTGTCGCCCTGCTGCTCTCTGAGCTGGGCTGCAGAGCTGCCACAATGCCTGGCATTGTGTTTCAACATGAGCTTTTGGAGGGGTGCAAGTGTGCAGCAGCCTGGCAACTTGTCCATGGGTTCACCTGAGTCTTGGCTGCCCTGTGGAGGACAGCAGAAAGGAACCACATCTCTGCTGGCCCTGATCGTGACTTTGAGCTCTGGCCATGGGGCAATGCTGTTGCTGGGACCAGGGCATGAGACACTCTTGAGACAAAAATTTTGGACTCTGTCTACTAAGTGAGAGACCAGGATCTCAGGTCCAGTTAATGAATTTTTTTTTTTTTAATAGTAAGTATCCTTCCCTTACCCTGTGAGTTTATCTTTTTCCTTGTGCCCTGTTCTGGCATTCAGGGGATGTAATGCTTTTTGGGATAGCTTGGAAACATTTTAGCAAGAGTTGCTGGAAGGGAAAATACTGCTTTTCCCTAGGCTGGTTCTTCGTTCCTTTGTCCTCAAGTCTACTTTGTCCTCAAGCATTTGGGGAACAGAAGCCTGATCTGGCCCCTGTTGACTTGTGTTTTTGAGACCCCATTATAAAGGGGTGACAGCTGCTACATAGTTTTCAGAATGTGATGAGAGAGAGAAAGGGCAATATCTTTCTTGAGCATGCTGCCAACACTGGTGTTCCTTTATGTGTCCTCCAAAGAGTAAGATTTTAAAGACTTGGGGGAACGAGTCATAGTGTGGTATGTGCCAAAGTGGTTCTCATTGGTTTTCCTTCCTTTAAGATATTTCTTGGACAACATTCTGTATTAAAGTGCCTTTAATGGACCAACTACCTCATACAATCCCAAAGAAACTGCACGTGCTGTATTTTAGAGAAATCTGCTGTGATAACTTGAGCAAAGGTTTGGGAAATCGAGGGGTGTTAGCATAAAATTGCTCAGTTTCTACCCGTATGCTCAGTGTCCTGTTGTGGGACAAAGAAGCCTCCCATTAGCTGCCTTTTATACCCAAGATTGTGGATTGAGAGTTGGAGAAGTTCATCAGAACTGGGCAGGGTCACAGAAACACGTTGTCCTTTTGCTCCTGAGCACTGTGCACTAGCCTGAAGGAACATCTTGCAATGTGAAGGACTCGCAGAACCTGATGCTAATTGTCCTTAAGCAGCAGCACAAGCCCTTCCTGGTGGTACTCGGCAGCTCTTAAGGATGGGCTTTGTGCTTCCGGTGTGCGTTGTGACCTGTGCTTGTTGCTGTTATGATGATGTGCTCTGTCAGAGTAGCGTCTCCTCCTGAGTCAACTGATTTACCAAGGGCAAGAGTAAAAGCATTGCTGACTCCTGAGCTTTGGCACAGAGAGGGGACTTCCTGGCAGAGAAGGGTGGTCCTCCAGGGATGCTGCTCCCTGGGGCACAGAACACATGTGGGCGCTTGGAGGAACCCAGCAGTGATGCTACTTAACCTCTTGGGACGCTGCTGAGATTTTGGCAGGGCCTGACTCCTCCATTCTTAGCCCTTATTCACCTGCATGGTGAGTGCGCTGTGACCCACAGCTATGCAACAGTTGTGTACCTTGCAGAGACAGATGACTTCTCTTCCGATGCTTAGCTGCAGATTGGAGCAGAAGCACTGAGAAGTCCAGCGCAATGGTCTGTGGCCCCGTGAAGAGAGCGGTTGGGCCTGGAGTGCAGACAAAGAGGCTTTATCTGGCTTTCGAGAGTTCACAACTGAAAAAATAACCCTTTAATAGTCAGTTATTCTGCTTCTGCAGTCAGCTCTTTGTAGAGCGTGCTCTTCAGCCATGATCTCAGTCAGGAAAAGGCTGAAGATTGCTGCTGAATGCTCTCCTCTTGCCTGGGCTGGATAAGCATACTTGGTGCAGAGGGTTGCGTTGGAGCAAGGATGCATCCTGCTTTCCATGCAGACCTGCAGGCATCATGCCATATAACTGCTCTGATGAACTCCATGTCTTTCATAGTATTACTATGAAAAGTTATTCTGACTTCCCCAGCCTTTAATAGATTTGCTTCAGCATACTCAACTGCTCTTCTCTCTTGTGCTCTCAGCTCTTCGCTGAGGTCTGAATTGCTGGTTATTTAATCTCCCTTGATTATAATCTGATAGCCACTAGGGCTCCCACTCCGGCTGTAATTAGGCTGCTTGGCTGCAGTGTGTGCTGTCTGCTGCCCTCCCAAATTGTTGTTTTGTGCCGATGCTTGCTGATCTAAGTGAACCTTCTCTAAAAGCTGCTGCTTGTTATCCTTCTTCATGGAGGTGGTCTGCATGCTGCCCTTAGTTCTCTTCCTGAAAGACACTTGAGCAAAATCTGCAACTCCTGGGTGGGCAGGATGGGAGATGTTGAGGTGGGAAGGCACCTCTGGAGGTTGTCTAGTCCAACCTTCCTGCTCAGAGCAGGATCAGCTTGGTGGGTTGAGTGCTGAATAACTCCAAGCATGGAGACTTCTCAACCTCTCCAAGCAACCCCTTCTGGTGCTCAGCCACCCTCCATGTAGAAACTTCATTTAAAAAGGCAGTGTTCTGTGCCTCAGTCTGTGCCCATTGCCTCTTGTCCTTTCCCTGGGTGTTGCTGGGAAGAGTCTGGCTCCATCCGCTTTACTCCTTCCACCAGGTATTTATTTATGAGGCCATATTCTCTTGTTTTCTTTCCCATCTCTTATTTGCCTTTGCCACCCATGGTCCTGCTGGGCCCTGGAACTGCCCCTGCCTGGGAGGTTGATCATCTGCATAAAGAGGTTTTTGGCATAGAATAGATGGGGTTCCACTCCCTCAACTTCCACCTGTTCAAAAGGCTCATTATCGTATTAACTTTTTCTTTTCCACTAACATTATTCTAATGACTACCTGAAGTGAATAATGGTTGCTTTTCCTGGAAATGTGGGGCATAAAGCATTGCAGTCTGGTTTTATATCCTGATGGTTTAGATCATTAAATTCTCGGAGCTTGAGCTCTTAGTTCTTGTTTTTCAGTGCTTATAAGAGGATCTCCTGGGGCCCTATTGTACAACCAAATACAAATAATACATTAATAAAACAGGATTGTGTATTTGTACTGCCAGCAGTCTGTAAGGATTACTTGTATATAACATTTTGTGGTATTAGGCCCTTAGTAATTTTGATCTGTCCCTTCTACCACTTTAAAAAAGTGGCTTTTCTCTCTGCTCAGACAGTGCTTGAAAGATGTTCCCCTCTGGAAAGAGGTTTCTTGAGTCACAATATTAATTTCTGATTTTTCTACCTTTTTTCTGTATCCCTTTGGCATTGGGATACAGTGTTTTAGTTTCTTTACTTGTTTCTTTCACACCAGTCATGATTAGTTAATACAGTTTTTGTGATAGTTCAGTTATTGAAGTGATGGATAATACACAGAGACTGCAGTTATTGCTTGTCAGTTAGTGCTGCCCTATGGGGGGAAAAGCCCTTTTAATTCTCTTGTAGCAGTTTTAGTTTTATGAAGTACTTGAACTTTAAAGTTAGACTTCTAAGATGATCTAGGATGTCTATTGGAGAGTATTAAAAATGAGATTTAAACAGGAGAAAACACCTCCCTTTATGCAGGTGTTCATTGCTGTAGGAAGTAACGCTCGCTGAAGCTTTGTACTTAACGTATGTTAGAAAATGTTGTGATAAAAGTAAACTGATAAGGTTTTATCCTCTCCACAAAACTGTTCTTGCAGTATTGCATTTACTCAGCTCTGCCAGCGCTCCTCGTGTGTTCAGCCTGTCAGCTGGAGTTTCGAACCAGTTTTTGGTGGCATTTTATGTTTAGTCCCTCTGCAGAATGAGTGTAAAATAAATATCTTTTTCCCAGAAGTGTTTGCATGCTTCGGCCCAGTTCCAAAGTGGGGGAGAGAACAAACTGTTAGTTAAAAGAACAAAGCATGGAGAATGATTAGGGATTAGTCCCTAAAAACCATTTTTTTAGATTAGAGAGGGCAGAAGTGAGATGGTCCCAGCACTTGCTGGGGCCCAGAGATGCTGGGCAGAGGGTGTCCCCACTCACCTTGGCTTGCAAGATAAGTGACTGGACTTCAGACACCAGAGGAAAGGGGAGGGAGGGCTGGCAGACTGCTTGATGGTGGTCATTGCACATGGATATCCTCTGCCAACATAAGATTTTTTGCAAATGTTTGTATTTTTGCAAAATTTTTTGCTGGTCCAGTTGGGTTTTGGTCACATCTGTGTGTATGTCCCCCTGCTCTGAGCCAGAAGCAGTTGTTGGTGGCTATGTGCTAGCTTTCCACATTGCAAACACCACCAACTTTCATGTTGCAACCTCCCTTTGTATAGTTGTCAGCCACTGGGAAGCGGGACGGCTCTTCCAGTTGCTGTCAGTAATTCGTGGCCTTTAATGAATCTTCCCTATCTGCTCTGGCAGTTGGTGGGATGATTTGGGACACACCCAGGAGTGTATAAAAAGTTGACAAGTGCTGGAGGCTGTGCCTGTCATCCCAGGAAGAGGCAGGGCTCCATAGGGTCAGTCTCATGTTTATGAAGCCCAGGGTTAAGGATTGAGCCGCATTTGTAAGAGCAAGCAAGAAACCTTCCTCTGTGTTGCCTCCTGGAGAGCTGTCCCAGGGAGGAGAGAAGTCCTGGCAATGGCCATAAGTGCAGGGCCGAGGACTGGCAAATAAGAACCAAGTGCGTATTTCTTTCTTCTTTAATAATTGTATATGTTAATCTTTGCAACTTGATTTCATCCATTTTTAATAGAATAGACTTGGATTTTTTAAAAATATATTGCTTCCACTATATTTTGGCAAGAAACATGAGCTGCAGGCAGTGCCCTCCAGTGTGGTCTCCTATGGGTGTAGATGTGTTTGGCACTTTCTTCTGTCAGCAGGGATGGAGGGGTGAACCAGTGTGAACCCCAAAAATACAGAGTGGTCTTCTGAAGTCATAGCGTGGCACTCCCAGAGTCATCTCCCTCCAATAGTTGACTTCAATTTTTGCTGCTAAGATGCTATTCATTTTTTATTTCTGTGAGTGGTCCTTTCCAGCCTTTAGAAAATTTTTTTTCTCTTTGTGGAGATCTCATAAAGGAATCGAACCTTGGGAGAACACTTGGTGGCATTTTCTAAGCTAGCTCCAAGCAGTGTGGCAGTACAATAAATGATACTTGTCACGCATGTGTCCTCCATGGTAGCAGATGTCCTCCTGAACTGCTAGCATTTCGGTTACCCAAAGATCTTGCCCTTGCTGCTCAGCAGAGGTGATGTGCAGAGCTCTAGCGAGTCCACCTCAAACTTGGGCTAGGTATAAATGTTTTTCATTAGTCTATAGGAGCTTTCCACACATCCACTGATATCATTCACTACCCTTAATTCCAGCACTTGAGACCAGTTTCTGCCTCATCCAGTCTCCCATTATCTGTATGTTGTGTTCAGGTTCCCCAAATAGCAAGTATCTGCTGTCTGAAGATCAAGTGTTTTTCCTAACACTTTAATCCCACAAATGGATTTCCTGTGTTTTATTTCTCTGCATTAAGGTTGAGATTTTATTTTTTTTTCCCCCCTTTTTTTAATCCTCCACTGCTGCAGAGTATTCAGCCAGCAGTGGTGATGCTGCTCATGCTGGATTTAACAGGATGCACTATCCCACTTGCTGTGTCCTCATTGCCAAGCTACATTTTCTATGCATGACAGAGATGTCCAGAAATATGTTCTTAATTTTTAGCACAAAACCATCCTGCCAAAAAAGAGACACCCCTAAGGGCTTCAATTCATGGTGGACTCCCTGCTCCAAGGATTGTACTGGGGACCTGACCTCCCAGTCTGAGGACCAGACTTCGGTAGGGGCTGGTATTAAAATATGACTTTTATTCATTGTTGCCTTGAAGCTGCCTGCATTTGTTTACCACTGTGAGCTGACCTTTGGGGAGACATTTCTTGATTAATTTGGTATCTAATCACTTCAGACGATTGACAGGCATTGTGTGTATTGGCGTTTTTCCTCTTGTTAGATTTTTTCCTGCTGGTTTCTTCTTTCCCTGTTATTTGGCAAATATGTTTATTTTTTGTATTAGTTCCTTCATTGTTTTTCTCTTTAGTAATTAACTGTTGATTTCATACTTGCCTGTTGTCTCTTGAACCTTTCTTTTGCCAATACATGCTTATGTGCAACGGGTAAAGTAGAGGCCAGCTATTTTAATTCTCTTAATGTTTAGCCTTCAGTAATAATTCTCTCAATAATTCCTTAAAGATACTCTCCACAGACTCTTTTTAAAAGAAGCTCTACTTTTAGTTACTTTCTCAAGACACTGACTCCTTGTAGGTATCGAATCCTTGCTCATGTTTATCCCCCCAGAGAATTTTGCAGGTTTACCTGGTGCTTTGGGTTCCCAAGATGACAGGCAACAGGCAATGAGTGCACTGTGATGCTTCTGCTTGCATAGGGTTTAGTGCACTGTACATATCTACCCTAAAGACTTGCCCCTGGCTGTGTTCAGATGTTAGTGGGAGGAAGAAGATGCTCCTGGTTTTTATTTGTTTGTCCTTTAGTTATTTGTTAGCAAATAATCTGGAATGCTTCCATAGCAAACTGGTGTAGAAATTCCGCCCCCCCCTCCCCCCGCCCTGTGGAAGACATAGAAATGTGTTTTAAGTAAGTGATGTTTTGATTTTTATACAGAGGGTAAAACTCATGTGGCCTGTAGGTCAGAGGCTCTGAACAAGTAAAACATGGCTGGACTGGGGATTGGTGCTAGGAAGTATTGGTTTTATCTGGGGAGGGGTAGTAGCATGAACTTTTTAATAGCCTTGGCCTGGGACTCAGCATCCCAGTATACATCCCTGGTTTGCCCCGGCCAGTGGATGCTGTCAGAGGTATCACAGTGGGAAACAGCCTGAGATTTAGTGGTGGAAAGTTCAGTTCAGTAACAGATCTCCTTACTAGCTTACCCTTCCAGGTTGAAAAATGTAATAAACTGAATAGTGTGCATGCTTCCCAATCGTGGCACTGAAGTTTGAGATAACCTTGTGCCACAGGCATGTCATGAGCAATAGGTAAGGGAGAATTTCTTAACTCAACCTCAGTCTAAGCCTGGACTTTCTGGAGCGGGAGAATTTGATTCCAGCCCTTGCTGCACTGTGAAGTCCCAGCCCTTGGATACAGCCTGGCCTCAGCTATGGAGTCTTGGGTTGCTGTGGATTTGTTACGGTGCTCTCTTGATCTGGCTAAACTGGTACTTTTGTCATGTTTTACAGTCTACAGTGTCCAAAGGAAGGAAAATGACTTAATTCAAAAAACAATTTTGCTGGAAGATTGCTCTATAAATAAATTCCAGAGATAAGTGAAATAAAACATTAGTGGAAGATGAAGGGAATAAGAGGGGAAAGATGGAAACAAGCAGATGTAAGCAGTGAAACTGGATTTTTTTTTTCCATGGCCAAGTGCTTATATTGCTGGTAGAAGTCCTTTTGTCACCAGTAACTTTGGTGAGCAGCACTTAGAGGGAAAATCAGTAACTCCAAGGAAAGAAGTTCCCAGTGCTGTCTGCTGTAAGTCAGGTCTGGGCATCTTGGAGACATGCTGGTGTGATGAGGAGCTGCAGCACTCAGCAGTGGGATGGAGAGGACAGGTCTGTGCAGGGATGCTGCCAGGCAGAAATCCAGCTGTCCTGCTGCAGAGGGTAATGAGGCGTGGATGCTGCTCTCGTAGTTGTTAGCACTGCATCTACTGTGGTTTTCCTAATGGTTTGCACCACACTTTTATAAGGCTAGGTCATAAGCAGGGTATTTTTGATGTTTCCCAGTTGTGATTTTAGTTGTCAATTTGTGCTTCCAATAAAATGTTCTGCATAACTGATCATGGGAGAGCCTTTTCTGTGTGATATTGTACGTAATGTGCTGGAAGAGTTCACAGACAGGGGCAGACAATGGTCTATCTATTTTTGTTCATCCTGTCCAAAAGTCACCAATGCCAGATGATCCAGCTGGAGGAAATAAAATAACTGTGTAGCAACTAATGGTGAGATTTTATGCCTGAGGAAGCAAATCGGAGATAAACTTGGTTATTTTCCCATTAAGTTAAAGCTTCTGTGAAAAAAAAAGTGCCTGGGATATATAGAGGAAAGATAAGTCTTTGTACAGTGAAAAGTGGCTCAGCTCACAGATGCTGCAAGTAGCTTTCTTGAAAGAACAAATGAGGTGGCTCCTGGTTTGGATCTGGTTTGTTTTAGCCTGTGGGTTCTTGGAATAAATTAACTTTTTTTTTTTTGAAGCTGCATGGAAGGCTGGAACATCCTCCCTGTGTCAGAATATGTTGCCAATGTAACTTTTCCTTTATTTCAGCAACAGCGCACTGTTTATAGGCTGACACTGGTGAAAGCTTGGAATGTGGATGAACTCAAAGCCTATGCTGACCTGATATCCCTCGGTAAACCAGACTTCATTGAGGTCAAGGTGAGCTGCACAGAGCTATTTTATTTTTTTTCCATCAGTATTTTACTGTTTTCCTCCCTATTTCACACACCCCGCCCCAGTCTTAAACTTGTACAAGTAAATGCATTTCTCCCAAAGATTTCAGTGATGCATAAGGAACTTATCTCTGGCTTTTAAAGTCAGGCAGCCAGGCTTCTAGTATTCTATGTGTGCATTTGGAGTAGTCTTCAGTGTTACACAAGACAAGCTTTGTACCAGCCAGCATCAATTTCTGCCCAACAGAATCATAACCCTCTGGTCGTTTTTTGTATTTCTCATGAAAGCAGACACTGATAAACAGATATTCCTTCTTTTATGTCAACCAACATTTTAAACCAAATATTCTGGGACAAGCTGGTAGCTTGTGGTATTATTCTTCCCATCCTGGCCTTGAATTCTGCTGAGGAAAAAGGTAATGTCTGGCTTACTGATGCGGTATTTCTCAGGCTGTGCAAAATGGGGAATACTACCCTCTGGAACTGGAAGAGCTACTAACAGCAGGGCAGGAGGTGCTTTATCTTAGTATTAATCAATTTAGTATATAGGGAATGTAAAAAAGGCACATTACAAAGTGTTCTGTAAAGAATCACTATCAGCATTTTCATCCAGCAACTCCCTTGCGGACCAGCACGTTTACCTCAGGTCTGTATTTTCGCAGCTCTATTACTTCTGGACTTTCTCTTTTCTCTTTTCTTTCTCTCTTTCCTTTTTTTTAAACTTTATTTACTACTGCTTTGAAGAAAAAACCTGGGGTTTGCTGCAATTTCCTTATGAAACAAAACCCAAAGGTTTTGATATTATCAGTATTGAGAGGTCTCTTTCTCTCTGAATGTGCTGCTGAAGTTGATAGTTTGGTACAAAATAAGATTTTGAGTATGGTCGGAGAAGCCTCAGTTTTATAATGTGTATCAGACTGGTTTATATTCCTCAGGTACAACCTAGCAGTAGGAGTGCTCCTATGGGGCCCTTCCTACCTTGCATCTCCTGACTCTGTTACTGCAGCCTGGTAATACCAAGGTCCTTTCTTCCAGTGTGCAAGGAAGGCAGAGCTGAGTGTGCACACCAGTGCTGAGTATGAGGCTGTAGTGTACATGCTACTTGGACTGCTCTGTCATGTGTAGTGACTTTAATTACTAAAATGAGTCAGGTGTAAATTAATCGATGTTTCTGAGTGCAGATTCCCCTGAGCGTTCTCCAGGGTGAACATCTGTCTCCTCCAAGGCAGAGGGCTGCTGTTCCCTTTGCCTGGGGATGGATTCAGCCTTGCAGTTGTGGTTTCCCAACAGCTCTTCCCTGGCAAAATCATGCCTCAGACTGCCAGGGAAATAGGTGAGAAAAGAGGTGGTCATAGAGGTATTCCCATGGTGGTCATAGATACTCTTCTGGCTGGGACAGGCTTCTGCCCAGACTGCTTCAATCAAAAATGTTGTTGTTGCACTCCAAGTGCTTCAAAATGCTTTTCAGATCTCAGACGGTGAGGACTTTCTCTGAGGAAGGGATATCTATTGAACACTTCACCCTGTTTGCGAAAGTATGAACTGAGGCAGAGAGGAGGGGCTGCATGACATTCCCCAAAACCACGTAGCATGGTACTGTAACTGGGCGTTCGGCATCACTTGTGTACCTGCCAACAACAGCTGCAAAGGGGGTTCAAAGGGGTGCAAGACAAGGAAGGCAGAGGGGTGTACCTGGCACCTGCTGGCCATGTGCTGTTGGGTGGGTTTGGGTCTTTTTGTGAACAAATACTAGTGTAAGTTTGCAGGTTTTGTTTGGTTTTTTTTTTTTTTAAAAAAAGTGTATGCTGTTTAATGTTACTTAATTAAATTTGCAAGTGGGATGCTTTGATCTAAATGTAGGTTTTTTCAGAAATATTCCAGCAGGTAAGTGAAGTTCTGCAAGTGCTGGAGGGCAGAAGTGTCTACCAGGGTGCTGATCCTTGTCAGATCATGGTGTCTTCAAGCTAAGGGACGGAGTATCTCATGCCTCAGTTTCTTCTTCCATGAATGGTTTAGCGTTGTGCCTATACTATGGCCACAAAAGCAGTCTGTAGTTGGCACGTGTCTCGTCTTTCTAATGCCAAGAGCAGTAGTCAGGGACACAGGGAAACTCGGGTTTCAAGCCTTTTCAAAGGATGCACCATCTCTCTCCCTTGTCTCTGCTAGTTGCTGTACTTGGGCTGGGAGCAGTGGGAAAAGTCTTTCCCTGGTTACAGCTCTCATTACAAACCACAGTACAGTGTTTCACAACTTCATTGCGATCTGTACACTCAAAGTCCCAAAAAACATCTTCTACAGTTTGTTCTTTGCTTCCAGTCTAATGGAAGGAGGAACATTTTCCAAAGCTCTCAAAACCATACAGCAAGTCTGACAGCAGCTAAGCCCTGCAAGACAGAAGCGAGCAGCTGAGTACAAGAAAACACACTAACTCCTTTTCAGCTTCAGCAACAGAAATTAATCGTCAGGGTGCTGCCCCACCTCATTCACCAGCAGGCTCTGAAATAGTGTCCAAATTGTTTTTCATTTAATTACTTTTAAATAGAGCTGCACTGTCCCGTTATCTTAATTTCAAAGACAGGAAAGCAGGGTTCATATACTTGAAGCATGAAGCACACTGTTGTGAGCAGTGTTGCTGGTGCACCCGTTTGCTGCAGGAGCTGAACTGATGTTAATTGCTGTCTGAAACAAGTGGTGCAGCTCTGTGCTGGCACAACATTTGGGGTTTAAATGGCATTTCCATCCCTTTTAAAAGTCACAAAATTTTGTGATGGCTTCTGTGGAGCAGGGGATTTTCTTGACACTATGTTGTGTTTAAGTAGACCCTAAGTTGGACGAAAGGTCTTGCTCACAGATTTTTGGGAGATATTTTTATGTGAGAGCAGGGGTTTTTTTAATAAAGTTGCCTTTCTTCCTTGCCTCTTTGGAGCAATTGTAATGTTCCAAAAGGTGGGCACTTGGGTGCTCTGCAGATGACAAGCAGCTCACACTAAATACAGTATTAGCCCAGTCAGTGGCCTTACTTGTTTTGGATCGTTTCATCTGCCAATTCCTGCTGAACAGCAGTGTTTCTAAAATGTAGAAGATTTGGCTTGGTAGGGAGGCACAATAGCTTTCTCCTCTTGCTGCACTCTCTGTGACTTTGAAATGTGAGGGGATTACATGGTTTCTCACCTGAAGTGTGGAAACAATTTTTCCCTTTTCTTGGCCAGAAGGAGTAAGTGGTGTGTTCTGGAGTGGCTGATGAACAATGAGTTGTGTTGCTGCAGGGTAGCAGGAGAGGCTGACAGAGGGGACGTCGTCTTAAGGACGGCTTCCTTACTTGGCTGTCCTTCTCTGAAATGTTGATTGCTGGTGGGGTGGTGTGCCCCCCATGCTGCTGGAGATGTTCGTGTTGCTGCTGTGCCTGTACTCAGACCCTTACCCTATGGTCTGACCTAACTGAATTAGTAGGTTACCCTCCTTTGCATTCAGCTGTGTGCTCTGCAGACAGCTTGTTTCATCTGATCTTCTTTAATCCTGGCTGGCAAAGCTCTTGTCCAATACCCTACCCATGAGATCAGCCTTTTCTTACGGTAGGATTGGTGGTGCAGATGGCTGCTGCAGTGGTTTTAGAGGCATCTGAGCTGTGCTGTTGAGCAAACTGGAGTCAAGAATGCTTCAAGGGGCTTCATTGCTTCTCCCTGTGCACCTGTGGGGTGAAGCAAAGAGCCAGGGTCTCTGTCCCTGCGATGTTTCACTTCTCTGGAATAAAAGGTGAGCAGATCTTCTTCTCAGCAAAGGAGAACAGCAAAAGAGGGGCTGCATCATACCCTGCCCCCCAAAGCCTAGGAGTTCACGACAGTGCAGGCAAAGTGTATGTAAGCAGAGTAATCATATAGATACAATCCCACAGCATTCAAAGTCATACTTGATACAATATTACATAAAGTCAGGAGTTAAATTCTGACCCAAAGGAAGGCAGGTAGGGTTGAGGTGTGTTCACATCTAGCACTCATTATTGCTGTCAGTATTCCCTTTCATGCACTCTATGTATTTATTGATCTGTACTTAGACAAAAATTCCTGCCAGTGCATAAGTGGCCTTTAGTCCAGGCCCAGCAGTTGCAGTGTTCACACAGTGTTTGTGACCTGGGAATTTCCCCCAAAAGACTCGATATTTTTGATTAAAAGTAATTTCTTGTGTTCCTTCGAAGCATATTGGAGAATCTATTTGGCATGTGGATAGGGCTTAGCGTGTTTTTTTTTTTTCCAGAACCCCAGTGTGATAGGTGAAAAAGGCAAAGACCAGGTCCTGCTCAAAGCAAATAAACAAAAAAATACTACAAGATACACTGCAAAGCATCTGCCAGAAGATGAGGCTCATCTCAGTGGGATTTCCTGGTTAAATACTTGAGATAAATGACCTTAATTTACAATGAATGTAGCTAATCCCCTGTTGCTCTGGAGAGGCTCATGGGGTGGAGTGGATAGCGATTTAGATTCTTGCAGGGCTTAATACTTGTTCTCATTTACATGAGTATCTTACAGCAGTGTAACTCTGTGGGACCCTGTTCTCTTACTTAAGCCAATAGAAATTTGCCTTGACTACCCTTTTGTAAAACCCAAGGAAGAATCAGTCATGTGGTTATTAAATACACATCAATTCTATTTATTGCCTTTATCTGTTTTAATGCTGTAATATCACTGTCACAGTTGCATGAAGTTGATTGTTATATTTAACATCTAGAATGTGCAACTCATCTTTTTGCAATGTTACCCTCTTTGTTTTAAAAGCTAGAGGCTTGTGTTGACATGCAGTATTTTGCAATTTGTATTCTTTCTTAAACCAAAGGGGCAAAAGGATTTTGAAGTAGAAACGTGTGTCCTAAAGAACTCATTCAGACGTATGCGAGTGGAGTGTGCTGCAGGGTCATGTTGGTGCAAGGCTGGATGAGTGCACAGAAACCCAGTATGCACCTTCGGTCATTGCAGACATACCACGAAGCAGCTGGGCACACTTGCATGTTTAATTGTGGCTGGGTCCACGTGTCCTCTCTGCACTGTCAGTAGCTTTAAGGCTGTGTGTATGCAAGTGTGCATGTCAAGTGGTCAGCATTGCAAACATGGCTTTGGTTTCTAGAACTGCTTCTGCAATGGTGAGGGAGATCTGATTTCTGTGGTCAGAGCTGCAAGTGGAATGACATCCCTGGGAAAGTGGTCTTTATTTGCTAAAGTGAAGCTTCATCTTGCAGCCCTCAATAGCAGTGTGGCTTCCTGCCTGAGCAGAGCCTTGCTGCTTCTCTCTGTTTCAATTTAAGAAAGGAAAAAAAAAAAACCCCAAAGCTTGCCTGGCTTGTCCTTTGTTTGAAGGCTGTTCATACCATGGTGCTGTCTGAGGGCAGGGCTCGGGCAGAGTGGAGATGAGAGTTGTGGCACTGCACAGAATTTCCTCAAGCCTTTGTGAAATCAGTTTTCAGCCACCTGAAAGCACTTGTCCCTGATTGTTCTGCAGCTCTGCCTCCAGCGCAGCACCCTTGCGCTGAGCTCGTGTTGTTGCATGGGCTCAGTGTCCAGCAGTGTTAAGGACAATGTTCTGGGACTGCAGCTCCTGCTCTTGGTGTCTGAAGCTTTGCTATGAAATTAAAATAGCAAGTAAATGTCTGGAAGGAAGGACCAGAGGGAAGTATCTGTCCCAGTCTGCTCTGTCTTGTCATATTAAACAGTAAAGATTATTTAAGTGCTTAAAATAATGAGGAAAATGTGCTCTGCTTTAATGAGTCTTTAATTGCATGCAGCAAGAGGCTATTGCCCCCACCTGTCAAAAAGCTACTCAGAGTCTTGTTGCCATTCCAGTCTGCATTTAGATGAAGAAACGGTGAAGTTAAAAATCTCCTGTCCTAGTGCCTGCTATAAAATAAATCCAAACAATGTATAATTTCCATGCCTAAAAAAAAAAAAAACTACTGACCACTTACTGTTCTCTCCAAACTGCGAGCTGTGGGTCTAATAGCCTGCCTGTATTTCCCAAGGACAAGACACGAGGTGTGGACGCTCCAAGGTGGCCAGGGTAGGCAGTGGCAGGGCTGGATGGGGCTGTTCATGGGATTGTACCACCTCCCCATCATGCTGGAGAGCTGTAGGGCAGTCAGGCACCTGAGGGCTCTGACTCTGCTGGATAAATCCCAGTTGCCCTGGGCTGCCATGGAAAGCTGCCTCTGGGTGGGTCCTGAGCAGTGTCTGCTGAAAGCTGCTTCTTTCCTTATTAGTATCTGTGGGTGACAGAGGCAGGAACCCAGCTTGCTATTTCTGCTGATCTAGCTAAAGCTTGCAAGTTACTAATAGATGTGTCTGAGGAGTTAAGCTTGAGATCAGTGGTTTTTTTCATGCTGTGAGTACATAGTAAGGCTTGGTAACAAGTTTCACTGCAAACATAGGTGAGTGATTAAATTTTGAATTTTCAAGTGACCCTGCTGCACGTTTTGTTGAAAAGTCAGTCTTTTGTCCAAATCTGTGTTGATACAAATACCTTTCTGAAATTGAGGAGGAATTTTTGCAGTCCAGCACTGGGCTTGGGTGTAAATGTATTACTCTCGTCTATTTTTTGTGTTTCAATAAAGGTTAGTATCCAAAAGAAGCTCAGGGCATGGAGATTGCATTAGGCTTGTGTGGCTTTTAGACATGACCAAGGGAAGCTGTAGAAAATATAGAGCATATGGTGACTGGTTGTGTGTGATGGTCCAGTGTTGCTGTGCTCAGTTAACAATCTGTAAATAATAACTTTATGTCCGTGGCCCTGAGTACTTGCTTGCAATAGAAGGGCTAGCACCATTTGCTGTGTTTTGCAGATGGGGAAACTGAGGCAGGGTAAGAGTGGGTCATAGCAAAGCAGGTCACTTGCTGAAAATTCACCTCCTGCCTTCCAGTCTAAGTCTTTCTACTCCTCCTGCCTCTCTCTTTGCAGTCTCTCTTTAACGAGGCATAAGGAGCAGGGGGGTGAGTGATTTAACAGTGGCCATTTCTCTCTTGATATCTATATGGCTCATTTTGAAGAGCTGGAATGAAAGGCTGCGAGCAGCATTTCAGAGTTTAGCTTTTACAGGAGGAGTTCCTTTGACTTCAGGGGAGCCACTGAAGATTTATGGGCTGCTGTAGCACCAATCTGCATGTGGCTGTACATGTGGTGCATCTGGAGAGCTGGTGTTGAATATTTGGGTTATGCTGTGTAACTAACCATTTCCATTCCTGCTTTTCATATTTAACTGACACAAATAAACCAATGTCCTTTGTTAAATCAACTTGAAAGTGATTATTAAAAACAACCAATGAGCCTGAGTCCTCTCCAGGGAGGAGTGGACGTGCATGAGAGCTTGTGTATATAATTTGGACAATGCTGATGCTTGGATCATAAGCATTTTTATTGCGGAGAGTGCAATCTATCAACATGTCATTTGAGGCTTTTTATATTTGTCTCAGGTCAGGGCTGCCCCAGTTTTTAAACAGTGGCTCTGTCACTCAGCAGCTTGGCTGACACTGCTCTTTTGTTAATTCACATGAGCTTCAATTAAACAGATTTTATAAATTGTGGGCTAGGAGTTAAGAAAACTCTTTTGTTTGATAATTAAGTTGGGAAGCCTGGAGTTTCAGAGTTGAGAAACAAAGTGCTGTCATATTTAGGTCCCCAGTAATCTTTCCTTCATAGCCCTATGGATTAAAATGATTGCTGGCTGTCAAGATCTCCAGCAAGGAGCCAGATCACAGTAGAAGAAATGTGCTTCTCGTGGTTTTGCTGCAGCAGTAATCATCTTGGCACAAGGTGCTGCTTAAATACAGTTGTGCATGCTCGGCTCTGTTACAGCAGCACAGAAATCCAGAGCATGCCCAGCATGGTTGCTCTGGATTCATACCGGCATAACTGAGAATAGCTGAGATACCTTGAAATGCAGAAGCTTTGAAAAGCATTTGGCCAAAGGTATGTGTCATGATTAGGATGCTAAAAGCACCCTTATTAATGACTAATTAAGAGGCAGCATCATGATGTTGCTACTGCAGGGAAGTTGGTGTAAGAGCTTAGGGTGTACAATAGAATGGTTTCCTTTTTTAATACTTGATGTCTTAATAACTGTCTTCGTCTGTTACTGAAAAACATAACACGACTGCCCGAATCAACTGTTCACATTTTTTAAGTGGTATCAGCACTGTTAATTAACTCAAGTTTTAAGAAGTTGGGAAAGTTGAAAGCTGATGTGCTTTCTCTTGGTGTGCTGCTAAGCTGATTTTCATTGATTTGTGCTTGTGAATTAATCAGCCATCCAAGCACTTAGTTATTCCATTTCCCTCCGTGCTTTCTTTGCTTGTAAATGATATCTTTGAAGTTTATTAAAAGAGTGACTCATAGAATCATAGAATAGAATCATAGAATCATTTAGATTGGAAAAGACCTTTAAGATCATCTAGTGGAGCTTCCTAAGAATTTTCCCCCTCTGTAGTCATACATTTTTCATGCTGCTCAAATCATAATCTGTATAATGAACATGGTGAAAATATTGCTATATGGAGCTGTGTCTATACAGCTGAACTTTGGAGATACATATCCTATTATTTGCGTGGATGGTGGCTCTAATACAAGAACTTAAAATCTTTTTCAGACTTCCAGAGCTGGGCTAAAAAATTAATGTACTCCCCTGACTTGTCTGCAGTTGTACACAGTCAACCTGTTTCCATGCTGACTCTGAGTTACGGTGCACAGCTCTAATATCCTTTGAGCAGATTAATAGAGGATGTCCCTCGTAAATTTACCAGCAAGAAAGTAATTGCTTCCAAAACTTGTACAGTTTCTAATTAGCATGAGTCTGTTTCTTTTGTAGCCCTATGTAAGCACTGCATGGTTCACCTTGATCTAATTTTAAGTGTTTGCAAAGTATCTGTCTCTGTTTATTGCTGGACATGATGTGCTCAACTTTAGATGAATTAGGTCTTGGGAATGCAGTGTCAGCTGGGACCAGGTACCATAAATAGCGTGGATGCAAATGCTGTTTAAAAGAAGTAGAAGTGTTCTTCACAGAGGAAAAACATGAGAACGCAAAACATAATTATCCATAAAATTGTGGGCGCTCTGTTTTAAAGATCGGTGCTTGATGGGATTTTGTGACTGGAATAAAATAACTTGGCCAAAGAGCAAAGGTGATGAAACCACCTAGAGAAGTATAGAGGAGTTGGGCTTTTGTCTAGAAGAAAAGCTGTTTGTGTGAGTTTGCCCTTTTGGGTGCCGGTGGGTTTGTGACCTGTGTTGCAATACCACAGGTTAAACCAGTTGGATGAGCCTTTAATGAATTTTATGTGGAAGCAAATAAGCAAAACTCCATCTCAGCAAGCCACATACTGCTGAGCTGATTTATAAGAATTTTACTAACTTAAAGATGGAGCAAAGTGGTAGTGAATTTGAGGTCATGGCTAAGACTAAATCAGTAATTCAAGAGATTCAAGTGATAAAATCTCCAAATTAAGAGCTGCTGATCTCAAAATGGTGAGGCTGAAGTTGGGTGGAGTGGGGTGTAGGAGAACTTGAGGGGTTGCATTCACTGACTAGTGATTGTTGCAGGGCATGGAGCTGGGTGCTGCAGGGGATGGGTATTGCAGTGACCTGGAGGAGCTCAGCTTCTGTTGCAAGCAAATCACCCAAACCAGCAGTGCTTGTGTCTTGGCTTTGTGTAGGGCACAGCAGAAATGCATGTCCTGTTCTGACATGCCCTCCTTCGGTCTGTTTGCTGTATCGGGTGGTTGGGAAGGGAGCTGGAGCAAGAACCTACTATCTCTGCTGACTTAATACAATTAAATCTGAGATTGAAGGTGTCTTTTGAACAATGCCATTTCTAAATTAGTGACTAGTTTTGTGTGTGCTTCCAGAAAATGATCAGAAAAGCTGTTTCCCCAAAGACTCATGCTCCTGCCTGTTCACTAGTGAGCTACAGAGCTTTGCAGACTGATGTGCAGTGGGAAACTTCTCTCCATGCTCTGCCCAAGGGATGTTCATAGTGCTCATCACATCAGCCTGCATGTGCTGGGTACTTCCCACCCCATGGACTAGCTTTTTTTTGGGTGCAGATACAACATGCCAGCACTGCCAGTACTGTGTGATCTTTACTTCTGCCAAGTCAGGGGAGATCAGGTGTGATGGGGGCTTTAGGGGGGTGTGTAAGCAATGGTGATGTCCTTTTGGCTGGCAGACGGTGTCAGTGGGAGATCCGCAATCGGTGCAAATCAATCATAAAAAAAAATCCCTCAATGTTTCCTGTGGATGTTCGCTCTGGGGTGATTACTTCAGCTCGCAGTGTTTCACAAAGCAGCACGGACTTTTTGTGGAGTGGTAGGATTATAGAAATTCCTCAATTGTTCTGGTAGCCTTTGACCAAAACAACACAAGCTGCTTTTTAATGTCATCAAGTCTATTCTACTCAATAAAAAAATAAGAATAAGAATTTTTCTACAGCACCAACTTAAGCCTGGATTTTCACCCTCCCTCTGTGTGTGTGGAAGGTGCAGGCAGAGATGGACTCTTTTCCAAACAGTTCTCAGTATTTACTGAATTGATTTAAGCAAAAGATAGTAAGAGTGAGATGAGCTGGAGGGAGTTTTTACAAATGCCTTTATATTTTGGGGTGTTTGCTCATGTACTCAGCCCTGAAAAATAATCTGTGTGTTTACTGACTGTGTTTGCACTGGCTTTACTGTGCCAATGTTATCTTCGTATCTAGTTCATGGTCTTCAATATCCAGGGGGGATATTGAGCAGTTTGGTCAAGTGCCCCTGATCTCCTTTTTTTGTTTGTTTGTTTTTTAACAAGGGTCTGGAGCGCTGAATGCCTGGCAGTTGCTGTAGCTGTCTTTTTCCTGTAGTTGAGGTCTTGGGGGAAAAGCTGCCACTCCCACCCAACAGGCATTTGGTGAGCAGCCTGCAGACCTCCATACAAACAGAGCTGCTGATACCAAGACAGAGAATTAAAGAATAATCCTAGAAACTGGTGACTTGTGTTTCTTTAGCTAGATGGAGGAGGCTGAACAGAGTTTTCTGCCTGGTTTCTAGAAGCACTTGGCCATGTGAGGCTTCGTGTTCATCCTTTCATGCTGGCATTGAGGGTCTTGGTGGAACCTTAAATTGCTGGAGGTAGCAGCAGAGCCAGCAGCAAACCAGCTCTCATGGTCTGCTCTATGGTCACCTCTAAACAGCAAGCTCATTGCTGAGCAACTGGGGTACTTGTGCCTCCCAAGGAGTGAATAAACAACAAGGAGCAGCACCTTCCTCTAGCCTTGACATTTTCTTACAGTTTTGTAAGCCTTGTCCTAACTGGAAGCTGGAGGAACAGTGCTGCCATGGAGAGGAGCAGACCAGGGTTGAAGCAGGCTGGATTAGGTAGATGAGGTTTCAGCAGTGCCACGATGCTGTCCAGGGTGGCCATCCTTCCTCCCACACAGCTTCCCCCATGGCCCCATGCAAATCTTTGTCTCCCTTTTTTCCAGGCTGTAAAAGGAGGGTAAGAGCACATCCTTCCCAGAGATGTTGACTTGCTGGCTTCATTAAGGATCATTAGGTTCCTGACTACTGCAGAAAAACAGCTTAGAGCAGAGGGGCAGAAGTAAAGCCTGTTATTTTGGGGGGAACTCTGTTTTTGCCCCCAGTGAAGATGCTTTCATCCCCATGGAGATGCTTCTGGTTTAGCAAAGGTCTTAGAGAATGGAATGGGTGATGTGGCACCAGACTGTGCAAATTCACCATTTCTGCACCTTTAAAGCCCAATTCCATCCTTCTGGTTTGAACCTAAAATTAGCACTTGTCTCCAAAAGACCTCAAGGTCACAAACGTCTTCTGCTTTGTTCCACTTTTGCACTATTTAATTTTTTTTCTAGTGATTTGCTCTTTGTGCTCTCAAGAATCATACACTTTGTGCATGCACAGAAGAGAAGGGTGATTTGCACACTTGAAGATAACTCCCCCCCCTCCACCCCTGCTGTTTCTCTGGGCTCAAGCTGCTGCTACCCTGCCAGCATCTGCATCTATACCTTTCTCCTAATGAGCCACATCTCTGCCAGTGCTTGGTCTGGGCACCTCTGCCTGGTGGGACTCTGCCCAGCCTATCTGTGCATGGATGTGTGACGCTTTGCAAATGCCCATTTCTTACACCAACATGGGGAGGATTTTATTTTTTCCTGTAAAATGACCAGTAGAGATCCTTGAGATCTCTGGATCCAAATGATCATGTGAAAAGAGCTGAGCGTTTTACTCAATCTCCAACATTGTTGAATTCATAGCACCCCAGGTTACAGTTGCACGGACACCACAGGGAAGACAGAAAAATGGGTTTCAGAGTGTCAGTTCTGAACTGTCAGACAGTTCAGACTGTTTTTTCATCTTGACTGCCAAAATGCTCTTGATCTGGGGCATTTAACAGCAATTGTCTGCAGCTAAAATAGATGCTTTTAATTCTCTCATAATTAAATTGAACAGCTGGAAGGAGAGAGAGCCAGCACTGTATGGCTGGGGGAGCTTCCCCTGGCACAGTTAGGGAGGAGGGCATGTAGGATGGTTTTACAAGGGCCTGGAATGAGATTTAGAATGCTTTGGGTTGGAAGGGACCTTGAGAGATCATCGAGCCCAACCCCCCTGCAGTGAGCAGGGATTGAACCTGTGAACTTGGCGTTATTAGCACCATGTTATAACCAACTGAGCTATTTGTATGGATACTAGAGGACAATGGCAGAAATCACAGTCTTGCCTTGGAAGGGGAGGGGTCCTTACCTCTGCAGCACATAAGACAGTTATTTCTAAAAGTGTCACACTGACTTGTTGCATTGGTTGGTTGTGAGAATTTTTTCCAGGCATGTTGTGTTTCAAAATGAAGTGAACTTCTCCAAGGTCCCTTGGTAGCTCAGGAGCACAAGCATCCTCCATTTGAATGCTTTTAAAGCTATTTTCCAGGATAAAGACTAACCTGTTGTCATGGTTTAGCCCCAGCCAGCAACTAAGCACCACCCAGCTGCTTGCTCACTCCCCCTGCCCTGGTGGGATGGGGGAGAGAATCAGGAGTAAGAGTGAGAAAACTCATGAGTTGAGGTAAGAACAGTTTAATAATTGAAATAAAGTAAAATGGTCATGATAACAACAATACAATAATAAAAATATACAAAGCAAATGATGCACAATGCAATTGCTCACTACCTGCCAACCCATACCCAGTCAGTTCCCAAGCAATGATCGCTGCCCTCAGCTTATACACTGAGCATGAGGTCATATGGTATGGAATAGCCCTTTAGTCAGTTTGGATCAACTATTCTGGCTGTGCCCCCTCCCAGTTTCTTGTGTACCTGGCAGAGCATGGGAAGCTGAAAAGTCCTTGACTAGCATAAGCAGTACTTAGCAACAACTAAAACATCAATGTGTTATCAGCATTCTTCTCATACTAAATCCAAAACACAGCACTATGCCTGCTACTAGGAAGAAAATTAACTCTATCCCAGCTGAAACCAGGACAGTATGCACCCCTTATTCTATACCATCTATGTCATGCCCAGGTCCTACCTTTCCAATGCATTCTAATTAATCACCACCACTTTCCCTATCTTGATACATACACACAGATATCATTCCCTTTATCTATGGGCCATCCTTCTAAAATGTCCATTGAATTCATTTAGTCCATGACTTTGGGTTCCATCTGTCATCACAGTCTTTCAGAGCAGGAGAGGTGGTGTGTGGTGTTGGATTGCTGCATGCTGAAGCCAGTTCTCATTCCAACACTACTGCACTTTGCTCGGTTTCATCAAAGTTCATCTTCATTAAGCTGGGCGATTCTTACTGTAATAACATTGATGTGGCATATAGCAACCATAAAAGAGATGACATACAGTATTATATATGAATTAACATCATACAGTTCAGTTCATTGGCTGTTTTCACCCAAAATCAAATCCCCTTGAGGTACACATCGGACTTCCCCATTCTTTTGCATCACCCACCAAGTGCACCCAGGTCCTTGAGCAAAAGCAGTCCCATGAATGGGTTTGCCTTTGCCCGAGGGGGAAGTAACCCAGACTGTCTTCCCCAGCATATTTTTTTATGTGCACTACAGGGACTTTATCTCCTTCTACAGTGTGTAAAAGTTTTGATTGGGCAGGGCCAGCTCAATTGGCAGATCCCCTAGTGTTGACTAACCAGGTGGCTTTCGCTGAATGTGTATCCCAATGTTTGAATGTCCCACCATCCATTGCTTTCAGGGTAGTCTTTAACAGTTGTATTGTTCAATTTTCCCGGGGGCTGGTGCATGATAGGGGATGTGATATACCCACTCAATGCCATGCTCTTTGGCCCAGGTGTCTGTGAGGTTGTTTCAGAAATGAGTCCCGTTGTCTGACTCGATTCTTTCTGGGGTGCCATGTTGCCACAGGACTGGCTTTTCAAGGCCCAGGATGGTGTTCCGGGCGGTGGCATGGGGCACGGGATATGTTTCCAGCCGTCTGGTGGTTGCTTCCACCATGGTGAGCACATAGCGCTTGCCTTGGTGAGTTTGTGGGAGTGTGATATAATCAATCTGCCAGGCGTCTCCATATTTATACTTCAGCCATAGCCCACCATACCAGAGAGGTTTGAACCGCTTGGCTTGCTTGATTGCAGTGCATGTTTCACATTCATGAATAACCTGTGCAATGCTGTTCATAGTTAAGTCCACCCCTCGATCATGAGCCTATCTATATGTTGCATGTCTTCCTTGATGGCCTGAGGTGTCATGGACCTACCAAGCTATAAATAATTCACCCTTATGTTGTCGGTCCAGATCTACCTGAGCCACTTCAGTCTTAGCAGCCTGATCCACCTGCTGGTTGTTTTGATGTTCTTCAGTGGCCCAACTCTTGGGTACATGAGCATCTACGTGATGTACTTTTACAACCAGGTTCTCTATCCAGGCAGCAGTATCTTGCCACAGTGCGGCAGCCTAGATGGGTTTGCCTCTGTGCTGCCAGTTGCCATTGCTGCAATCACCCCCACAGGGTATTTGCCACCATCCGTGAGTCAGTACAGAGATAAAGTACTGGCCACTTTTCTCGTTCAGCAATATCTAAAGCCAGCTGGATGGCTTTCACCTCTGCAAACTGACTCGACTTCCCTTCTCCTTCAGCAGTTTCTGCAACTTGTCGTATAGGTCTCCATACAGCAGCTTTCCACCTCCGATGCCTTCCCACAAGACGACAGGACCCATCAGTGAACAGGGCATATTGCTTTTCATTTTCTGGCAATTTATTATACAGTGGGGTCTCCTTAGCATGTCACCTCCTCCTCTGGTGATATTCCAAAATTTTTGCCTTCTGGCTAGTTCATGATCGCTTCCAAGATTCCTGGGCGACTGGGGTTTCCTCTTCAAGTCTGTTGTGTGATTAGTGCAACCCGCTTACTCCACGTAACATCAGTTGCATGATGTGTAGAGGGGACCCTCCCTTTGAACATCCAGCCCAGCACCAGCAGTCAGGGTGCCATCAGGAGCTGTGCTTCAGTACCAACCACTTCCGAAGCAGCTCAAACCCCTTCATATGCTGCCAATATCTCTTTCTCAGTTGGAGTGTAGCGGGCTTCAGATCCTCTGTATCCCCAACTCCAAAACCCTAGGGGTCGACCTCGAGTCTCCCCTGGTGCTTTCTGCCAGAGGCTCCAGGTAAGGCCATTCTCCCCGGCTGCAGTGTAGAGCACATTTTTAATATCCTGCCCTGTCTGGACTGGCCCAAGGGCTACTGCATGAACTATCTCACGTTTAATTTGTTCAAAGGCTTGTTGTTGCTCAGGGCCCCATTTGAAATTGTTCTTCTTTCGGGTCACTTGATAGAGAGGGCTTACGATCTGACTGTAATTTGGAATATGCATTCTCCAAAAACCCACAACGCCTAAGAAAGCTTGTGTTTCCTTTTTGCTAGTTGGTGGGGACATAGCTGTTATTTTGTTGATCACATCCATTGGGATCTGATGAAGTCCATCTTGCCATTTTATTCCTAAAAACTGGATCTCCTGTGCAGGTCCCTTGACCTTACTTTGTTTTATGGCAAAACCAGCCTTCAGAAGGATTTGGACTATCTTTCCCTTCTCAAAAACTTCTTCTGCTGTATTGCCCCACACAATGATGTCATCAATATACTGCAGATGTTCTGGAGCTTCACGCTGTTCCAGTGTCATCTGGATCAGTCCATGGCAAATGGTGGGGCTGTGCTTCCACCCCTGGGGCAGTCAATTCCAGGTGTACTGAACACCCCTCCAAGTGAAAGCAAACTGGGGCCTGCACTCTGCTGCCAAAGGGATTGAGAAAAACGCATGAGCGATGTCAATTGCGGCATATCACTTGGCTGCCTTTGACTCCAGTTTGTATTGAAGTTCTAGCATGTCTGGCACGGCAGCACTCACTGGCGGTGTAACTTCATTCAGGCCACGATAGTCTACTGTCTCCACTCTCCATTAGACTTTCGCGCTGGCCATATGGGACTGTTAAAGGGTGAGCGAGTCTTGCTGATCACTCCTTGGCTCTCCGGTCGACGAATCAGTTTATGGATGGGAATCAGGGAGTCTTGGTTGGTGCAATATTGCCGCCAATGCACTGTTGTGGTAGTCATCGGCACCTGTTGTTCTTCGACCCTCAGCAGCCCCACAATAGAAGGGTCCTCTGAGAGACTGGGCAAGGTGGACAGCTGTTTAATTTCCTCCCTTTCCAGGGCAGCTATACCAAAAGCCCACCGGTACCCTTTTGGGTCCTTGAAATACCCTCTCCTGAGGTAATCTATGCCAAGGATGCACGGAGCCTCTGGGTCAGTCACAATGGGGTGCTTTTGCCACTTATTCCCAGTTAGGCTCACTTCAGCCTCCAATACAGTGAGCTGTTGGGATCCCCCTGTCACTCCAGAAATACAAATGGGTTCTGCCCTTCCATAGCTTGATGGCATTAGGGTACACTGTGCACTGGTGTCCACTAGAGCCTTATACTCCTGTGGGTCTGATGTGCCAGGCCATCGAATCCACACAGTCTAGTAAACCCAATTGTCCCTTTCCTCCACCTGGCTGGAGGCAGGGCCCCTCTAATACTCATTGTAGTATTCGTTGTTCACTTCTTGTAAATGTGAATCAAGAGTTCCTTGATTAAGATCGGAAGTAAAGTTAGCCCTCTTACTCTGTGTGGGGAACTGCTCACTGGAAACTGGAGCTGCAATTTTCCTGGGAGAACTGCTTTTTGTAATAGTTTTTCCTTGCAACTCACACACCCGTGCCTCTAGGGTCGAGGTAGATTTTCCATCCCACTTCCTCATGTCCCCTCTGTGATCACGCAGGTAAAACCACAGGGTGCCCCTTGGTGTGTATCCTCTATATCCTCTCTCTTGAGCATAAGGACGTTGACTCCTAATGGCTGAGATACTGGTCTGTACAGGTGGGGAGTAGGATATATCCTATTTGAGTTGCTGGACCTTCTGGGACAGTTTCTCTACAGCCAAGACACAGGCCCCTAGGGAGGAAGAGATACTTTCTTCGTATTCCTGGAATCAGCAAAACACAGTACTATGCCCACTACTAGGAAGAAAATTAACTCTATCCTAGCTGAAACCAGGACACCTGTGTTTTACTGCTGGGGAAGCCTGGGCACACAGTAGTTTAGTGATGTGTCACTGAGACAGAGACCGATTTTCGATGCCATCTCCAAATTTGTTACCTTTCCATAAGATACACTGTGAAGTGGGGGCAAAACAGACTGTTTTCAGGGTTTGGTGTGGCTGATGTGCCTGAGCTTGCGAAAGGTTAAGCTGACAGTGACTGTTCCTGTGTTTCTTCTCAGGGTGTGACGTACTGCGGTGAAAGTTCGGCCAGCAACCTCACCATGGCCAATGTCCCCTGGCATGAGGAGGTAGTGCACTTCGTCCAGGAGCTGGCCGACCTCATCCCCGACTATGAAATCGCATGTGAACACGAACACTCAAACTGTCTCCTAATAGCTCACAAGAAGGTGAGACTGTGCCAGGATGTGAGACCAGGCACCATATCTTCTCCTTGGAAGTGTTGCACAATTGCCTTGTTCCAAGCATTTTGTCTTTAGTTAGCTGGATACCTTTTTGGGGGAAAAAAAAGTGTAGCATGTATTACAGAGAGCGCTGTGGAATAGTTACTGAAGCCGCTGCAGGTTGCAGCCGGTCGTGATAACTCACATCACTACTGTGGCAGTCCAGGCAAGAAGCATTTAATGGCTCCAGGAGGAGTTCAGTGCAGTATCTCCTGTGCTTTGTCACGCTCGCTTTGCATTTTGCAAAAGGCAAGAACAAGTCTTGTTTAGGTGGGTCAGCTGGCTTTGTCTTGATTCTATATTTTCATGACGGTTTTCAGCGGTATAGACAGCTTGCTCAGGAATTTACAGCAGAATAGGCTAGGGCTGTGTTTTTCCTCTTCTGGATCTTTGTGATACCTACCAGAACTGTAGACCTCCTTCCTTTCAACTGGAGTTAAGATAATGTATTTTTCTTCCTTTGGAAAAATAATTTTGGCAAAAGACATTGATATGTGGATGTTAACAGAGGATGCTTTCCTTTTGAACTGGAGCTGCCTTTCTGCAAAACTGTTTTGCAGGACAAATGGAGTAACTAGAACAATTATACGTGTTCTCCATCCTAATGATGGAGAAGAGGTAGTGGTGCTGCTTTCTGACACTAATCCAGCATCCCTTTATGCTACTGGAGTGCTTCGCAGGCCAAGCATGTCTCAGCAGCCTGTGTGTGCGTAAAAGGTTTTGTTTGAAACTTGGGTTCCTTCGTAAATACTGTTAACACAATTTGAAATACAAGTAAAATGAAAAAAACCCCAAAATTTAATTTTAAATGATGCAGGATATGAAAAATATCAAGTACAATTTGGCTTTCTGAGCTTCAGAAAAGCTTAATAGAAAGAAAACAGAAATGTATAATAATGCGCTAGCTAGGCAACTGATGGAGCAGCTACTTATTATGCTAATTGTGATGATTTTGCTCTTTGCATATTCTTTGCTTGCATTTGCTGAAGTCAAGGGTGCTCTCGTGTCCCTTGCTTAAATGGGAGCTGGTTTTAGTGAGTGGTGGTGTAGGGCTTACCATGCAAGGTGATTCACAGTATGCACAGGGAATAACTCATTAAAATCACCACTTGCAAAAGATGCAAAATATTTTAAATCCATGTTTGAAAATTATTAGAATCTCATTGTTGAAGACTTTTGCACAGTTACAAAACTGTTGCTTGCTTTTTCAGTTTGCAGTTTTATGGAAACAGCTGTTAAGACACAAAGAAAAATGGGATACCTGGCAGTATTTTTGTTTTAACTCACCTTAAAGTTGCTTTATTTACCGTCTCAGTCTTGGTTGTTGCCACTGGCGACTGTGCCTGAGCAAATCCTTGAATGCAAAATATTCTTTTCCATTCTAAGGTGAAGGGCCCAGGGAAAGAAAGGAAACAGATTGCCACCTAACTTATTGATGCATAATTTAAGTAACACTGTTAGTAACAAGAATAGATTGATACCAGCCCAGGAGGAATTCAACAGCTGCTTTGCTTTCCAAAGCCATTAGGAGAGGGCATCTTTTGGAAACAATCCATACTTGGTACTAAAATAACTAATAAAAAATAAATTTATTTCTCTTATGTTTAATTCTGAATTTCAGGCTCCAGTGGAGAATAAAATTTGTCAGTGTATATTATTTGCAGAAAACCTGTACTCTGGGAACAATCAAACTGTAGTGAGTAATTGCAAAATCAAAGGTATATTTAAAAAGTTAAGGAGTTGCAGGAAGACAGTAATAAAAATCCTTAGGAAATGTGATTTATTTCACTGTGTTCTTCTAGGTCTGAGTTTTGAGGTGTTCAAACAATGATCGTATTAATAATTTTAAATGCCAGTATTGAAATGCCAGCCCATACAAGAGAGTCTGGAAATGTCAGAGAAATAATGCATGTTGCTTGCAGCCTCTGCTCCTTGATTTATGCAGAATTGCTGATTGGCACCTGCTTACTTGATGAAAAATAGCTTAGGACTTAGGCTCTGAAGTCTCTTAAGGCCAGGGATTTAGGCAGAAAAAGGGATTTTTAGGTAGAGGAAACTGCAGTTTGTGTGTCTAGTGTTATTTTCTTTTCTCTGGAAATCAAGAGGTGATACAGAGACAGGAGCTGTTGCATTTTTGGGATACTTCAGCGTCTTAAAAATCTACCACTAGGCTTCCAAGTGTAGACTTTTTCCACACACACACACCCCTGGGTTGTTTTTTTTTTTTCTGGTTGTGGGGTTTGGGTGTTTTTTTCACTGCTGACCAGAAGTGGGTTCCTGATTTCTGTAGTTACAGGTGGGGTGCTTGTGAAAGCCTTCAGGACTTGGTGAGTCTCGGGAACTGAGATGTGTCCCACTTAACCTTGGAGGCTTTAGATCTGGCACTCCTGCACTATTCAAGGACAGCTTAAAAAGTCTCATAAATTTAAACCTTACAGCAAAATGTTTGTTTTCCAGTTACCCTTCACAGAGCCCTAAAAAATAACACAGAGAACACCTGTGCCCCGCTCATCACAACCTGAAAAAAACATAAGTTACTGGTATTTCCACTTTTTTGGGGGGCCAACTGTGTATCAGCTGCTTAAGCCTGAAGGACAAGTGAGGACAGCCAGGGTTGCGTGCAGCCCTCCCTTGGCTTGATCTGTGTTCCCATGGGTGGGAAAGCTCCTCTTCCCTGTCTTTTCTGCATTCTCCTCCCAGCTTTCCGTTCCCTGCTGTGTGCTGGTTTCCATCTCTCCTTGAGAGGTGCTGGTGTGCTTTGGCTCCATCCTCTTTGATTCTTTTCTTTAGCAATAGTGCTAAATTCTTGACTAATTATATTTGCTTTGTAGCAAATCCTATAAACATAATGGTACAAAAAAATCTAATTTATTACAGCACTTTTGAACTAATTGGCTGAGATATTGAGACAGCGGCAACTTTATAATTTAACAGTTAATTCAAGTAACCTTTTCCAGAGAGAGACCTTAGGTGGCTGCTTTTCCTGGGTTGCAACAATGAATGTATCCTCGAGACGACCATAAGAAGTGCCCAAGAAGGAGAATGTACTGCAGCTGCCTTGCAGCAAAGATTTTTTTTTTTTTAATGAAAGTTAGCATCTTTGTAATTTCTAGAATAAAACCCTCTGCCCCACTTTGTTGAATTTGCTTTATGTGTGTTTACCACCTGCTCCATTGTGCTGAAATGCTTGCCTGCCAATTATCTCCTATTACGTTCATTTAAATATCTACCTTGCTTTTGCAAGGGGGTTGTTTTCCAGCCCCATTCTCCCTGTTGCTTTACAGCTGTTAGTTTCTTGTTAGTGCAGTTTGTATCGTGCACTGCTGCTCGGTCTGGTCCTTACCAAGTCTGCTAGTACGTGTGAGCATCCCTGCCTCTTCCCTGTAATGCTGGGATTGATTTCTGTGTCAGTTAGCCATGCATAGCACAGGGAATAGTCCTGAAATCCCATTACTTTTTGCTCTCTTTGGATGTCTCAGTTAACAGGGTGAAATGAATGGCTGGTGGGCTGAGAAAAGTGGCTGGCATCATCCTTTTTTGCCTTAATAAATGGATGCACCTGACTTCTACAAGCAGATCTGAGTCCATACCCTGGATCTAGATGTTCCCTCGTGGTGCCAATGAAGCCCTGTGTCCCGGACCTCCCTTGTCTCACCAGTTGGATTATTTCCCTGGTGGATGTGGTCTGGGTTAGCATTACATTCTGCAACATGGCGGGGTGAGCCTGGCATCCACAAAGTGACCCAAGGCTGATGCTTTTAGGAAGGTCCCTGTAATCATTTCATTTCCCTTAACCAGAATGTGGTGCTGAGGGTACGGTAAGTGTCATGGGTAGTTTGAAATGAGTTGGGGAGATAGTAGCCTGGTGCTCATCACTCTCCATCAACCAAGAAATCTTCCCAGCAAAGAGGGAATCAGCCTTTTCCTTCCCACTGGGTTTTCCAACACTGCCCATGTCAGCACCAGGGGGGCTTGGATGGGATGTGAAGGCTTCACGTGTGCCCTGGCTGCACTTGCAGAAAGCTCAAGAGGTTGGGTGAAAGGCGTTGAAGTTGTTCCATGCTGAGCATTTCATCTATATTTAGGGAGGAAAAGGAAGCACTTAACTACCAGCTGCAGATTGACTAACAAGGGTTGTGTTAGAGAAAAATAGTCCATCACATTTTATCTCCTTCCTGCCTTGCAAATCATTTGGAGAGTGTAAGCTGTCCTTGCAATCCAGCATCCCAGATCCAGAATTTGGATCATGTTCTCTGCCTGCTCAGCCATCAGTTACCCCATATAGTGCAAGGGGAAAAACAAACTTGGGTTGCTGCTTTGTGTCAGAAGGTCACCGAATAGGTGCAACATCCCTGTGTCTGCAGCAGACGCAGGGGATAGGTTACTCCCCAGCTGAGGACAAGGTGTCTCAGTAGCCCAAGAACAGCCTTAGTGCAGGCGTGAGTATGAAATGGTATGTTTTCTGAAGGTTTTTTTCTTTCCGTTGCCTCCTTCCAAATAGGAAGGTGGCTCTGCTGTGCTTGATCTGTTAGTTATTAAAAGAAGATCACAGCTGTGCTAAAGTAATCTGGTTTTCATCCATCGGAATTAAAACTGTCTGGATGTAGTCCTGGCTTAATTAAAAGATGAGATGTTCTGCTCTGCAGCAGGTAGGGATTAAAAAAAAACTGCAACAATGAGTCTTTTCTTTAGAATAACTCACACAATATTAGATGTAATAAATAGAAGCTAACGAGTTGCAGAGGAACGGTCCCACAGCCATAGGGCGATACAGCGCTGGTGAGGGACGGAGCCTGCCCAGCACCTCATGGGTCAGGTCAGCGTTGGTTTGGTGTTACCTTTTTTTTTCCACTCTCTTGGAAAACAAAATAGCAAATACCATTTCCAGGCATTCTAGTTGCCAGCTTTGGAAGGCATTTCATCTACTTTAACGTGTCTGATTGCTAATGAGCACTTATTTAAGTCACTGAATGTATAACTACAAGGCTACTTTTTGTTTCCATCTAAAAATTGATAGAAACTTTTGGTACTGTTAACTGTTCATAGATACTGTCTGCAAAGTTGCTGAGGGGTTTAAAGCTTGGTTATTCCCAGGGCCCGGTGTCACTGTGCAGACTTTTTAGCCCTGCAGAGATGGGATGTAGTGAGACCCTCACCTCTGCGTGCCTGTTGTCCTGTTGGATTGGTTATTACCTTCTACTGCATGCATTTGTAACTTAATAACCAGCTTAATCTTAACTTCTTCCCCCTAAAGCCTGAGGTTACAAGTGGTAATTAAAAAGAAAAGTTTTTTTAGCTTTTTAACAGGCAATATGACCCTGTTAAGATTAATTTATCTACAATATTTCTTCTGCTTTTCCTGAGTGACTCCCGTTCAGTCACTTCCACTGTCAAACAAAGGGAGCCTTAAATTATTGTGAGCCTTAATTAGCTGAGAAACAATTATTAGGTGCAATAATTCAATGAATTATTTGTTTGACTTGGAGAGCTTCATACTGGCAGGTGGTGGAAATAGTCAGAGCAGTTGGGTACTGTAAGTGCTTTGCGCTCCCGTTATATATGATCTGTTTAATAATACCCTGTGGGAAAGTACAAAAGCTGTTTTGTTTATTGCAGTGATGGGCTGTCTTCAAATTTAAATTAAGGAGCTCAGGATTGGAGCCATCAAGATCATTTTTCCAGTGGCCTTTTTGATGTTGTGCCCAGAGAAGTGACTGACGGTGGAGACCAATGATAGAAAACCAGTAGCTGAAAGGTTCTGCATTGCAAATCTGGAGTGGTAACTAAGTCCCAAGTAACACATTTGACACTGCATTACCCGCTACTCAGACATCTCCTGTTCTGGGTACCAGCAGTCTTAAATGCTTCTAAGCCAAGTAACCTTGGGAAGTGAAGTGGAGTGGGCAGATGTGATTTTATTTTTCAGAAGGGGAATCATAAAGGTAAAGACTGGCAGGTGAGCCATGGCAAGAGCGGGATGAACCTACCTGTCCTGGCGTCACGCACAGCCTCGGCTGCTGCGGTATTTAAATTCCTGCAGCCTGCAAGAGCCCAGCTGCACCATCTAGACAGTTCTTGAGACTTCTGTCTGTCCATTGTAGAAAATCCAGATGTGTACATTACCCCACCAAACGTGTGCATGTGGATCACAGCGATTCTCTGCAAGCTTTATGCTGTTACATTAAGGACAGATACGCTGCACCAGACCTGGGGTCTGTCAGTGTCCCCTGGTCTCTTTGGTGAAAATGTAAGAGGAAATAAAAGGGATGATGGGTGTTAACTCCTGCCCTGTCACATGACCAGTTGTGCCCAGTGTAAAAAGTAGCCAGGACGGATTGATTTTTTTTTGTTGTTTATATATTCACATATATCATTGCAGACTGATGAAACCTGCAGTGTTTTGATGCTGCTGAGTTGTTCCAGCTGCTGCCAGGGGTTCTGAGGAGAGGAGCATTTCTACTACAGATTTTTTTTCTCAAAATACTCTTAATATAAGCCCTGTAGTGTGCCTGTGTGGGTCAAGTGGGCTTCAGTGACCCTGTGGGCTGTGAGCTCATCTGACCAGCTGGCAGGAGGCTGTACAGATACTTGAAAACAAATTTTTGAGTTTCAGGACCATAGATATGTAAGCATGGAATTAAAAATAAATAAATCTGCTTAAGACCTGTGTGCAAAGCCATACTCCATCTCCCCAGAACAATGCTTTTTCTTAATAGCAAAAGACTATATTTAAGCTCAGCAAAGAAAGTATTTCAAGGAAAGCCACTGAAAAAAGACTGAGGATATCCTGACGGCTTCTCCAAAGATAATTCAAAGATAAGTTTTCTTCTCAGGAAAGAATGTAAATGGAGTATAGTAGTGAGTTTTTTTTAAATCCCTCTGTATGTTTAAATGCTCAGGTGGTGCAGGGACTGTGATGTTTGCAGGCTCTGAATGCATTACTTCCTGTTAAAAAAAAAAAAGTCTTTGTGCACAAAATTATTTTGGTTTTGGTTGGGTTTAGGGTTTTTTTTGTTTTGGTGGGGTGTGTTTTTGGGGGTTTTGGTGGTTTTTTTGGTTGGTGTTTTTTTGGGGTTTTTTTTCTTGGGAAGCAACCCCCTGCCTGCAACACTGAATGCGTCTTGCAGCCCTGGGTCACCAAAGCCACGGGCAGCAGCGTTGCCACTGGCACTTGGGGGTTGGTTTGCAGGTAGCAGCTGGGAAGGGGCTGTGCAGACAGTGCTGGATCCAGCCACTCGGTGGGGAGAGGAGATGGGGAGTGGGGCACCCTGGCAGCACAGAGCCCTTGCACAAGCCATCAGCTTGTGTTGCTTGGATGGGATTTTAACACTCAGGCAGGGAGAATACTTAATTTCTGAATGTCTAAGAGCAGAGCTGGCAGTTGGGTTTAACTTGTTTTTCAGGATGGGACAGAAGTGTGGACTAGGAAGCATTGGACCTGCTGGCCTTATAAAAGCTGAGTTGCTGAGACTTGCTTTTGCAAAATGCTCCTTTAATGTCTCATGATATGTGCAAACCAAAATAAGTGTTGACTGAAATGTTTGGCAACGCCAGGTTTTAAAATGCTGGAAATTATAACTAGAAAAGCCATCAAAGGAGCCGTGGGCTCTCCTTGCTCTCCTGTATGATGCTACACCAGTTTCTGTGCCTCCCTGCAACTGAAGTGTGCGCTGTTTTCCCTACTTACCACTGACTGATTTTTTTTTGTGTGTGTGTGTGTGGTTTTTAAAACTATGCATAAAACTGCTGTACGTAACTATTAAACCTCAGGCATCTACCTGGGGAAGAATCCATTTGTTGGACTTCGTGTCCTTGAGTAATTAAAGAGTAGCTGTTGCAAGACCCAAAGCCCTGATTTCTCTTCCCAGTCTTCCCTCTGCTCCTCAGGGATGCTGCATTGCAACACAGCTCATCGGAGAAAGGTTTCCCATGGGTCCTCTCCCCATCAGGAATGGATTCTGTCCTTCCAGCCCAAGTTTTGCTCTGTGAGGATGAGGTCTGCAAGGAGCCACAGAAGGCTTTGCCTTACTGCTCTGCTTTTATTCTCTTATGTAGCCCATACTATTTAGTCCTTTCCTGAAAATACATTATTTTTTTTTTTTGGAGAAAGACCAGAGTGGATTGGATGAAGAGGAGCCTCCTTGTTTCAGTGTGTTTTTCTCTGAAGAAAATATAACATTATCCTTGTTAGGACAAACTAATTGATTTTTGGCTGACTTCCATTTTTCAGTGTTAGCATTTCATGTGTCACCATCTCTGCCTCTCTTCTATGTTTTATCCCTTCATATAAACCCTGTGTTTCTTTCTTGGCCGTTATGCATGTCTGGAGGAATGTAGTAAGTTGTACTACTATATTGTCCTCAATATATGCATATGGTTTTACCCCCCCCAAATTGCTTATGCAAATATGTTGATAAGAGAAGAAATATGTAGCGTGGCTCTTCTTCATGAATGTTGATAGGTTTCTGTAGCAAGAAGATTCTCTCTGCAGTTGGAGCAGCTGTAAACCTACTGCAAAAGATAATTTAAAGAAATTTCCTGTTCATATCCACTCTTGTGAGTTATAAGAGAAGAAGGAGGTGTTAGCCATGCTCTATTGATGCTCCTAGGTAACTTGGCTCTCCATTTTAGTCATGGCTTCTGATTGTCTTTGCAGTATATATGTTAGTTTTGCTATAGACTGTTTGAGGGATTGGCCATGTCCATGGACAACACAACCCCATGCAGATAGCTCCGTCCTTTTGCACCATTGCCCTGTGGCTCCCCTAGTCAAGCCATGCCATTCCTGTCAGAGGTGTGTAACCCCTTGACAAATGTCCCCAGTGGTGGTCCAGCAACACACTTAGATCTGCTTTTCTGGGCTTGAAGGCCATTACGAGTTTCTCCTTGTTTCCTCTGCCTCTTGTTTTCCCAGCATTAATGCCTGCTCAGGGCAGTGCTCCTTGCCCTGGCTGTAGGATCTGCAGAAATCAGGCATGTTTTGCATTGCTGTGGACTGGTGCCACGTCTGTAGAGAGTGATCTGTGGTGGGACCGTGGGGACTGGAGCCTGGGGACCCTGGGAGCATGAGCTCTGAGGGGAAGGCATGTGGTGGCTCCCGTGTCATCTCACTGCTTGAGCAAGGCCCTTGGGGAGGCGAGTTTGCCTCTCCAGACAACACAGCCTGGCTTCAGAGCCAGCCAAAGGAGCTTTATTACTTTTTTTATGATGCTAGCTTTAAAAAAAACAAGGTTTCAGCCATTTGTCTTTTGTTGCTGTATTTATCAATTTATCACCTTAAGACTTAAACCAGGTAGTGAAAAATTCAATAAAAAACCTGACCATATTAGTCTGAAATAACACTGGTGTTTAACATTGGCTCACCTGTTATATGGATGCTGTGAAAGTATTCTGAGTCTTAAATCTTTTGTTATCTATGGAATAATCACAAAATTGTCAAAATCCGATCTGTAAATCTTGTGGGCAATTGAGGCTGTTCTCCCCGACCCCATGTTTGTCTAGTTTTTATTCCTCAGCAGAAGTAATTGCTTTCCATGACACGCTTAAAGGATTGCTCCCATTTCTTCATGTTTTACAGCTGTGCTATTGTTGTGCTATTAACAATATTTAATATTTAATCTGCTTTTTTAATGAATTCCAGACAGCCTTCATTTGATTGTTCTGGTGGGAATGGTGTTGTCACCTTAGTCTGCAGCAGGTGGCTCCCAGCCTTAATAGCTCTGTTGTGTCAGGAGCTGCATGTTCAGATGGAGTCAAAATTAAATAGCTTAAAATCTCACTTTGGTGACCTAGCCAAAGTTCAGGATGCAGAGCGATGCACGTAGTTTATGCAACCCTGGAGGGTTTTATCCCCAGGAAAGCGTGCGTAGTGCTTTATGCTAAGGGGAGTGAGTGATGAGGGGAGGAGAGAGCAGAGGTCCCTTCCAGCCACTCACCAAGCCACCTCTCAGCATCCCACCTTACTCAGGAGCGCAACCCAAAAGCCAGCAGGTCTGGGGATGCTACCTTCGGGCCAGCTGCGTGCTTGCACGCTTCGTCCAGTGGCCTCTGAAAGCTTTGATGCCCAACTCCAGGTGATGGGGACTTTTTGGGATTGGTGTTGGGAGATCTTTGGTTTTATTTCCTTCTGCTGCTAGCCACGTTAAAGGTCACTAACTCCATGGAAGAACAGCTGATGTGGTGACATACAGCCATGTCATGATGGAGCGGGGGAAAAAAGAATAGTTTGCCTCTAAAAAGAGAGAAACCATCTGATTGTGTCCCAGAAACTCATGTCAGACTCTCATCCCTGTATGAGACAGCTTCTGCCCTCGGCTGGGTAGTGACAGTGTTATACTGATGTTGAAGCTGCTGTGGATGATAAGAGCACCAGCACTGATGCCAGCCCATTCACAGGATGGTGGTTTTTTACCCACCTATTGCCAGTTAAACCGGTTGTGAGTGCAGCTGCATCACTGTTGACTGGCTTGACACAGCAACGGTCTGAGCGCGTCTTCTTCTAGAAATACTCTAGAAATAGTTCTCTATCTCCTGCAGGTAATAATAGGCTGTTTTCATACAGTTCTAGCTTTAAGATTCTGGAGAGGCAGATATTTATGCCAGTGTTTGGGTTGGGCATGGTGGCTGCAGTCCATACCCTTGTTTCAGCTGGTCTGGGTGGCACTAGTATCTCCTGTGGCTTTGGTGCTCTTGCTGAGCCACTCTTGACCACAGGGTTAACAGTTTGTTGCAAGCTCCCCCTTTCATCCTGAGGTTAGAGCATCCCATTGGTTTTCAAGGAAATAGGCTTTACTGAATTGCCTATTCAGTTGTGTTCCAGTATCAGCGGCTTTTTTGTTCTTCACGTGCTAGGTTTCTCTTAGTTGTCCTCAAGGCTATCTAGGGACCCGTCTGACATGTTAGGAGTGCTCCGTACCAATCATGGGAATAAGCTCAACAGCTAGTGTGCTAAACAACTCTCCCATGTGCCATGTGTGTTAAAGGCTTTGCTGGATCCTGTGGGTTAGGTTTTTTTTGCCCTTAATTTGTGTGAAAATTTGCTCGGTGTTAGTGAATCAAATCTGGGGGGAGCAGGGAGTCTTATGCATGGTGTGAACTTGTCACCTAGCACCTCCACACACATTGGGAGGGAAGTTCAGGTCTCCTGAGCCTGGATCCTGTTTGGGACCTGCTGCTTTACAGGTGATAGGTTGTCTCCTCTGCTATTGCTTTACTTGTGGCCGCGCACACTGGAAAGGATGTGTCGCCTTGGTGAAACATGGCCTCCACCTTAGCATATGAAGAATGAACGTTGGGTGAGTTTATTTATGGTGAGACTTGTTCCCCACTGTTAGGACTCTGCAGTCTCACACCTCCACTCTGTGCGGAAGACGACTCCTGCAAGAATTCGCTGTAATTACGCAGGCAGCAATAGATCAGCATTAGCAATGTTTGATTGCAAAATTTTGCAGGTGTCAGCAGTTTTTCCAACCAAAAAAGCTTTTAGCTCTTGGGCAGAGAGTCAAGTGCCATTTTAAATGCATAGCCATCAGGTTTTTGAAAAAAACAGGGAGTCAGTCTGTTTTCCCTGGGTGTTTGGTTTTGGGGTTTTTTTGGGGGTTTGGGGTTTTTTTTTGATAAAGTGCATAAGAAGCTCTTAGCTCAGATAAATCCTAATTGAGGATTCAGTCAAGTCTGTTGCTAAATTAGCATAGCAGGTCTGCTAGACAAATGCAGCTTCAGCTTGTCAAAATAAGCAGTTCTTAAAATTCTCACATGGAAAGCGGATTCGTGTCATTAAACCTTTTTATTTTCCCCCATTCCCAAACACAGTCCTCTTGCCCCTTTCAAGAATCACCCCAATCTCTGCAGCGCACTGCTCTGGTGTTGCTCCCGTACCATTTTGCCTGGCTGTGGCTGCTCTGGAGTTGGTGTCACACGCTCTGAACAGGGGCTTTGGTTGACCTTGGAAAGGTCCCTTCATCAAGGGGTACCTGGGTATTGTTCTCAAATTTACATGTTTCCTCCAGGGCTCTTCTAGTTCCCCAAACCAAGGTCTTTCAGGTGTAAGTGACACCTGGCAAGTGCCAACACACCTGGGAAGGCTTTAGGGTGAACCATGGCAAAGTGGGGCTGAAGTGGTGGTAGGATCTGGTACTTTGAAGGATCTGGCAAAGCACACAACAGTGAAACCCTCATGGAGATTATCTGCTGGTATACAGCACTAAATGACTAAAGCTGTAAGAAAAATGGTCATCCTGTATCTGTGTATGTTGTCAAACCCCTGGATGAAATGTGGCTCAGAAACAGTAAGTTCTAGGTATTTGTCCACCTGAATTTCTTTTTTTCTGTTAAAGCAGTTATTCTACATTAGCTTCTGGATGGCTTTACCCTGGACCTTAATGTGGCTAGAAAATTAAAAAAGACTACAGCTGGGTAACCAATTTAATATGCACCCAGCTTGTCTTAGCATAAACGTGGTATTTGGTACTCCTCATTGCTCACTGGCTTGGTAACATTTTTCTTTTCCTTCCAGTTCAAGATCAATGGTGAGTGGTGCACCTGGATCAACTACGACCGCTTCCAGGAGCTGGTGCAAGAGCACGAGAGGAGCGGCGGGTCCAAGGCTTTCACTGCAGTCGATTATGCAGCCAGAACTCCTCGCTGGGCGCTGTTTGGGTCCAGAGAAAGGGGATTTGATCCCGTGGACATAAGATACCAGCGGAAGAATAAAGTGAGAGACATCTCTGGGTGCTGAGGTTATGTTGGTTCTCGCTGAACTCTGGGCTGGCTGGCTGCTGACTTTTGGTCTCCATTTCTGGGCTAACACCGATTTTGAATATCACCTAGATTTTTCTGATTGATATTGACAAGGAGGGTAAGGCCTTTATTTAACCCTTCTCTCCTGTTTTTAGGGCTTCTTGGATGAAAATATTTATAATGCTCTGTATCTCAAGATAAATCACAAATGGTGCATGCCAGCAATTTATTGAACTGGCGGCATGATGAGGGAGGCAGTGGCTGTGGTCTCTGCAGCGGAGAGTGTTTGGAGTTGGATGTGGAGGAGGAGTGTTTGTTTGCCTTCTGTGCCCTGCTGCGAGGAGAGCCCGGCACCTGGTGGCATCCAACTCTGCAGCAAAACATTCTGTATCCATAAGGATAAGTGCCAAGGGGATTTCAACACCACAGGATCTGTGCAGGTGGGACTGCAGAAGGGTCTAGATCTAAAAGCCTGAGCCCTTCTGGAAGTGTCATTGTACAGACAGTAACAAAGAATTATGTATTTTAAACACTGGTGCCAATTCCTATAAAGACCCCAAACCCAAGAAGCTGAAGCTTGGGAATGGTGTAAGTAATAGCACTGCTCTTAATATCATCTGCAACTTCTGATATCTCTCCAAATATTTTCCAGCTTCATGGGTTTAGCAATGAATATTTTCCGAGTAGTTTTATCCTACTCCCCCAGCAGCCCTAAACAACGCATACAGTTCTTCAAAGCCCTGTTATGCTCTTGCTGTGTGTGTCCAGTGTCCTGCTGATGGTGAGGATGTGCTGTGGGGTGTACAGGTTTCCCACCTGTACGGGCTTGGGTGTACGTGGATGGCTCCCTTCGCTCCACACAGGCAAGTCAACAGTGTCGCTGCTGGTTTGGGTGGAGGTGGTAATCTGATGTAAATGAAAACTGAATCTGGTTGAGATCTCTTGTCAAGAAGCAAACTCTTATAGTTTGGAGAAATGACGTCTAGGCACGAGGTCCAGTGACATGTCCCTGGATGTTGCTCTCGGAGACCCTGGGCTGTGCCTGGCACTCTGGGGGTATTGCAACCTGGCTGGAAAATTGCATTTAAATGAGAGAGGAGTGAGTTGTTTTCTGTTGGGAAAATGCCCACTTTCACATGCTGACAACCTGTTTATGCAACATCTGTATCGGCTGCAGTCCCTGATGAGTTGCAGAAGATCAGTGTGCAAACACCCGGGGGAGACCCCCGATGTCCAGCTGTGCCTTCAGTTGCAAAATGGCTGAACTAGGCTACAATGCTACTGCTTCTCAGCTAGCCTCCCACACCTCTGCCAATGGCTTCCATGCTTTGGCGGCCCCTGAGGCACGGGGCAGTGCTGGCCGCTCTCCTCCTCTCTCCCTGTGCCCAGCCAGCCTTTTGGGGTGAACAGGCTGTTGTGTGGGAGAGCAGTGGACAATGGGGCTCCCCCATTACCTCAGTCTGCTGCATGGTGGCTTGACCTGCTCCAGCTGAAGTCTGAGGAGCCTGACCAAATCTGCTGCAGAAAGAGCTTTAATTTAGACCCAGAGGTGTCAGACGCTGGTGGGAATTAAAACACAGTGATGCTTGAGTGTTTTTTTTCTTCTGTTGAACTCCAGGAACACAGATCAGAGGTGTTCACAATAGTCCCACCTTAATGGCGAGGTCCATAAGCCTGCGATGCCCAGCACCTGCAGCACTGTGGATAGGACTGTTCCTGAGGTTGTGATTATTTTTTGAAAAAGAACCTCATTTCTTAAACTGCAAAATGTGTTTCCAAAGAAGAAAGAAAATAAAGTAGTTTTCCCTAGAGCACCTTTGTTGTCATTGCTGTGTGAGACTTTGTAAGAGGGGATGCTAAAGGGATTTTAAGGAGATCAAAAGCACAAACATTGCAGAATATCTTTTTTCTTGATAGCATGTGGAGTGGAAGGGAGAGCATCTGTGTATCCATGGACGATAGAGAGGGCTTGGCTGATGGGAGGCTGCTCTAACAGGTCAGTCACCTGGCTCCTCTCCCTAAAGCACTGAATGGAGGTTGGAAGTGGTGAGAGGTCACCAAGCTTCCTCAGGCCAATGCCAAGACCGACGCACGTGGCACCAGCAAGCCCTGGGGAGGGACAGGATGTTTTCAAGCCATCTGTTGGTCTTCCTGTAACAGAAACCTGACATGACAGTGTTGCTGCTTTGTGTGCATCGCATCACCAAAGTCCAACCGTGGGACTCTCAAGGTGTCCACGCTGTGTGATTGCATCTGGCTGGAGGTTGAGCTTGGTGTGCTGGGTGTCCCAGCCAGGCTGGTGAGATCCTGTGCCCATGCCACCATATGTTGTGGCCTGTCTTGAAAGCTGCCATTGGGGTGAGCCAGGCCATTGTCATGGTGAGATTTGATCTGGGCTGCTAATGCTGCTTCTTAGCTAAGACATGTCCATGTGTTTCATCCTTTACAGCCCTATTCATGGGAGCTGGTGAGTACCAAGCTGAGCTGAGAGGGCACCTGCTTGTTGCTTTCTTCCACCAGAAAATGTGGTGGGTTTTTTTTTTCGTGTGTGTGTTCTTGGTGATACATTTTGCTGTTCAGTGAATGGTGGAGGAAAGACATGGATTCATTAAGGCATTGGAAACTCTGGGTGAGGATTTTTTTTTATCTGGGTCAGTGGTGGGCATCTGTCTTCAAGCAAGGTCTCCAGAATGACTTTTTTCCTTCCTTTCCTGACCATATTTTCAAAAAATACCTCCTAAATCCTCATGGGAGGTTAGTCTTAGGGATTTGATTTCCTTAAGAAACAGGCTAAAGAAAGGATGCTCTCCTTTCCCCTTGGGGAGAAGGATTTGTCCTGTTCCCACCACGGCTTCACCAGGGGTGATCCCATCCTCTGCTCAGTCACTCCTCTGTTCTCTTGGTCATGTTTGACACCATTTAACTCCCATCTGGGCTTTGGGGTGAAGGTTAGCAGCACTGGAAAGTTCAGATGCTCCGTGCTGAAAGATTTGAAGCTGTTAACAGGAAAAAATACATTTATTAGTGAGACCTGTGCTCTGACTCCTGCTTCTGATGGGAGGGATGCTATGTGGAGAAGGTGCCTTCTCAGAAATTCCCAGTGTTGGACCACCTCTGAGTTAAAAACTGATGTGTTCTGGGCTTATTTTGCAGAACTAATGCAGTTTGAGTAAAAATATCAGGGTTGAGATGCAGCTACCTGAACACAGATGTTTAGTAGGTGCAAAGACCTCTCCAGCCACCAGCTCTGCTCTGCAAGACTCTTGGAAGACCTGGCTCACATCTGCCAGCCCAAGCAGTTGTCCCAGGGCATCTCCCAAGCCACAAGCTGTGTGTTTAGGTAGTGGTCTTCCCTGTCTTCTGATCAGCTATGGGTTTACTGTCATCCTTGTTCCTCTGTGTGACCTCTTATAAGTAGAGCATGGGGGGCCTTCCTATAGCCAAGTCCTAGGGAAGTTGTTCATGCCGTAAGAAATAAAGGTCCACAAGTATTTCACTGCCTCCTCATTACCAAGCTCCTGTGGGTTAGGTTAACTGAGGTCATTAGCAGCTTAGGCAAGACGAACTTTTTGTGGGACTGTTGTTAACCCTGGAGCATCAGTTGCATATGGGCGCAGGTGGAGTTCTGGGCTGGCATGTTTGGTGTCCATCATAACCCACTACATTCCCCGCAACGGATGCCAGCTCTTCTACACCTATTCCACCTTTCTGGGCTAGATACCTCTATCCTGCATCTACCTCCCTGATAGATGAAGCAGCCATAAATCACTAGTGTTCACCCCAATCCCTTGCTCATCCGTGGTGAGTCCTGGTAGCAGCTGGTGCTGCCCTGGGAGAGGTGGCCCCTGTGCCGGAGGAGCCCTGGGGCTGCTGCCTTTAACGGCTGCTGTGGTGACTACCATTTCATGTAAAATGCTCCATAAAACCCTGACAGTGTCTTCCCTTGGAAATCCTAGGGGAGCCCTAAAGAAAACTGTCTGTGTGTTTTCTCTGCGTTGTAGCATTAGCACTATTTCTTCTCCCAGCCCCCCTTGGGGCACACAAATTGCTGCTGTCCCCATTATGCGGTGCCTCTCCACGGGCCATTTGGCTCAGCTGAAATAACTTGGTGTTCTAAGTGGTCCCTCCCTGATCCTCCCTGTGTCCCCACGTTCCCTCCATCCTTCTCCCTGATCTTCCCCATTGTGTTCCAGGGCTCCGCAGTGAGTCTGTCCTGAGCAGGTGCTGGTGGCTGATTTGCAGCCCTGGAGATAGGGCTGATGGGGCCACCACCAGTGGGGCTTGGAGGAGGGACAAGGTGGGTGACCTGCACTGAGGCCAATGCTGCGGCATCCCCATGGGGATTGGCAGCTGAGATGTCTTAGAAAAATCATGATTTCCCCTGCTCAGCAGCTAGAGGGAAAACAGCCCCCGAATACCAGGCAGGATGGTAACCAGGGCTGCATCCTGCCTGCTTGTCCCTCCTGGGTCCATCTGACATCTGGAAGCTGCTCTGAGAGCAATTTGGGCAGGATTCGCTCCTGCAATTACACTTGAATTGCCTTGTGCTTAAAGCAAATCTTTCAATGCATGTATCCGAAAGCAATCCTCTTACACAAGTAGCTTTCAATTGTACAACTTAATACAAATCGCCATCTATAGCTATTTCGGGGACATGCTAAATTGAAGACCCAGCCAGCCAGTGTGGGTTGCTGCTGTAGCTCCAGCTGACTGCAGGCTGTTGCAGGGATCATGCTTTGGGTATGCTGGGGCCAGGGAGCTTTGCTTCTGCTGGGAGGGTTTTTTTTTTTTACCTGGTCTCCACAGCAGCATTTCTTGTTTTACCTGAAATTGCTTCTTTGAAATTTAAAACAGATTGCCACTCACCAGGATGCTCGTATGGGCTGGAGGTTGTATTTTTTTCACAGGGGAGATTTAAAGGTATGGGATGCGCTCTGAAAAAAAGTGATTTTTAGTTAAATGAGTTCTTTTCTACTCTGCCAGACATCAGTAAAAGATCCCAGTCTGGGAAAACATCTCTGAAGTCACAATTTCAGGATCAGCCTATGCTCTCGTGATGGTCATGCTCTGTCACTCTAAATGTATTTGACTAAGTAAATGGGTAACGCCAACACATTTTCCATAGGTTCTGATCTGGACCAGAGTCACCCTCCAGCAGCACATGCCTATGGTGCTGCTGGGGGCAGGGGGGGTCTCCATCCTCACTGCACCCAGGGCTGCCCAGGACCCCCCCGCAAAGAACTGCCCTCCCTCCAGTTTGGGGGGTTTTGCCCAAAGCCATGGCATGATGTACTTCCTGGGCACCGTTTCTGGCAAAGAGGGACCTGTTGCTTCAATAGCCAGCCTGGAGGCTCAGGAGGTTCCATCCTAAAGGCAAAATGGGCAAATTATTTTAACCACTTAAATCCAGGGAGCATTTGAGGAGCCTTGTGCCCCGGCTCCTCTGCCTGGTCCAGCTCATCCTTCCATGGCACAGGCTGGCATCACTCCTCGCCGCGCTGCAGGCTCTGTCCGGCCACGCTGCTGTTGTGCCCTGACTCATGGGGTGAATCATTCAGGATGGGGGGTTGTGTTTCATTTTTGAATGAATATAAATATATTTGTTTCCAAAAATCTCCAGCAGGAAAACATCCCCCAAACAGCGAATTGTCATCCATCAGCTTTGTCTTCATCTGGCTCCGCTCCTAAATCATTTATGATAGAGCTGCTATTGTGCCTCGAGGGGAAAGGAACAAGATATCTGAATTAATTGAAGGAAGGGCATCTTTTTCATTTCGTCAACTGCAAACTGAGCCAGCAGTTGGCAAAAGCTGTGGGCCCCACGGGAGGGGACCTGACCCAGCAGCAAGAACATGTGCTGCTCTAGCAGCTCGCTGCGATGAAGGGGAGGCAATTAATCCTGGGGAAATATTTCAAAGGAAGCCCTTGCTTTTCTGGAGCTGAGCTTTCCAGGAGCTGGGAGCTCACTGGTTCCTTCCCGTCCTCCTCCTCAGCTCCATCTCTGTCTCCTCCCCTCCCCAGCCAAGGAGACCGACCAGTGACTGCTCACTGCAGCAGGGATGGAGGCAGCAGGAGCTCCTGTGTCTCATTTCCAGCAGTGATGGGACATTTAAGAGGAGGCGGGGAACCCACACCAGGCACCACCCAGCTCCTTCAGCCAGTCCAAACCTTCACTCCCAAAGTCTAGGGAGCAGTGGCACAACTGAAGCCAATGAGTACAAAGTGGGGGTGATTTTATGGCTGTCACCATCCACTGTCCCATCCCTGGTGCCCATGTCCCCTTTCCAGTGTGGGGCACAAGCCCATGTGGCCATGTCCTCCAGCTTCCCAGAGAAGGGCCACTGTGCTTGGGTTGCCTCCCCAGTGCTTAGACAAATCCCAGCCTTTTGCTTCTTCCCAAAACCTTCCTCTGTTATTTCTTGGAAAGACTGAGGAAGAAAAGGTTTTCTGCCATTTGCACAGCCCTGGTGACCCCATGTCATGAGCAATGCTCAAAAAGGTGATGCTGAGATGATCTCTCATCCCAGGACATGATGGGAAATGTTCACAGAAAGGTGGCAGAGGTGGCAATAACCACCTCCAAAAGCAAATTGCTGGTTTAAATTAATTATCAGCATCTTCTGCAAGTGGGGAAGGCCCAGGTGGAGAGAGTCCACACGTGTGAGAAGGCAGGGGGTGCCCAGTGTGGGGAGAGCCTGGCTGGCCCAGGCAGGGGGCAGGGGAGGGCTCCTGAAGTCCTGCAGCCGCTGATGCTGAGGGTGGCCAGAGATGCAGGACCCTGGAGATACAAAGAGGCGGGTGCTGGGAACAGTTACATTTAGTCTAGCAATTTAAAGCATTTCCCCTAGAAGCTGCTGTTCGTGTTGGACTGGAAATAATTTACTGTCACAGCAGGCTTTCTATTAGCTTTACTATTTATTCTTTTTCTTTTAACAAAGGCCTGGCCTGTGTTCTCAGCACTATCCCCCAGGTCTTGTACCCTGGCTGTGACTTTCCCTGGTTCCTGGCAGACTCTCTGTCCTCTCCCCAGGGACCGATGTAGCCAGAGCTCCCTGTGCTGCCTTTCACAGCCAAGGGCGACCTGGCGTGTGTATCCCTGATGGGATATCGCTGTGCCTGACCTGGCCTTTTCCTTTTATACCTCTAAAAACCCACTGTGATGGCTTGAAATGCCACTCAATACCACCTTCCTGGAGGATGCTTGCCTGGCTGCAGCGCCCAACCCTGGGGACACCCCATCCCAGGGCCGGAGCATCCTCTCTCTTCCTGTCTCCCAGCCTCTCTGCCTTTAGGCTACCAAGGCCACGCTCTATACGTGTATTAGAAGTGTCCAAAATGGTTATTCCCAATGACAGATCTCCCAGGATGGCTGTGGGCTCCTCCAAAGGATGCTACAGAGGTAGTGAAAATGCAGCCCTGAATTGGCAACAGCATTCCTGCATAGGGCTCCCCACTGGGAAATTTTGGGGGGATACAACACAGAAGATGTCAAAAATTGCTGGATCTCCAGTACAAGAGGGTTTGTTATGGCAGGAACAAGCTATAGCAGCTAATCCCTCATCCCAGCTGTGCCGGTGCAGTCCAGGTCAGAGAGGAGCTGGGAGCAATCGCACTGGCCTGGGGGTCCAAGCTTTCTAATAAAAGGTAAAAAGCTCAGTTCTGGTTTTCCATGAAAATGAGATTAAATCTCTTGGGACATTTAATTACACTTTTTTCTTTTATTTTCTCCTACACTTTTCTCTACCTTCATGTATTTTAAACTTTTTCTTAAAGGAACAAAGTAACTAAAAGTTTTGAGGTTTTTTTTAAATTAACTGTTCTATTGAATGAAGAAGGAAACTTTTCAAGGGTTTCACAACCTAAAAATGAACATTGGAACAAGAAGATGAGCTGGGAAGGGTCTTTCCTCATGGACAGTTTCTGCTTCAATGATTTGATATTTTCACATTCTTCCCCACCTCATTTCAGGGTAGGCTCAAGCCCATCAGGCAGCTGTCAGGATGGGTGGGTGCTTGCTGACCGGACATCCTGGCTATGGGAAGCTAGACCATGGGATGGCCCTGGCTCCCCCATTGCACAGTGACTGGTGGCATCTTTGGAATTAAGCTTTCTAAACCAGAAAGTCTTTTCAGGATAGATCAAAACTGATGAGAAGGCTTGCAAGAAATCATTCCAGCCAAAAAGAAAACTTGGAAAAATTCAGAACAGCAGCAATTGCTTGGAAATCCCCCAAAATGTGGTGCCATTTTTTTGCTCCAGTGGAGCCTGGCTTGCCTAAACGTGAGCTGGTTCAGGTCCCTAAACCAGCCGAGAACTAGTCCCTTGTTGGCAGGGTGGGTTGAAAGCCCTCAGCGATGTCAGCCAAGTGAACACAGGGGACAAGAGATGTGTCCATTCACCTCCTACAAACACCTGCAACTGCGTCGGGGCCCGGTCATCACCTCCTTCCTGCCACTGCATCGCCATATGCCTTTCCTATTGCTGGGATTTTTTAGGGGTGCTGATAATAACATAATCCTCACCTCTGGGGCAGCCATCTGAGAGCTTAAATGGCCGGTGCCTCACTAAATTTCATCCTCTTTGCCAGGGGCTCAGATTAGATCAGCTGTTTAGATAATCTTAGCACTAAACACATGTTATTTGGAAAACAGAGAGAAAGCATCAAAGACATGAGCAATTAGCTGTTAAATGCCACAGCCAGGCATGGTGGCTTGCCCCAGGAAATGTGAAGCCGCTTGTCAAATTATCCACAGCCCCCCGAGTTGCTGAGCTGTCGTCAGCAACTGGTAATTTCTCCTCTAGCTGGGGCTGGGAGGATGGCAGGTGAAACCCCACTAGCAGATTGGTTTCCCACATAGTCATGAAGGTGGGACCTGGCTGTGAAGTTTTGCAGTGAAATGGGCTTGTTGCACCTTGTGGTGTTGCAACATCCCAGCCATGAAGTTCTATAAGGGGGGGAATGATGCCTTTAGGCAGCTGATGTGTCACCTACAGCATCTCACACCCTTGGTGGAGCCAGCAGAGAGGTAGTGCTGCCTTGCTCCCCTGGCCTTAGCGTTGGGTAGTGCTGCCTTGCTCCCCTGGCCTTAGCATTGATATTTCCACTTCTTTCTCCAAAAACCAAAAAGCCACCAGTGCTGGGGGGATGGAGAGCCCACAGAGAGGTTTGCATGGAGCTGAGGGCATTGCAGGCAGCCATGCTGCCTGCATGGCTGCCTGCACCCTGTGCTCAGTCACCAGTTCCTGCCTTCCCCACTTAAATATGTGATAAAAACCACATTCACTTGCTTCTAAATCTTTGCTTAATCTGAGTTTACTCATTCCCTCCCCACAGCTGTTATTTCCCTCTCTGGCTGTATTTGGCCCTGGTGTTTTGGCAGTGCAGGAGGGACAGGGCATCCCAGACATCCAGGAGGTTGCAGGACTCATAAGTGCAGAAAATTCAGACTTTTTTCTGGGTCAGGTCCTGTGGTCCTGCTTAAAACCCTCCTGGGACAGCTGCTCAGCAAGAAGATGATAGTAAAATAGTGCTGGTTTCCCCATTTCCCCACCCTGCCACTGCTGCTGTCCCCCATGCTCCCATCCTTTCCTGGGAGGAGCAGATTTAGGGTTTTCAGAAGTATGTTTGTTTGGGGTTTATTTTCAGTAAAAGGCAAGATCTATAGGAATCCAGGCCAGAAATACAAAACCAGACCCACCAGCACTTTATAACACTGAGACACACATATGCTTAGCATGGGAGAAGATGCCCCCAGTAATCCCATGATTATTCCATCCCTCAAATCATGCTTATGAACAATGTGCTTCAAATAAAAAAACTGATTTAAGGGCAATATTTGCTAATTGACCACGTGGTTTGAAGCAAGCCACATTGGAAGAAGCATGTCATCCTGAGCTGGGGGGTCCGGCTCCATCGGCAGGCAATGCCCTCCATCACGCCATGCCACTCGCTGCAGTTCAGGCACCTCTGCTCCCTGCGAGGCAGCTCCAGTGCCTGCTGCCAGGGCAAAGTCACATCAGCCTGCAATGGGTAAGGGTATAATTTACACATGGCATTAAGGCTGCCACAAATGAAAGTGAAATAACTCTCCTTGGCTTTTTTAAAACAAAAACTACAGGTTATGTATCATTTAAGGAGATCCTGCAAGTCCTTTTCTATGTGAAAATAGGTGAATTAACAACAATAATGCAATAAAACAATAAATAATAAAACAATAAAAACAATAGTTGTGGCTTACAGTTTATGTTTGCCACTTTGGGACAAATCTTTGGCTTCAGATTCTGCTTTCCCCTTCCCCTTAGGGGATGGACACTGATGGCACATCAAAGTGCCCTTTGGGTTTTGGGGAGCCAGGGGCTTCCATCCTGGCTCCAGCCCCTCCGGACTGGGGATGGCTCTTCCCAGGTATCCATCACTGGCTCTGATCTATGGTTGCAAGCCAGAGAAGTGAAGACACTTTTTTTTGAGCCTGCGGGTTTAACTTGGACTTTTCTCCTTTTATTTTGCTTCTTGCCCAGGTGCAGGCTGGGCATGTAAAACCTTAACCCATATTTTCCATTTCTGATTAATGTCCTGCCCTCTGCCTGTGAACCGCTGCATGCCAAGGTCTGTTTTTCCCCCCAGCCATGGTCCAACCTTAGCAGGGGCTGGTGGGGCATTCACCAGTGTGGTGGGCTGTGCTTGCAGCATCAGGGTGATATAGGTTATAACAGACTTATCCTCTCCAGCATGTGGTAACAGTGGGTTTTGTTGCACTGAGGCTGCATGGTCCTTGCCAGGGAGCTAATAAATAAAAATCCACTTCAAAACCTTTGCATGAGATTGATGCTGTGTGGCATATTTCAGCCTAACGTGGGGTTCCCGGCGGGATTTCTAACATGCTTTGGTCTCCTCCAGCAGACCACCCTGTGAATGACACAGTATATCATCCACATATTATGGATATCTACTCTCCAGATTAATTCGGAAGGAAAACCAGCGGTGAGCTCTGCAGGCAGGAGCTGAGGCTGCAAAATGCTGGATTGTGGCATTAGCACGCTAATAATAAAATATTGTTCTTTGGTGGCAGGCTTATAGCATTACAAGAAAAGCTGCTCTGAGCTCAGCTCAGCTTACGCGGGTAGTGCCAAAATACCTGCGCCGCTGCTCTCTCAACGTCTGCTCAGAACCAAGCTTTTTGGTTTCTTTAAATGAGTAAGCTACAAAAGCTGCTAAACACCATGGAGAAAGAGCAGCGAGAAAGCAAGGCCACAGAAATTGATGTTATTGTCCAGCTTTTTCGACTTGAGCCTCACTCAGAGGGATGGGGGATGGAGCCGACGATCTCCAGTCCCGGTGAGGTCTTGAAGCCCGGGCACTCCTGTGACATCTCAGGGTGGTGGCATGCAGCTACATGCATGGCCCCATGCAGTGGCCAAGCAGAGCACTTGGGGCCATGGCGGGGACAAAAGCCCCCATCCTGTGGGAGCTATGTCCAATGCCAAGCTGCCCACTGTACCCGGGGGAGCACACAGTTTCTAGAAGGTCTGCAAATGCCCACTTGGAAAAGGAGCAAATGTGCATGGATGTGTGTGGTGGGTTGACCGTGGTTGGCTGCCAGGTGCACACCCAGCACCTTGCTTACCCTGCCTCCTTGGCAAGACAGGGAGAAAATAAGATGAAAAAACTCATGGGCTGGGAGAACAGAATCAAAGCTGCTCAAAATGAAGCACAAAAACATGCCTCCTGGTTTGAGGAAGCAATGATGAATGTCTCCCGGCCACAACAAATACCGCTGGAGCAGAGAGCACCAGAGAAGCAGTGTAGCTTTGGCACGCGGTTGTGTAATGCAGTGTGAAAACATGCAGCTAAAATCAATGTTGTCACTTCCTTTGCTGCAGGCACCATGCATCACTCAGTGGAGTGTGCCAAGGTAATCACCATTTATGGCTACTTTTAAAATGTCAGGGACAAAGCTGGTTGCTCAGATTCCCTGTAACTAAACCAATTTGTTCATCTCATGGAGATGGCCCCTCCATGATTAAGTCTGCAGTGGTTTTGGGGCTCACCTTGCAAAGAGAGACCATGCTTGGGGCAAAGCCCTCCTCATGCATGGGGGATCACCTTGTTCCTGGGTTTCCTGTGGTCCTGGAGCTCTCTGCAAAGGGGGTTATGGCTGGAGAGTTGATGGGGACACCACATATTTTCCCCCTTCACTCCCTTTGGGTCTGCCCCTTCCCTTGGAAAGAGGATGAGAGAGGTCCCATCAGCCTCAGTGTGGTGGTTAGTGTGAACTTAAAGACAAGGAGTGGACACGATGTGTTTTTTTTCAACAGCCCCATAAGAATGCAGCAAGTTTCACTTAACAAAATAAGGGATAACATCTGGCTGGGGTCTCAGTGGGGATGGAGCACCCCTCCCTGCCCTGGCTTTGCTGCAGGTTGTCTGTGCCTGCTGTCAGGCTGCCAGCCTGTGATGCTGTGCTCATCCTGGGTGTACCTAAAGGGAGCAAGATCTGCTGCCTATTATTTTAAAAGGGAAAATGTGAAAAGAGTAAATGGGAGTTGGGTCCCACAGTCGTCCCTGCTGGGATGGACAGCTTTGATCACACTGCTGCAGGCAGAACCTCCTCAGGAGATTGGGGCTTGCTCTGCTGCATTCTGTGCTGGGGCTTAAGAACAGGTTATTCCCGTGTTTTCACTTCTTGACATGTTTTTCCTTCTTTATATTTTCCAAAAGATTTTGGGAAGACTCACAGTGAGTGTGGTGTGCATAGCTGGAAGCATTATGCTTGGTGCTTCCACAGTCCTTGCCAGGTATGGAAGACCCATGCTTAGCCCAAACTCCAGGGATATGCACTCCTATGGCAGCTGGCAATATCAAATCTATTGGAAGAAGATATGTTTATCCATGGCTTCAAGGTGTTTGCTGCTTCACCAGCAGCCCACCATGGCTTCTTGAGAGTGCTTCTGGAAAGCAGCAGAGAGTGTCCATCTCTACCTGCACTGCAGGTGCATCCATCTCCACCTGTACCCTCATGCACCACAATAAAGGTAGACATGGCCAACAGCAAAACCCATTCAGTCCCTGTAGATATTTTCATAAAACCTCCACTTTCTGCAATTTGTGCTCTTTCAGGTCAGTGTTACAGGGTATTTCCCACAGCTGCGAGGGCCATACTGCTGTGTGGAAGCAGCAATGTGGCTGGCAAAGAGCTCTGGAGGAGGAAAACCAGCAGCAGGTGATTCCTCTACAGGTAGACCAGGTTTGCTGTAAGGACAGCAGGAGGGAGGGACTCAGGCAGGGTGCTCAGGAAGGTTATAAAAGCTACTGAGGCTGCCCAAATTGAAGTAGGTTGGTTTTAAGCTTCAAAGGTAGATCCTTAAGCATGGGGGAGTTGATGCTGAAGGATGTCGCTGCTTATGGATGGTGCTTGAGGTGAGTTTTGCAGCCTGGGGGGGCCAGGAATGGGGATGTGCTGCCTGCGGTGCCACAGTGGACAAACTGTGTTGGCGGGGTTAGTGGTGACTATGGCTTTGAAGCCCCTTGGCTGCATTTCTTGGGGATCCATGAGGTGAGGGCTGCTGGCAGCTCTGCCGTGACAGACCAGGCTCTGCTGCAGACAGATGAGGAGGGTGTGCCCCACAGCTGGCAGTGGGGTTAGAGGTGGCAAATGAATCCTGGCAGGTGGGCAGTGGGAAACCTGCTGGGAAATGGCCATGAAACAGAGCAGCAACTGCTCTGGTGCTTTACAATGTTAGCAAAATAAATCTTATAATTTCAAGAGCAAAGAAAAAAAAAGTACTGCTGGGATCCTTTTGAGATCTGCTCTGGCCTCGTAGAGGCTGAAAGATCGTCTCCACTGGGAGTCCTGGCATGGGCCAGTTCCCTGGGGGTTGCAGTACTGTGAAGAACCCCATGGCCTACAAGGAACAGTGTGTTACTGATCCCTCATCTCCTTTTCCCTGAATCCTTTGTTTACCTCCATTAAAGCCTGGCATGATGGGAGATGCGTTGCAAGGGGCTGGATGACCTCAGCCCTCCAGGGTGGGTTGGGCCGGAGCTGCCAGAAGCATGCTCTGACTTTCCAGAAATGGCAAAATATATATATATATGTTACTGTATTTAAGCTCTTATTTATCTCTCCCACCTCTGGCATGTCTTCACCTCATCCTGCTGGTCCTCCCTCTGCCCCATCTGGGTGCTCGCATTCTGTAGCTTGTGCTCCTTTCCTTCATTGTAGAAAATTGATTGCAAAGTTGGGCTCTGGGTGTTTCTTTCCTGGCTGTGAGTGATTGCCCTAAAGGATGCTGAGAGCCCCCGGAGATGCCTCGGTCTTCCCCATGGCAGCAGGGGCTTCTCACTGCCTTCATCCCCCTTACCCTGAGCAGCAGCCAGGCTCTCAGGCCAGGGCTTCCTGCCTGCACTTGCACGTCCAACCTGACACACTACCAGCATGTGTGGGTTTAAGGACCCCTCTGACCTCAGACCAGCTACAGGAAAGCCCAGGCATGCCAAATTGCCTGTTTTTCCAAAACCTGGCCCAAATTCTGGGTCTGGCAACACATCAGCACTAGCAATACTTCCAGTGGGGGAAAAAAAAAAAAAAAAGGCAAAACTGCCAATGTTTATATTGACAGTTTGAGCTTCTGACAATAATTTGTAGGTGACTGTCTCTTTCCTAAATTCATTCCGGCCAGTCTGTCTCAGGTATGTATTTCCTGCTAATATTCTAATAACCAAGTGCACCAAAGGGATGATTGTTTGTAATTGTAATCCTGTGAAGCTTCAGTAAAAAAACAAATGAGCTCTGTACAGCCAGCTGTGTCTTTCTGAAGTGGTCTCAGGTAATCTTTTTTTTTTTTTTTTAATCAGGACCTCACATTAGTTTTATAGTTAGTCTTTTCGGAGTGAGGAAGGGTTGGTAGATTTTCTGTCTGTGTTGGCAGCCTTTTCTGGGCACCCAATCCAATCCCATGATGTGCTAAGCTGCCTTCAGAAGAGGCTTTGTCAGCACATACCAAGGTGACCATAGCAGAGACAGAAGAGTGATGGGGCAGGGGTTTCCCCAGTTGCAGCTGATGTGGGGGGTTAATTCAGCTATCAGTTTTATTGCAAGGGGATGGGAAGCGTTTGCTTACCATACCCCTGATGGACCGAGGCCAGTGCTTTACCCCAGTTGCCCATGCTCACCTGTGCAACAGATACTTCTTGGGTTTGTGTTTCTCCTCCTCCCAAGATTAAACAGAGAACACAGGGAACATCCAGACCCTTTTGAACAACCCTTGCAAAGCTCTGATCTCTTCAAAGGTCCTGTTTGATGTCTGCTGTAAATGATGCTGTGCAGGTTTTCCTTACAGGGCTCATTGAGGCTGTGGGAGGGATGTTGCTGGTGCAGCGCTGCAGCTGTTTCCACCGCTGGAAGGGGAACAGAGTATCCTGTTACCTGGGAGAGCTGAGCCATCACTTTGTGGCAAGACTGTTAACCCAAACCTGGCACCAAATTATCCTCAATCACTTGAGTCTTGGAAGTCTTGTCTCTGCAAGAGATCTGGATGTCTGCAGAGTGGACTGGGAGCCCTGGGAGTGCTGGGGAGGTGATGGTCCAGGGACCACTGCCATGGAGGGCCACCAAGGAAAGGTGCTGGGCATTCATAACATCTCATACCCCATCCTGGTCTCCTGTTGTCCAGCATGGCTGTCCCTAATGCCTCTTTGTCGGCCATCGCTGCCACTGAGTTTGCAGCAAGAGAAGGGAAGGGGCTTTGCAAGGATCACCTGTGCAAGGGCTGCTGGCATTGTGACAGCAGAGGAGGTGGCTCTGGGGCTCAGTGGCTTTGGGGAAAAATCTTCTGGGATTTCCTTGCAGCTGGCTTCCTCCACACAGCAAAGTGGTCACAACACTTGGCTGTCTTTATTGCAGGTGATGTGCTGATGTGATGCTGCAGTGTGAGCTTGTGGCCGAAACACATTTGCATGCTCCTTTCTTGGGTGCAATGTGTAATGGCCCAACGTATTCATTATCATTAAATCCCCAACAGTAACATATGCAAATATTGCTATTTGTATTGCCATTTGTGTTCTCAGAGTCCTATAAAAAGCAGCTACCAGTGGTGCAAGTGTTTTTCTCACTATCTTAACAACTTTGTAGACTGAGATCCCAAATTTTAACTGATGGATGGAGGATTAGTTCTGCAGAAACACTGGCAGCAGTGAACTGCTCCAGATTTGAAACATATTTCAAACTCACATAAGCTGCTTCCTTTGTATATATGTGCTGAAATCATATTAAATATAAGTAGTGCTGAGTAAACTCAGAAAGATTCATAGAAAAATCAGGAGAGTCCGAGACAGAAAATGAGACTTAATATTGTTTAGATATTCAATAATATTTTATATTAATAGTATTTAATATTTTCTAGACTGTTTCCAGATTTGCTTCACTGTTGCTTTGATAACATTATGTGGAGTTTTTTTGTTTCATATCTTCCATCTAGACTCTTCAAAGCACTTTGTTGCCATCAGTGAAGCACACTTCCCACATGGATGTGCTGGGTGGGCTTTGTGGTCCTCATTCTCCGTGTTTCTCTATTCCTTGGAGGCCCTGGTAATCAAAGCTGCCTTGTGCCTCAGGGTTTTTACACACACATACTCACTCTCGCTAGTTGCAGCTATTCCATCCCCCAGCAGCCTTGGTGTTAGCAAATGTGAGAGATGGGAGTGTTGCAGCCTCCCATGTTTTTGGGTGGAGTGGAAGCTCTGGCTCTGTGCAACTGTGCTGCCCCCATCCTTGGAGGGTTTCAAGACCCACCTGGATAAAGCCCTGAGCAACCTGGTGTGACCACATAGCTGACCATCTTTGAGGAGAAGGTTGGGTTGGAGATCTCTGGACGTACCTGCCAACCCAAAATATCTGGTGATCTTTTTCATCTAAGAGCTGAGCTTTGCCATAGGTCATCCAAAATGACAGCCTCCCTGGTACTGAGCCCCTTCAGTTCCCACCACAGCCAGACGGGTTTTGGGGGTGGTTTAGTTCCTTGCCACATTGGACCATAACAGGAGTCATTATGAATCCTTCCTGCATCCTCCTCCAGCAAAGGCAAAACATGCTCTGCTTCTTGCACCACAAAGTCACCAGAAGAAGATCTATTTTTTTCCCAGCCTCTTGGTTGGCTCTTCTTGTGTTTCTTTTGCTTTTTGGAGGGGTATCTGCTTTTTTTTTTTCTTAAAGTTCTTTAAATTTTTATTAAAAAAATCAAACTTCCCCCAAGGATTTCTATATTTAATCAGCAAATATCATCCAATTATATGGGAATAAAGTAATTATGTCTCCCTCAGCAAACTTACTTCTCTTTCTTTCCCCAAAGGGAAGAGAGGTCTTCCCTCAGGATTATGTGATTAAATAGAGGTTTAAAAGAGAGACCTTGATTTGTTACTTAAAGAGCTGAATCTGAAATCCTCTCAGAAGTGAACTGCACTTTGGAAATGCTGAGTAAGGGAACCATGAGCTGATCACCTGCTTGGGGTCCTGCTTGGTTGCATACCCCATGCCTGGAGGCAGAAGTGAGCTCCAGGTGGGATCAGCCCTCAGCCAGGATCTCGGAGCATTCCCTGTGTCCTTCATTATGGCTGGTTGTCCCTGCTTTACTCCTGAGATGTGCTTTGAAACAGCTGGGTGGGTCCCCACTTCTTTGGTTGGTTGTCAAACCTTGGGTGGAGCCCAACGGTGTTGGCTTGGGATGTGCTCAAGCATTTCTGATCCACTAAGAGCATGGGAATTGCAATTGGATATGGCCAAATTTGCCTCCAGAGGCATCTCGCTTGTGTCTCTCTCCACCCTGGGGAAGGTTCAACACTCCCATAAGGTCTCCAGTGGTGGTTTGGCATTAGGTTGCCCCATGTCCAGTCTTCACTCATAGTTTTCCCTGGTTCAGCCCTGCTTCTGCTCCACAGCACCCATGGCTACAGTGGGGGGTTCCTGCTGACTCTGGCGGGTAAACAGTAGCTATAAACATCTTACCCTAAAGAATGGTTGAAAGCCACATTACACTTATGTATGCCTGCCTATATATGCATTTATCAGCTCTATAAGGCACAAGAGCTATGGACTTGCTTGGACAAGGTGTCTGAGCTACTGGTAAGCCAAGGAGCTGCTGGAATGAGGGACCTGCTGCATTAATTCATTCAGCACAGGCAAAAAACATCTGAAAAGCTGTTATGTGTCCTCAGCAATAGTTTGCCATGCTCTGCCTCTAAAATTTTATGGCCCAATAGGAAAATACGGGCCATGTGCTAGTCCAATCTGCTTGGCAGGCGTGAGCACTTTGGAGAATAGTACCTGCTGTGGTCACCAGGGCCAGCACCTCATGAAAGGAGATGAAGATGTCTGTCTCTTGTTCTTTCTTACCAGCAAGAGGACACATCCCCAGCTGTGAGCTCTCCTAACAGCCCTGGGTATAGGTGGCAATTTCTCCGAGGTTTTTACCCTTTTAACTAGTGTCAGAAACAAGAGATGGGATATTTACAGGCTTCCGTAGCTTACAGAAAGCTGAGAGCCTTCACAAAAGGACTGGAAAGCCTTTCCCAAGCTTTTCACTTCCATTCTTGCTTTTGTCTTTCAGTACATGTTACCCAAGACAGTAATTTTTGTTCAGAAGAAAGCACATTCGGGGAATTTGAGGGAGCTTTCTGGTGTGTTGAGCTGTCAGCTGTAATGCGGCGAGTGTGGCAGATGCCACCAAAGGAGAACTCAGGTTTTCTGGCAAATCTGCACTGTGACTATGAATGGGAGCACAAGGAAAGGGTGAGAAGAGAGGAGGGACCTAGCTATCCCAGAGCTGTGCCCACGTGTTGACTGGTCCCCTGCTGAGAACTGGCAAACAACAGAGAAATGCAGTAGAAATATCCAGGGTGGAAATATTAGCACCTGCTGCAATGGACACTGCTGTGGTGGGCACGCCAAGGACACCGCGGTGGCCTGCGGGTGTTTGAACCACAGTTAAAAATCCAGCTGGCAGGTTCAGTGATGGCATCTGTAGTGGCTGTTCCCAAAGATGCTGCTTGGGGAAAGACCAACTATGGAGTTTAGATGCGAGCATCACGCTGCAGGACACAGTGTCTTCACCAGTGCTGCTGTGAAGCTACCACAGCATCTTCCCTTAACATCGGAGCATACCCAAAGCCTGGTGGAACTTACCTGGCAGCTCTCCTGCTAATTTAGCCTTGCATTTTACTATGTTTAACACCATTATATTGTCCTGCCCCCTTCCACTGCCCATGCGTCAATGCCAGTGGACACTGCTAAGCAGCAGCTTATCCCTCTGGATATCCTGGGACCAGGCTCTGGTCATTAAAACCACATGGATATTTTCCAAGGTTTGGTGAAAGGTGCATTGAGACTGCTCTCCTTCCCTCTGTTCTTCCGTGGATGTAGTGTTCCCAGCAAGACTGCAGGCAGCTGTAGAGATGGGAAAATGCAAATCAGGGCAAGGCCAAAGGAGAAAAAGGAACTCAGGTATGCATATCCCAGAAGCCTGTGTTAAAAGAAGACAGTAAGCTGGGATGAATGATGCATAAGCCTAGGGACAGCAGGGAGGGGAAAGAAAGAGTTGCATAAATGGGGAAAATACATAAGAGAGACAAGGGGAAGAGCCATAAAAGCATGGATGTAATTTATCAGGACATGTTTCATGTTTGCAAGGAAAAAAAATCTAAACTAAAAAAAAAAATCTTAATACTAAACTAAAAACCTTGTGGCAAAAATTCAAGTGAGCCTTGGGGAACATCTTGGAGGGTGGGTGATATGAGGGTTCAGTAATCTGGGTTGAATGATATTATTTGCAGTTGTTTTGCATATACCAGAGTGAGCTACAGCTCCGATGAGCGCTGCTTGGGGCTCCTTGGCACCCTTCACATGCCAGGTCCCCCAGCTAGGTCAGCAATGCACAGACCTCCTTTAAATGGTATTTGAGCTGTGAGAGTGGTAAGGGAGAGGGGAAACAAAAGGAACTGAGAGCCCTCAGGCTCTTGAAATTTGCTAAATTGAAAATGCTTAATCTCATCAGTAGTTAATGATCTAAATACGTATATATGTGTGTGTGTCTGTGTGTATAGTGCAGAAGGAGGGGTTCAGGGAACAGCTCCCAAAGTCACCTCTTCTTAAAGACCATGCACAAGGAGGATGCAGATGGACACCTCTGGGCACAGACCAGCACAAGAGGTTTGCAAGGCAGAGCAGTGAGCCAGTGTCTCAGGGATCAAGAGGTGCACATCTGAAAATAAGATAGAAGAGGGGAGCAGGGGCTGGGGGTGACTGTGTGTTAGTCCCCTGCAAGAGCAAACAGTGCAGCTGGTGTGGCACATGGCTGTTTTTGCTCTGGATTGATGGGCTGTGGAGGTATCTGGTCTAATAAAAAACACCTGAACGGGAGGGAAGATGGGATAATAACTTGAGCTGTGGCTGTGCTAATGGGGTCTTGGTGCCAGGGAAGGAACTGATGGCCGAGGAGAGGAAGGAGGGGCAGTGGCAGTGGCTGTTCTTCCATAAGGCACAGAGCTGGTCTCTTTGGAGGGATGTCTGGAGATGAGCCTGTAAATCTGGTGTGCACTGCAAGTAGAAGTAGCTATAGGGTATTATCACATCCCTTACCACAGTGCAGGAGCTACTTTGTCATCATAAACCTCTAGTACAGTGGCTCCAGGTTATCAGATGTTTCATACACTTTACATACTGATATCACCCATCTCCAAAGGGTTACAGCTGCTCCTGCAGTATTGTCTGCAGTCATGCTGGGGTTGGAGGGTGGGTGTTTTCCCTGACCACCCCCTGCCTCTGACTTCTGCTGCCTGCAAGATACCAGGGAGCACATTGCTGGATCACACCACCCTGGTCTGCAAGGGAAGTTGTGTCCCCAGTGTGCTACAGCTGAGGGACAGGTCAAAAAAACCATTCCTATGAAATTTTAAAGCCCTTAGACTGGATTAATTCAGCTGACCTTAGCACTCTCTGGTAGTCTAATGGCTATTGATTTATTCTGCTGATGTTAAACCTTTAACACTATAACCAGGCTTTGGGAGAAAGGCCTTTGTTTGCAATGACGGTATGCAAGCTGGGTAGTGAGAAAACAGCTGCAATAACTGTGTCTGCTTTCTTCCCCCTCCCTGACCACCCTGTTAAGCTTTCCCAAACCCCTCTGATACTGAAGCCCCTTTGCCAGTGGATGATGCACAACAGGGCCCCTGACGTGGGAGATGTGCTTTGGGGCATGGCCTCTTGGATCCATGGGTCTTGCTCCCTCCAGGACCTTTACAGCTGAGTCTGCATTTTGGTGGTGGGCTGGCCACAGGCTGTGTTTGCCAAGCACTCCTCTCTCAGTTTGTGCATCTCAGCATGGCACCAGGAAAGCATCCCTGGCCTGGGTTGTCTGGTCTCTGCATGGCTCCACTCCACGACCTGTCTTCTCTTGGCTGTAAATATTAATGATACAAGTTAAGTGGAGTTAAGAGACTGCATTAATTATTGAGTAGTTCCTCAGCAACCTTTTTCTCTAGGAAAGGATGGTGGCATAGTACATCTTTACCTTTATTTTGCAAATGCTGGCTGAGTGCATTGAGCAGTTCAGGAGCACCAGGTGGGCATGGGTTCCACCTGTAGTCTTTGCACAGTTCTTTGTAGAACGGGTGAGTTCTGGTGCTTTTCCTGGGTGTGAATTTGAGGTACCAGCTCCACCATTCCAGAGAAGCAGGTACAGCATGTACTGCAGAAATTAATGATGATAAAATTAAACTCACCTCCAAAACCCAGGTCCCAAAAGCAGACAGGCTGCACTCATGGCTTGGCCAGAGCTTCCCCTTCAGGATGAGCTCTGGTCCTTGATTAAAAATGCAAATCCCCTAGTGATAATGCTCATCGCTCCTCTGACATGGATTTCACAGTGGTCTCAAAGCTCAGCATCGCAGAGAGTTTTGGAAGCTGTGTGTTACCTGGCGAAGTAGCACTCCAGTTAAAGTCACAGGAAAATATCAGCAACAAAAAAATTCCAGATACAGAAAGAGAATGGTGAGAAAACAGGAGCGATTTGTTTATAATTGTAATGCTGGAGGAAGGAGTCAGGCTTAGTCACTGTACTTCATTCTTCTCACTGCAATTTGACAAATGCCAGCAGCTTTGGAAAGTTCACATTTTTCTGTATCTTTGCTTGAAACAAAACCTTTCCTTTTGTCCTTGGCTTCATTTCTTTGTGAAAAACCCATTAAACCCAGAAAGGTCAGATTTTCAAATGCACATGGTGTACATATTGCACATTGAATATCTGCCTGTGAACTTCACATCAGAGGTTGGTGGATGTTGTTTGAAATACAGAGGCTTATATTGGTGCCTGGCTGGGAGATTAGTTCTCCAGGAATCCTGCCCATGCATGCCACTGCCATCTTCACCGTACCAAGAAGCAAAATGCCTATATTGCTTCACAATATAGCCCTGTGTCCTTATGTGTAGAGATTGCCTGCAGCTCCTGAGAAATCCAGCTGTTTCAGAAATGACCCACCCTTCTGGGAAACTAATGCAGCTGATCCCATAATCCACCCAAGTCTGTGCTTTGACGTGAAGCCAACAGTAGCAACAGAGCCAATGACCAAAGATCTACTTAGAGGTCCCAAGATCCAGAAACTGACTGCGGAGTCCTCTGCCTTGCCCTGTTAGACCAGCCAACGTGGAAAGGCTAAACTGATAACCTCATGTTGACCTGTCCCTCAGCATCATATCAATACGCTTAGAAAACTTTGCTGATAACCTCACACTGTCAAGTTCCCTGAAATCCAACCAACAAAACAAGGGAAGAGAGAAAAAACTCTGATACAGTCTAAGATTAAAAAAAAAGTCTTGCTCGTACGTGGTAGTGAAGAGAGGAACTTTCTTCCCAACAAAGAAGCTGTTGTAAATGTCTTACACTGGACAGCTGGGCCTCCACAGCACCACGTGAGATTGTATTTCTGAACTCAGACAAGGGTTTAGGGACTGCTTGATGTTAACTTCATCTCCTACCAAATGTAGTCCTCCTATCTGCATCTGAAATAACAGTTATGAAAAATCAAGAGAAAATGTGAGTCTTCCCTGCTTTGAAAGAGGTTCATCATGCTTGAACTCAACTAGGAGGACAACTTGTTTTGCTATGAACTCAGCAGCCTTAAGCCTGCGTTGCAAGAGCTGTGACTAAAGTGCAGCTTGCCTTTTTCAGGTATAACCAAGTGGGATTTCTGCACCTGCTCTTTATGAGTTCCAGGGGAGCCATCTGAACCCCAGGAAGAAGCAAGACCACCTTCTTCCCCCACCCCACAGCATCCTCACTGGTAGGTGAGAGTTGGAGGGCTGCTGTGAAAAATACAGCTTAAAACAGGACCAAACCCTTCCAGCTCCATGTAGGGGTATAAAGAAGCTGGGAAGAGCAAAACCCAACCATAAATAGCCTCCAACCTCCTCACAGGTGCTCTTTGCATGATAGCTCATTATCCTCCACCAACACCACTGACAGCGGTGGAGGTAGAGGGGATGACAGCTAAGTCATTAGCGCCCTCAGGAAATGGTGTCCAACATCTGCATCCTTTTCTGATTTCTTGTGGCAGCTGTAAAACCTGCTAGCATAACCCTGACAGACAGACCACTGTGATTGCTGCTGCTTGGAAACAGGAGGAGAAGAATAAATCCCGTAGGAGAACAAGAAATTGCTCTGCATGATCCTTAAAATACCATGAGGCACTCCTGTCCCATCATTTGAAGTGCCACACCATTAATAGTAAAGAGATTATTGGGGATGACAGTAATTCTTCAGAGACCTTCACTGTGAAGAGAAAATTGTGCTTTTCTCCACCTGGGACTCCCACAGCTCTTGGCCAATACTTCATTTACACTCCTTTTTAGCATCTTGCTCTATAGACTCATTGTACCTATAACCACGGCAAACTTTGTGCTGCAGGCATGACAAGTCCCAGCCCTTTACTCTTTCATCTCTGCTGTGAGTGTTTCTCCTTTCCTGAGCCATCAGGACCTTGTGTTGAGCCTGCTGCAGCCTCGAATCTGCTGTGCTTCAGGTGGAATGAAAAGCTGGAGCAAGGTAAGATGCTGTGGTGACCTTTCCTCTGTGCATGTTTGGGTGTCAGCATTGCAAAGCCTGCAGCTGGTTTGCAGCATCTTCTCAGGCCATGGGGATGTACTTTAATGACCCAGGTGGAGCTGCTGCTTCACGAGGCTTAAGGGGAGAGCTTTCTTCAAGCCCCATCCACACTGGTTAATAAGCAAAATCTGGACATGATGTGGGGAAAATCACTATGGTCCCTGGACCAAGCAGGAGCCCAGCAAGTTTGGAGAGCACCAAAGTGCAGAAAACAGAGGTAAGATATGTGTAGATGTTTTCGTTGGAGCTTTTGAAATAAGGACTCCCCAGGCAGCTCCCCTTGCTGTAACTGGGACCTCAGTGAGCACCCTGAATTTGGAAGAGGTTGGAGGGGCAAGCTTGCATCGCTCCTGGCTCTGCCCTGAGGCTGAGTGAGTCAGCCCAGAGCTGGCTCCACCTAGCTCATACTCCTGTCTCCAGCAGAGACCCAGAGATGATGTCTCCTCGCCTGCGATACCCCAGTCTCAGCATTTCCCACCCAGCTCTCCCCCAAAATCAGTTGTGCAGGCAGAATTGCTTTCTGCTGCCTGTTTTAAAGCTCACAGAAACACTTCAGTGTTATGGATGCTCTCCTAAATGGGTGCTCCTTGGTTTTCTTCCTATGGAAGTCTTCCAGTTTTACAGCACTGAAAGTCACTGTTGGATTATAGTATTTTCTTGTGCACTATGTGTTTTCACTTATTACTTGAATTATTTTGCCTTCCTCTGCAATTTATGTTCATATTTTATTCTATAATGGTCTTGCTGTGTCTAAGGATCCTTTCAGCTCTAATAATAATTGTGGAAGTAATAATATAAATCATCCTGGTGGTACCTGCATGCATCTGGTTACTTTCTTTGCATTTCTAATAACAGAGCTAGATGGGATCAAATGGGGTGTTTTGACATTTTTCTTTTACCTCTCAAAGGAGAATTGTCAGGTATATCTGCTGCTCCCAAACATGTGACAACCCAGGTAATTCTGCAAGTCACTGATGGCTACCAGCTACTATCAGCCTGTTTACAAGTTGCTGAGGGTCCTCACTGAGGCTTTTTTATAGGAGTACGTTAAACCTGAAAGCTTTGCCATAAGGAATGACTGTTCAAAGACCCCAGATTGTAACATTCATTCACTTAAGGCACTGTTATTGATGTTGTGTCAGCGTTATTGAGCTTTTGATTACCATAGCCATAACAGAAGTATTTATTTGCATCAGGGAAAAGCCTAGAGGCAGTTTGATTGTCTGAACTATCCCTGGCCATGGCAGTTTACAATTTTTAATATAGAAGAATAGCAAAGACCTGGAGAAAACCAGTCCTCAACTGTCCTGCTTTTGCAGGTGGCAGACTGAGACATAAAGGTTTTTAGACTTGTCCAGCTTCACACCAGAAGTTGTGGCTGAATCATGAACACCATTCCCAGAGTAACAGCTTAGGGCTGCAGCCACATCATCCATGACTGATGGGAATTATGTGCTTGAGATGTTATAGTCTCACCTGAAGGCAAGAAAATATTAAGTTTTGCAGAGGAGAGGGAAGGGAGACTGCTGGCTTGTCTGATGAGCTCAGTGCCTGCGGGACTGAGCTTTACCCATCATGTCCCTAGAAGTCTTGGCTCTGTAACCACAGAGTGGGAGTTGTTCAGATGAAGGTCATCGTTTCTCATGTGTTTGTGGAGAGCCTGGCACATCGAGACCTCACCTCAGGCTGTCCAGGTACACCATGAATTTCCCAACAGGACACCACCTGCAAAAGTGTGAAGATAAAACCTTGAAGTTTTGAGATGGTTTGTTTGGTGTCTGGTAGAGGAAATGTCAGGAGAAGGCATATTTCTCATTTTGCCCCCTAGATCTGGCTCCTCAGTATCCCAAAGACAGAAAGGAGGATGCAAGGAAGCCTTATGGCTACAAAGAAAGTTGTTTTGAGACCAGGTGAATAAGAATGGAATAAACCACCCTTCAATTCCTCCCTCCAGCTTCAAACATCTTAGCCACACAAGGATTTACGAAGTGCATTCATGGTGTGTGCAAGTGCCTCAGTCCTCTAGAGCTTCTCTGTTCATTTTGTATTTCTGGTACGAGAAAATAAAGCTTTGGCAGGGACCAGGACAAGGTGGAGAAATGCTCTGAGACAGCTCCAAGTAAGAGCTGGCCCAAATCCTGAAGACCTGTAGCTGAGTCATATCTGACTCTTTTTCTCTGCTTATTTTTGCCCTCCATGACCCTCTTTATGTTGCACTGTTTCTGTCTCTGGGTGATGGAGACTCCTGAGGAAATTCATGATCAAGTGTTTTGGGCTGCTCAATATGTGGTGCCTGAGGGTGGTTTCACCTACCGGCAAGACACCCAGCTGAACACAATGAGGGCAATGCTGGAGCGTCTCCAGTAGATTTTTGGAAAGGGACTTAATAACCCACTGGGGTGTCACATTCAAGAGGGCATGTTTGGAAACATGGCTGTTACAGCCAGAAGCATCCCATTAGGACCTTGGTGTGGAGTTTCCAGGGATGCTGACACTGAGCTAAGCTGGGTGCAAGTGGCTTTGGAAGAATGGGCGATGTGGGACTGTCACTGATGGACGTTGCTGGACAAAAAACCCTGTGGGTGCTTCATGCATTTTCTAGCTGATGGGCCAGTGGATCATTCAGAGAAGAAAATGTCTGGATGAATGGAAATGCAAATTTGAGTGAAATGTAGAGCCTCTGCTTCCAGAGCTACCTGTGTCCTGGGCTGGATGACTAAGGGGAGATCAAATGGATCAGAATAAACTTCCTTGACAGCAGGAATACTTATGAGGAAAAAAAAAAAGGGGGCACTGGAGGGGTTTATCTGTACCTCTTTGCTGGGATTTAGGCAGCATTATCAGACAGCCTCTCCTATGAGGCTGATTTACTGATGGAGAAATAACAGATGGGTCTCGGAAGCAAGGAGCTGTGCTTGGATCACACCCTGGACACCCATTTTGTGAATCACAGTAACAAAGTGGCTGTGTCCAGCCACCCATCTCTTTTGTGCTCACTAAACATCTTCTCTGCTGTTATTACTGTGCCAGTCAGCTCTGATCTTGCATTGCCCCATAGTGCACATCCGCCTCCCTGATAAACATGGTACACACACATCCTCTGGGCAGGGCCTGGGTCCTCCCTGCCATTGGTTTATTCTCCTTTTTCATGTTATATGAGTCAATGTCTGCAGCCTCCTACCTTTAAGTCCTTCTTGGATCCCTGTTCATTGTTTCTGGACTCTGTTTACAAGCTATAAGGGCAGCCACTGCCCAGACTGGCCTGGGCTTTTGTTAGTGGCTCAGAGTAAATTGGAGTGGTTTTCAAACTCTCAGTGATGTTCACTGGTAGAAACGGGATTTTGGGCAAAGTTATCAGGCTGTCCCAAACCCCATTTCTGAAATGGTTGAGGCTCCTGGGACAGAGGTTGAATCGATCTGCATCAGTCTGGCCAGAGGCTTTTAAAGATTCTGGTCACACCAAGGGACTCCTTCATAGTGAATAACTTGCAGCCCCTGAGCTCACGATTGTATTTTATGTGTTTAAATATCTTTCAAGTCAGGACCCCCATAGCTTAGACCTCACTGGCAGCCAATGGAAATTTCAGTCCTGCATAAAATGGAATTTAGGCTTCCTAAACCACTTTTGAAAATGCCACTTAATGTCTCTACTTGCATCTTTATTTCTCTTTACCTGGACCCTCCATGGCAAGTTTTCTTTTCTAACTCTCCTGGCATCTTCAGATTCTGGTCCCTTTTCATTTTAGGTGCTAAGTATTTTCCTCGTGGCATTAAGCGCTTCAGTGGGCTGAGCAGCCTGGTCACTTACTCTTATACCTCCTTCCCATCAAATAGTCATGCTCACTTTGGCTCATTACGCTTTATAACCTGGACTCTAACTGACAGTATGCTGCCAAGCCTGAGCATCCCTGGAGCTTCTTGCTGCTAACTCCAGAAATCAGAGAAGATTTCTGGAGTCAGGCAAGAAATGCTGTGGGTTTTTTCCCCACTCCCCTGAGGCTTTTCCAGGGGAGGACTTTCAGCCAGATGTGGGTGTTGAGGAGGTTTGGGGGTGCTGGGGCAGAGCCTGGGAGCAACAGGGCACAGCTCCCCGCTGCCTTCCACTCTTGGAGGCATGCTATCGGCTGAACAACAGCCCCAGCTGATAAGCTCTTGCCATCTCTGTTATGGCTTGATCATTTCAATCTGGATTTTGACACTGTGTCTCTCTCCAGTCCTAATATAATGGAAAAGGAGATTATACATATTTGAAAAAATCACATCACTTTGACAGAAGTCAAGAGCAATTTTACTGAAGCTGGATTTGTTACCCTGTCTCATATTGCTGAATGAGCAGGTGGGACTGTTAATTTTAACTTGACTTTGTCCCTTTAAATAATAGAAATGTGTGATGTCATGTCTAATGCTCTATCAGCACCTGTAATGCCATCAGTCATATGAGAAATATTATGACATAGCTATTTTTTTAATGCTGAATAGCTTCTATCATTTTGGAAAAGACCCATCTTAAATGCGTTGGGCTCCCGCAAAAAAAACCCAACCCTTTGGGTTAGGTTTTTTTGCAATTTAAGTGAAGTGAGAGTTGAATTGGCTTTGAAATAATGTTTGAAGTGGGAAACTGTTGCAAACCCAAAACCTCCCTCGCTTGAGCGTGCACCAGAGGGCACTGCATGATGCGCTGGGAAACGCGGACAGACCCAACAGCAGTCAGCCAGGATCTAGGGTTTTTTTGCATGTAGGCAGCATTTGTGCTCACACCTGGAGATGCGTGTCTCGTTTAGGGGAGAGGTGGTACAGGGCTTCTTCCCCCCGGGGCTGATCACATCACAGCAGGTTTAGCACAGCCACCGGCCCTGGTGTGGCTGCAGGCTCTATCCCACGGTGAGGGCACAAACTGCAGCCCTCAACCTGTGACAGCTCCTGCTCATCTCGCCACCCTGGATCACCCTGCTCCCTTGCAGTGTGCTGTCCTGAGCTGGGTTAGCCAAATCCCTCTGGGCTTGTGAGGTTCTTTCCTGCCCTGTGCCTTTATGTCCCATCTCCTCTCTGCTGAGCCAGCTGCCTGCAACTGCTGCCTACTCCAGCAAAAGCTTTTCAGGAGGGGCACTTCTGCTCCAAAACCAAGCTGTGGCACCATGTCCGCAGGAGACCTGATAGGAAGGGTGTCATGGAGGGACTGTCCATGGAGACATCCACCCCTGAGGGCACCTCTGGGTGCTCAGCTTTATCTGCACAAAAAGCATGAAAAGGGAGCACAGGGTGGGGGTGAGGAAACATCCCAAATTTAGCTGGAAAAAGCAGGCAGCACTGACAGGCAGAGGTGAAGCAAGGTGTCCTCAGCAGCCTTCCCTGAGCACCATCCCACCAGCTCGGGATCACTGCTGGCAGTCGGACTGTCCTCTGCACCTGCTGCCCTCAGTCTGGTTTCATTAGAAGCCTGTGCATTGCTCGGGGTGTCAATCGCTGCAACAACCCTGGGTTTGGGATTTGTTTTCCCTTCATTTCTTCCAAAGTTTTCTTTTTCTTAACTGCTGAGCTCATGTATGATATGCCACCACTTCAATCCTTTTCCCTTAAACTGGAGAAACCGGTGCCCTCCACCTTTACTAGTTGTGCACCAGTGTGAATCTCAGGCAGAGGTGGGGTAGAGCAAAGGTGTTTCTGTGGTTGGTAATGCTGAGGATGTGGCTGAGAGGACTTCTCTGGCTGGTGCCAGCAAGAGGACAAGGCTGGAGAGTCAGAGCAGCTTTTCTTGACCCTTAATTATGCTATGGAAGTTGTGCAGGTAACAGGGAGTCCCACGGTGCTGCCAGCATGCACTCCAAGTAGCGATCACCATGTTACAGCGATATCATTAATGGATTAATACCAAGTGCAACTATAAAAATAATAAAACGATCACAACTGAGAGTGAGTACATATGGGAAACTGGAACAGGACTACTCCCCAGAAATTTCCACTGTCAGTTCTACCTGGAAAATGTGTTTCCCATAGATCAAGGGGTTACTGTGCAAGTTAGCATTTCTGTGGCACAGGACTGCACTGGTGTAACGGCCTGATGGCAGGTAACCTGGCAGAGGTGTGTGCTGCCTCTTTTCCTTTGAACTCAAGGATTCCTGCAATCCAAATAAGCCCTGTAGGACAGGGTTTGCATTTTTAGCATGCCACAGTCCTGCATTGTGTAAAGCCAGGCTGCTTCTGCAACTGCCAGGAGCTATAAAGGAGTAATGGAGCTGGCAACCCGCTCCTATTCCTGCACCTGTTTTATATTATTTGTGGGCAAAATCCTGAGGCCTTCAGTCACTTGCTGAACAACCACAGGAGGAAAAATGCTTCTGGGGAGGACATGCTTGTGAGGATTGCCTTGCAGACGTCTCGTCAGATAATCCTTCGGGGAGGGGACCATAGTGCAACCCCCCTGCCCGCCTCTGCTTGTGGAAAAGGCCAGGGGATTATTCCTAAGTGCCCTCCTACCTGGGGGGATTTCCTGTAAGGAAAGATGTGCTCATGCACCATGGATGCTCATGCATGCGCCTGTAAATCCATATGGAAAAAAGCCCCCAGGCCCTCCCCCAGCTCCTGCACGATGGCCCCACAGATGTAGTTCAGGCGAGCCTGGCTCAAGCATTTTGGCTCAGCCTGTGCCGTGGGAGTGGGCTGGAAAAGAATGGCTATGGCTGACCATGCACACAGGAATGAGGCTATCATGTGGGTCTCCCACCTCCTGCCTTATCACCACCATGCTGTCCCTGTGCCCTCTCACCCCCATCACCTCCAGCATCCCTTTTGACTTTAGTATCCTTTCAGATATTTCTTCAGGGTGGCAGTCTGGGACCAGACTGGAGGAGCTTCATGGCGAAGGTCCATTCTCCAATCTCCTCTGCCCAGGCAACCCACCTGGCTCTATAGCAGGGGCTGTCCCTGCTTGGATGGTCTCTTCTGACCAGCTCCTCTACCAAAAACCATGAGTCAATGTATGTTCAAAGGCTTTTCTCTTGCAGAACAGGTCCTCTTACACCCTGCAGCCCTGAAGAGCTCCCAGGTGGCTGCAACGTGGCCAGAAGGTCAGTGGCTAAGCAAAGGGTGGCACTGGGGCAGCATGTCACCTGTCTGTTCTCCCCAGGTCATTTAAGTGTATTCCCATCCTATTGCCCCATCTGCTCACATTCAGGACCCACCAGCACCCTTCAATTCCTTCTTCACCCCAGAAAGGAGGTCTGGGCTGCTTTCCTCATGCCTCTCCTCCAGCACAGGGGATGGCCGGTGAGGGGCAGCCAACAGAGAGGTTTCCCAGGAGCCTGATGAGGAGGTAAGGGCTACGTGAAGGGTTAATCTTTGCTCTCCAGGACCAAATTGAACTGTTGTAATCCCACATATGCTAATGGGAAGCTCTGTATGATGATATTAGTTGTGCCGTGCCCTAGTCCTTCAATTATTTGCTTCATTCACATTTAGTATAAATACAAGATTAACCCAAAACGAGGGTTTAGGAGGGAGAATCTCTTACTCTTTCATTTTAATCTAAAATGCGTTCGAAAAAAATCGCTCTGGTGATTGAGGGGATGTGATTTAGGAAAGGACACAGGCATGGGGCAGCAGCATCCTGGTGATGGATGGAGTCTGGGGCAGCCACAGTGGTCACTGATGGCTGTTTCAAATAAATGCAATGCATTTCTCTTCTCTCCCCGCTTCCATCCAAGAGCCCTTAATAAGGTCTTCCTCCCAATCTTGTGGTTTTAGCTTTTTTTTTTTTTTTTTCTTTTTTCCCCAAGCAGACACTCAGGACATCTCCTCTGCTCTGGGGACTGCATTAACATATGAATCGAGGCAGATGAATGTGGATGCCGCACCTGCCTGCACAACAGGTACAAAATTGAGAGAGCATCATACCATCCCTGTCACTGCTGTGCACTTTCTCAGCTGTGCTGAGAAGCTCCTCTGCACCTCCCAGCAGGTGCCAGAGCAGGAGGGACCCACCCCTGCCTGGAGCAACCCCAGGCAGAGCCATAGGGAAGGGGCAGCACAAGTGCCCAGAGGTCCTTGCACGGCACAGCCCATTGAACAGCCTCTGGGCTTTCCTTAGCATGCAAGTCAGGCAGGCCTCTGGTGTTTTGCCTTTGCATTTGAGGGTTTCTTTGTGTGAGGTAAACACCAGTTGCAACTGGTATTTTTTGGTGACGCGTCCCTTCTCCAGGGTTCAGATCTACAGGGCTCAAAGAACTGAAAAGCAGCCTGAAACGCCAGCCCAGACCCCACTGGCAGGGAGCGTCAGGCACTGCTCTTTGCACAGGATGAGATGGCAGGGTGACAAAACCCCTCCTCAGCTTGGCTCATCCACCATGCCATGGGGCAAAGGTAGGTGATGCTGGAGGTGACTTCGCAGCCCTTCTGCTGGGCACCACAGACCACCTTGAACAGCAGGGTTTGTCCATCCCTCCCATGCATGAGTGCTGGATGTGCACCCGATGTGACAGCCATCCCAGTGGGACAGCACCTTCCACCCAGCATGCGACAGTGAGGAGAACTCACTGCACTTGTTTCCACCCTGGGATCCCAAAATGAGGCCAGATTTTGCATAGATTGAAGTTGCTGTGCTAAAAGGATGACGCAGAACCATTGCCATGGAGACAGAAAGCCAAGGTAAGGAGCCACGCTGCTCCTGGCAGCATCTTTGGAGTGGGGACCTCACCCCGAGGCCTGCAACATCTGCTAGGGGAGAGTGGGGAAAGATGCATTCCTCCAGCTGCAAATGTGCAGTTTGACATCACTGGCAGGATCATTTACTGGTGCTTTTATTTTAAGCAAATGTCTCAGCTCCCTGTGGGACCTAAATATTCAAGCACAGGTCAAACTCTTCCTCCTCCTTCTCTTGCGCACACTCACATGCCAGCTGCATGTAAAGAAGCAAACACAGGTTGCGTAGCATGCAGCCAGATGCAGGTTATACAATTTGGTAGCATTAAATCATGCTTAGCATTCTAGGTAATAATAGCTACACTTCAAAGAATTGCTTAATGACTCTTTTGCTCAGCCCTCCGAGTCACTCCTATGAGAGCAGCACAGGAGCTCATAAAAACCCAATTAGTGGCTGCGAGTGCTTTGTGGCTCTTGAAATGCCGAGCGGGGTTTTACAGAGCAGGCAGCAGCCTGCGGGCACAGCATCCTCTGCTGCGGCACCCGGCACTCCAATATCCATCCAAAATCACAGTGGAGAGCAACCACAAAGGGACTGGAAAGTTCTTGAAAGGTCCCCTGGTTGTCAGGACATGTTTCTCTGCTCTTAGGAAGAGGGGATCCAAACTTTCTCATCCTCTCAGGGAACACTTTCACATAGCCAGGGTAGGGTGTTGAGACCAGGTCCCCATGCTGGTGGAGGAACCCCATTCCTGAGCAGGTGCTGCTACCATGTACAAACATCTAAGCACCTATTTACCACTTATCTCCTGTCCCAGCATGTTGCCAGCCCTTTTTCCTGGCTCTTGGTGGGCTGGAAAGCAGGGAGCTGCCATGAAAACATGGAAAGTGCTATTTCCCATATCCTTTTCATATGTGATTTAGCTCAGATGGAGATGACAGTGGCTGGGCTCCCAAGGGCTGAGTTTGATGTCTGTAACGCTGAAGGTTCACATTGTCTGTGCCAGGGCTGGGTCCATGTGGCACCCCTAGGGCCACCCAGCAGGACTGGTGGCCCCAGGACAAGGTTTCTGGAGCTGGGCAAGAACTGCTCAAGAGCTGGGTTTGGCCACACTAGATGGAGAGCTGGTGAAACAGCACATGGTAAAACCACACAAAGGGAGAGGTGGCTGTTGGGGTCTTGTAACAAAACCAGCGTTTTGTTGCTTGCTCCATCATACATATGGGTGCAGGCTGCTCTGTGTCCTCCTGAAAGAGCAGAAGAGAACAAAATGACCACAATGGTATGAAACATGCATTGCGGATAAGACATTGTGGGCTCTTTGCAGAGGTTCTCTTTGGCTTTCCCCTCCTGTAGGCAAAGCCTGGCTTTGAGCAATAAAGGGATGGTGATCATGTTGTAGCCACGGTGCAGGTTGGCAGGTAGGAATTGCCATGATGGATAAGCCCTGCAAATCTATCCAGTCCTGCAGGTGTTACGCAGAGAGGTCATACTCAGGAGTAGACCAGATTGCATGGACTGAGCCTTGGTGGGTTTTATTTGAATGTTTTCCTGATTCAAGGCAACTTGAAAATTTTCCAACTGTGTCTCTAATTCAGTCAAAGGTGAAAAAAGCAGTTAAATAACTCTGTGAACAGCAGAATCAACAGGACCTGCTTTCCTATGGCCTTATGACCTTAAATGCTTTGCCCAGTACTCCCAGCTCCTGCCTTTATCCCCCACCAGTTTGGCAGGGCAGGTAGCACCATGTACTGCTGCTGTTTTGGAGCTATGTGTTGGGCTGGACAGTAGGTAAGTATGTGGCAGAGTTGATTTGCTTCTTCCTCTTATGGACATTATTTTGGGCTTTCTCTCTTATCCAGCCAGTTGTCATGAAACCTGCTGGAAGAGCAGATCATTGAGATCTCTGCTCCAGTATAAAATTGAGTTTGAGTTGGTCTATGTATGCAAAATTATTTTTAGTGAAGAAGGATGGACAGTTAAATGAGTGGATGCACTGGCTCTATGACCTTAGCTTTTTCTTAGACTAAATCTAGGAACAGTCATAAAATGAGAAGCAGTTATTAAAACTGTCAGCAAACAGTTTCCTAATTTTTCTTTTACATTTTGAAAACTTAAACCAGCCCATCAATAAGGTTTCTTCTATTTCCACTGTTAGTTAAAGGCTGATTTATGTCCTGAAGCTGGATGATTTAGGTCTCCTTCACATTTTTCTTTCAAAGTATTTGCCAGTGGAAGTAGGGATTCCCATCATTCGCCTGCAAGCAGTCCTTCCCTGGGTTCTGCTAAGACCTTGCTGTCATCATGTCTTGCACAAAATATCACCCACTAACTGCAGAAACAAAAAAAAATCCCTTTTTTCATTTCAAATTTTGAACAGCCATTAGCTGGAGCACGGATACTGTTATTTTATGTCTTCATTGTATCCCTTTGCACTAGGTCTAGTAACGCTTAGTGATCTGCTGATTTCTGTCTTGTGAGCCCAGGTGAAGTTTTTTTGCCAGATTTGCACCTTTTGAAGGGCTGTCTTCTTGGAGAACAGCCTGGCGTCTATCAGGGTCAGGCCAAAGCTGGGCATGACCCTGCTGAATATAGCTACATTTCTTCCAGGGATGCAGAAACTGTTGAGACAGATGGACACATGCACATCCATGTGGCATGAATCTAGTTTCATTTGCAAATCTGGGTAATAAGAATAATTTGTGATTAAATTAGTTAAGTATCCCTTTATCCTGAGAGATGGATGAGAACTTTCTCCATGGCCTGAGCTTGGACATCAATGTCCAAGAGGGATTTGGAAAGTCAGCAAAAGGAGAGACTGGGGGCAGATATGCAAAAGAAGATTAAGCATCAGTTCCTCCATGTTTAACTAGGGGGTTTTTTTTTTGTTTCCAAATTCCTTTTGAAGTTCTAAATAATCCCTTGTGACACTTGGTGAAAGCAAACAGGGTTTTCAAAGCTTTGCATTTGAATTCAGGAGACCAAAACTCTGCCAATAGGTTTCCAGCATATTTTATTCTCTTTGCTTTTTATCTTTATTAAAGGGCTGTAATTTGTGTGATTAATTGCAAATGCATATGGCTATTTTCTTGGCCTAACACAATATTGCACTTTGAGAGTCTGTTGTCTGCCCAGAGCATATACACTGAATCCTGCTTCCATGTCAGCAGAAAAAGGGTTATCATATAGATGCATCCTTGGATTATGAATTAATTAAATCTGATTTAGGGTCTCCAGCCAGCATGGCTGTCCTGTAGCAATACGTTATATCAATGAAATTCTCTAGTCTGTGTTGTGGGAAACTGAATGAGAGAAGAAGCAATGGGGTCTTCCAGCCTTGAAACCTATGGGAGTGAGAAGATGTTTTGGCCTCCAGAAAAATGTGGTGTAGAGAGACAAGATGCATCCTGATGCATCAAAAACATGCAGTAATGACAAAAGTTAACACTATTTGGCTTGAGAGCAGAAGAGTCAGCTTGCCTGTGTGGTCGGCCATCCCTGGCTTTCCAGGCAGACACACGGTTTGGGTCAGAGAAGGAATTTAGCAGCAACATGATGTGGTTTTTGGACACTATACTGCACAGCTCTGCATCTGGCTGATGGGTTTTCTGCAGCCCTACTGCTTGGATTGCATGTGATCTCCCTGCCTCTTCTCCCTTCCCACCCTCCCTAACTGCAGTCAGACCCAAGGGTTTGGGGAAGGATGGCTGAGCTGGCATAAATAAGAGAGATGCCCCATGCAGGGGCTAGCAGTGTCCCTGCTTGCTGCAGAGTCTGGGTGCTCTGGGAAAGGTAAATGGACTCAGGGTCTGATCCAGTCTAGCAGCTCCTCTCACCTGAAATGCCTTTGCCTTGGTGCTCTTTACACGTTGCTATAATACCCAGCTCTATCTTTTCATCTCATCCTCAGAAACCCGCTGTTTTCCACAGAGTCATGAGAAGCTATCCTCTAACATCCTGTAGATAATAAAATCAAAGTGATGCTGCTTCCATTAAGAAAGCAGCAACCCACCAGAAGTAAAACAAGCTGCCAGCTGCTATCATGCCGACCAAGCAATGCTGCAACCTCTCAAGCTCAGCTGGGTCTAGCGCTGCCAGCACCTTGGTAATGCAAATACCTGCAAACACTGATTTCTGCTTGAGATTAAATATCTCCCTAGCTGCAGGCTTTCCAGGAGACTTGTTGTCCTGCAGAGACAGGACCAGATGAGGTCAAGTGCAAGATTTAGGGTGTTGGAGAAAAGAAGACGTGACAAAACCTTCAATGAACCAAACTTCACACTTCACAGCGTCCAATGGACCCAACACTGAAATAGTGGCAAATGAGGGGCTTTGAGCTCATTGCAGAAGGAAGACCTTCTGTGTCATGGCCATAGCTCAGCCCATTATAAAGAAAAGGAGAGAGAGCAATATTTCACAGTCAAATGCCAAAAAATCCTAGAATCAAGGGTGTCATCATGCTGAGGTTTATTTGCCCCTCACTGTTGACTTCCAGGTCGACCAAACCAGATATAGTAAATGCAAGGTGCAGCCAAGGCATCTGACCTGGAAATCAGATATAGCACACATCATCCCAATGAAAAATATTGCATGTGGTCTATACTTCAGCCTACTTTCCAGTATCTCAAGGAAGGGATCTTTTAATTGAAAGCCTTAATGTTTCTTGTTATATTTAAAATTAAGTGGAACAGCAATAAAATTGGTCATGGGATTGAGACAAGTTTTAAGGGAGAAAAGGAAATTTATTCTTCATTTTTCACATCACAGCATCCTTTAGAAGCCCATGTACATTTGAATACGTCAATGCAAGGATTAATAATTAAAGGAACAACAACCACATGCCTCTGAGATACACACAAGAAAGCAACAGCTCAGGCTGGAGGCTGGAGTCTCTGGGGACACACTGTTTTTGCTGGCATTTCACCTCTGCTTGGGATACCTCATTATTTAGAAAAGCACTTTCCCACCAGCCTCTGCCAAGGAACATCTTACCTAGCAATTTGCAGCTGATCACTAGCCTCAGTGTTAGCCTGGGAAATTGCATACATGCTCGTTATCAGATTGTTTTTGAAGGAAGACGTGGAGGTGTTCACATAGATAATAAGTGATTCAGATAGTTGTGTTTTGGGGTGCAGAAACCCTTGCAGAGTGGAGGTGAAGCTCCAGCAAACCTGACAGCCCCAGGTTGATGCAACTCACAGCTGCGGTTGCTCAAGACTTGTGAAAAAGCAGACTCCAAAACTGCTTCCTCTCTACTCCCCGGATCCAGATGGATGTCAACAGGCTACAGCAATGAGACAGAGATGTTTCACTCCCTGGTGTGGCCCCCGGCCAAGCAGACTCCTCAGCGCGCTGCTCTGCAGAGCCACCTGACAGCCCTGTGGCTGGAAGCATCTCACCAGGCCCTGAGGGCAGTTCAAAGCATTGGCTTGGAGAAGGCAGTCTCTGACTTGAATGCAGTTTCCCTCACCAGGCCCAAGTTGCACTTCCCCTCCCTTCTTATCCTTCCTTCCACCATGTTGGTAGTCTTCTCATTCATTAAAAAACTGCTAATCATCTCAGCATCTTGGAACTGGGTTGCAGCATGGAATTAAAACCAGCTTTTCCTTTTGGCATCCACTGCCGCATGTAATTAATAAGACAAGAGAAAGCCAGAACATGCTGGTCAGCCCTGAGTGTGAAGAAGGGATTCATCGGATGCAGCCAGCACTGCAGCTCGCGGCCGGGAGGCTCTGAAGCCGGCCTTGGCAAGGATTCATTCTTTCCTGGTTGTTTGCCTTGTTTTTTCCTCATTTTAACTCAAAATCTGGACCAAGTAGTGCTCAGAGAAAACCCTGCACTCACTCTTCAGCACCTCTTTGCTGGGAAAGGAATGGAAAAGCAGTCCAGCAGAGCTTGACAGTGTGTTTTGGCCGTCCCTGCCATGCTGAGTAGACTGGGGTGCTCTGAGAGCCTGGACTGTTGCAGACAGGGATTTTGGTGGAGGTCTGGAAAACAGTTGGAGGAACCTGAAACCAAAGGAGACATCAGTGCTGCTTGCACACCCGCTGGCACCAGGTCCTCTCCCCACTGCCTTGGCACAAGCAAGCAGCCACCAAATCCAAATGGAAACATTGCCCTGCTCACTGGCCACAGGCAGGAGAAGGCTGAGGACCCCATCTTGCAGAGCTGAGCTGGGGTGACACAACTCTTCCCCACAGCCCCCCCTCCACCCAGAGCTTGGGCGTGCAACAGGAGGGCAATGCCTTTGGGCACTGTAGCAGAGGGGTGGCAGCACCAGGACAGAGGGGACACAAGACTCCTCCTGACTCACCGGAGCACAAACTTTCCTCCCTGCATCCACAAGAGCGGTCGGGTTCCCCTTCCCCACCCCACTGCCAATAGCATCCCCGCTTGCCACCCGCCGTGCCTGCTCTTCAGAGCATTGATTTACAATTTATTGCTCCTGCCACTGAGTAACTACTGCTGCTGCTTACTATGGACTTGCTTGGCTGCCAGGATGCCCCTGATGGGTGGTGAGACGCTGCTGAAGCTGGCAGGCCAGGGCGGGAGACAATCACTCCTGGGGGAGCAGCAACGCCAAATTGGGGTTCTAGCCCTTTAAATCCAATCCGGTATTGCAAAAAAAGGGCGAGCGAGCAGGAGAGAGCCTTCAGACTCTTTTAATTAAGGCTTGTACCATATTCTGTCTTCCCAAGTCGCGGCAGTCACTCTCGCTTCTTCAGGACGTCTTGGGGCTCGCCGGCATCGCGGCATGGATGGGGGGAGCCGCCTACCTGGGACCAGTGGCAGTAGGTACGCACGGAGGGACAGGGCTGCTTGCATGGCTTCTCCCCCCGTCCTTGCTGTCAGCTGGAAGCATCCCCCTTTTTGTTTTTTTATGTCTTTTTGTTTGCCAGAGAGAAAGTCTAACGCATTGCTTTTGGCTCGGCGCCTCATGCGGGGTCAGTGGCAGGAGGCATCCTCCCGCAGCTCACCTGGGGACGAGGGGCTCCTCATCCTGCCACCGCTGCTCTCTTCCTTCCCTTCTCCGTCCCTTTTAAATAAATAACTAAGTGCATGACCTAGAGTTGGTTTTTTTTTTCCTCACTCCTTAAATCAAAGAGCTGCCATTCAGCAGAAGATAAGTTGGGATGCCTGTCTCATAAATCACCGGAGAAGTTGGTCCCTCTCATGCTCTTGCCGCTGATTGCCCCCACCAGCTCTGCTCGCGGCTCCTCTCCCCTCTGCCTCCCCTTGTAAGTGCACCAGGTTAAGAGAGTTTTGCCATATCCTTTCATGCGCATTGCACTCTCAATGCAGAGCATTTCTTAATAGCCTCATGGACTGAATCCTGGGGTTATTAGGAAAGACGGTGTTGTATTCATACTGGAGTCTCATCTCTTCAGCAGTATAACCCATAGCAGCTTTAGCTGGGCTTATAAATTGTCCTTCAGCAGGAACACTGTGCACGGAGAACATTTAACTGCTAACTATCCCATTCACTGATCGATTTTTCTCTCCCCCTCTGCTCACTAACTGAGTCACCTCTTCATTTGTATTTCTACGCAACACAGCTATTTCTTTAAATTATGTATTGCCATTCCTCCGTCGCTGTCTCACGTTGGTGCATGGTTAGGATGCCCTGACCTTAACGAGAACCCATTTTCCTCTTTGCAGCCAGGTGCCAGGTGAACATGGGTCCTGAGGAACCTCCTTCCTACATGGATCCCAGAGGGGAACGGAGGCTCTGCCAGGAAAACAGTTATCCTGGTGCCTATCTGAGGTTAATAACACTTTTGACAAATAGCTTAACTCCTCGAGGCTTGAAATAGGGTTGAAAAAGCAGCCACTCATCTCCTTGAGAAGTGCTAGATGGTGGCTACTGCTCTCAGTAAATCAGGAGGCAAGCTGTTTATGTATGGCATGTTGAGATATTAGCACAGCAAAAAAAATCCTTCTGTTAATCCACCCGCAAAAACTCTGCCTTGCCATCATTTGACAGGGCAGCAGGCTTGTGTGGGGAATACTGTGAACTCAGCATGGCCCAAAGCACACGGGACTGTGGGGCTGCCTGGCAAGGTCAGGGAAATGGGCTTTTTTCTCACTGACAGCATTTGCCTCAAGTGAGAGCAATGGGACAGGAAACTTGCAAGTGAGCAAGAGAAGTGGAGCCATAGATTGGTGTATGAGCAGCTGAGTAAGAGCACCTGGAGGTATCAGGTGGTTTGTGGGCAGCAAGATATTTTGACTTGAGCAGTCGAAGGAATTAAACTTAGAGAGGAGGAGGCACAGCGCCTGCAAGCAAAAGCAAAGATGCCAGGGCAGAGTGAAATCTGCAGCGCAGCTAATCTGCGGTTAGCTCATAGGGATGCAGGGCTGCGGAGGAAAAGAAATGTTGTGTGCCCTGGGGTTTTGCATGTCACTTTTCCTCATCAGGGTTGCTTTCATCAGTGGTTCCTCTCTTCTTGGTAGCGATTTAACAGTTTGTGACTTTTGCTGACATTAGGAAGGAGCTTGGCCCTTGCGACTAAGATGTGGGATAAAAGCTCCCTTGTTTCCAGCTTGCAGTGGGAGAGCAAATGACCTGGCAAGGAAACTTGAAAGTGCCTGAAAGTAAAATAACCTGTTCCTGTGGCCTGAGCGGGGCTGCAGACAAACTATTCTTGAGTGAAGTCCCCAAAACCTATTTTCTCCACCCTGCAGAGCTAGAAAACCCAGAGTAGGATTTGAAAACCACCAACAAATGCAAGTGGGGGGAGAAAAGATGAACAAAAGTACATCTTGGTTCAGCAAAGTGACTCAAGCCTCACAAGCATACGGAGAGTGGGGAGTAACTATTTATCATGCCATCAGCAGAAATAATAGAATTAAATGAAGGGCTTAAAAGTTTTGCTGACTATCAGGGAACACATCCTGGCACAGCCTGGTGTTTCCCAGGCCTGTCCCTTTGCATCTCCAGCATTACCACATGCGCAGCCTGGAGGCTCCAGAAAACCTCGCTAGGGTGGGACACCACCAAAAACAGACGGGCAATGTTGAGGACCTGAACCTGCTTGGAGGTTGGAGTTTAAATGTCAACTATGACTTCCACCCTGAGCCACCTCTGATGTCCAATACTGGATTTTTCTCATGGTAGATATCTGAACTTTGAGGGGAGCAGCGCTCTGCAGCAGGGGAGGGCTGCGTCACCAGGTTTGGCTTTTCTATTCTAATTTTAAGATTAAAAGCACGGGGAGGAAGCCATTTTCGAGATCAGCAGTTAGTGTAATTCAGTGCTTTGTCCTCCATAATTAAGCTCTGTGTTCGGTGTTTCAATAATGCTCTTGAACCATGATGACAAAAGGAATTAGAGGGATTGGCAGGCAGACACAAGCAGAGAATCTCTCACCTAGCATCACTCAAATCAAAGGTGACCTGCATAAGGTTTTCTTTTCTAAACTGAGAAATTTGAGTTTGGACTCCTCTTTGCAACTTCGTGGTGATGAAAAGGCCTCTTTTCCTTTTCGTCTTCTTTTCTTCAGTTATGAATGATGAGTAGTATCAAGCTTGTCTCTCCCTGTCTGGGCAGATGTGCTGGAGGGCTGAGATGGCCACTGAAGTTGTTGTGGGTGGGAAGAGTGAATCTGAACCACAATCAAGCAGCCAGCCCTTAGCAAGTTTGGTGGACAGTCACCAACACCCTGCAAAAATTATCCGTGCAACAAATTTTCTGTAATACTGGAGCCCTTGCCTTCCCCCCAGCCTACTTGATAACACCAAGAGAGACCAGTCCAGAGATTCATAAAAGTCCCACAAGGCAATTTGCTCTGTCTTACCCTGCTTGTTAGTCTCCAACCATCTGAGATTTTCCTAGTACAAACAAGATCTGAATTTCTGTAGAACGAGCAGAAAAATAATTATTTTTTTGTTATAGGTAATAACCTTTCTCACTTCCTTTACTCCATACACTGGAAAGAGCACAAACACAAAAGGCATAGCTCTCATTTTTGCTTTTTCTTCACCAGCCACCTTTAAACAAAAGAAAAATATCAGAATACCTGGAGCAGGAAGGGACCATAATGGATCTGACTGGGATAAAACCTAAATTTACTCTTTCTAGCTCCTGGAGTCTAATATATTCTTCTATTCAAAGCAAGGGACATATGTCAACCCCATTCTACAACTCTGGAAGGGTATTACAGTTTGAATTAGTATGATAAATTAAAAACAGTCATAAAATTCTCCAGAGGTCTTGAATTGTAAAAATATATCATATGAATGAAATTGCACAGTTATTAAGCGAAATGTTTGAGATACAAACAGCGTGGCATGTCAGTCTAGAAGGATGAGAGCAGTCACGTCCAGAGGACTAAGTGTGATCCAGATATGGATCATGCTGATCATCTGATCGTCTTTGCTGATCATCTGGATGGCCTAGCTGGATTCAGGTAGCATTTCAGAGCAGGCTAATTCACCATCTGCTGTGGTATTTCCTTCTTCATTTTTTTATCTTTTTTTTCTTCCTTCAGGATACATTTTTCCCCTTTGAGCATGAGGTACTTTCAGAGTATTATTTAAAACCAACTTTTTAATGGAAGGAGGTAGAGGCTGCACAATGTAAACCCTGTTTTCCATGACCACCCAGAGACTGCCAAAAATCAATTGTCTGCTAGAGGCTAATCTTTAAATAAAGTTAAGCCAAATTGTATCAGAAGCCTTGGGGATCCTTGAAAGAAGGTTTTCAAGGGAGCCATGTACAGATGTTGCCTAGTTTGATATAGGTTTCACCCTTTAAATCCTTTGTGCTGCAACGTGGTCTGCTCAGGAACTGAATTACTCTGAATTACTTCTGACTCTAACCAAAGCATTGACTCCAGTTTGAGAACTGCCCAAGCACTTCAGGAGCCTGAGGCACTGTTTCAAAGTGGATTAATAAGCCCTTAGGAGCTGCAGATGCTTTACTAGAAGCTGGTGGGATGCCCCTGAGTGATTTTGCAATGGTTTCTCTTGCAATCTCAATTGCAAGAATAAAGACAGGAATGGTCTGGCATACACAGACCTGTAAATGAAATGGGAATCCATTTAAAATGTATTTTTCTTTCTGCTCCCTCATAAATACACTGTCGTGAAACAGCCTATGAGGCTGGGAAAGGATTAACTTGAGAAGAGCAAAGGTTTAAGAATGAGAAAGCTGCTGTGCTAGAGGACAGGTGTTCTCATGGAGGAGATACTGAGTCTGGCTGCCCCATGGGTGTTTGCTGTTCATAATGACATGCAACACTGCTGACACCACAGAACAACTCCAGATCTGCAGCCATCCCCAGGAGGAGAAAGCAGGAGTGTGTCAGCACAGGGAGGGATCGGTTGCTGGCTGGTGGCTCCTGGGAAGGGCAGATGTTCTGCTCTGGCCAACGGGTTAGTGACGGAGATGATGATGTTATAACACGTGAGTGTTACATATGTTAATGTGCTGTAACGTGTGTGATGGTGCCAAGAAGCTTCTGTTAGGGTGGCATCACCCCTTGGCACTACATGTGCAGTCCATGCAAAGCTGTGGGTATTTTTGTAAGTTCCTTTCAATGAGCTTGCATGTGAAAACCTGTATTCTGGAACAAAAGCTGCAGATCCAAGATCTGTTGTAATGCTAATAACACCAGTAGGATTAATCCTAACTGATACTTGCCTCAGAGAAAAATCCAGAGAAAAAGCTGATGGGGCAGGACTCTATGCAGCTGGGGGACACACATTCCACCCTTGGCACAGCACCCTGGGCCATGGTGGTGGGGCAGCTGGGCTGTAAGACACAGCCAGGAGACCTACTGATCCCACCCGATGGAGCCCAGCCCCATGGCCATTTACTTTCTGAGTTTCTGATGATCTAGGAAAGAAGATTCAGGCATTTTAGATAATCCTCACCAATGAAAAGCAAGCCGAAAGAGTAGATGGATTCTTTTCACCATCAGATTGGGCCATGGACTGAAGGTGCAATTTTGTTGTGTGACCTGCTGATTGAAGAAGCGAAATCGTACAGTGCTGTCGTCAGGACGTTTGGTAAATATTTTATTCCCTCATGAAATGTAATTTATGAGAGATACAGGCTTTTCTCCAGGGTACAAGAAGAAGATGGATCTGTGGAAAATACTGTCACTGCTCTTTACAACCTAGCTGAACTGTGCGACTTCAACAAAAGGCTTTATGATGAAGTGATATGGGCTTATGTCATTTGTAGCACAAAAGACAACAGGGGCTCCACCTTGGGTCTCATTTAATGTTTGAGAAAACAATTACAGCTCTAGGCAGGTGAGAGCAGCCAGAGGCATCAGGAAACCTTGAACAGTCCTGCTGATCCCTTTGGTAACACTGACCCTACTTTTGCCCCATGTCAGCTATTAAAAACCCAGCAGACTTTGTTCTGGGTCAGCGATGGACCTCACAAACTGCTCGAGGGTGGTCCAGGGTCAGCTGCAAATTGTCAAAACCACTGGTGTGGACAAGCCTGGGCAATCATATGATAAGTGTCCAGATGAGAATGTCCCAGGTAGGATGGCATGAGAGGAGCTGCTATGTGTCCGTGCATATCCATGAGCAAGAAGGCATAGGAGGCATAAGAGTACCTGGGACTCTGAGATCAGACATGGGGCTGCAGACCTTGGTCTCCATGTGCTTCATTCTGCCATCACGTTGGCATAGGACCCATGGTCATCTTCTTGAGTGCTGGTACACCTCTGGCTTGGCCTGGCTGACATGAGGGACACTTGGATCTCCAAAAGCCACATTTCTTTTCTTTTGATTGATTGTTTGGCTTTTTAGGAGAGAGACGCAGATAATGTAGTGATTCATGGACACCACTCTCAGCAGGTACAGGAATAGAAGGAGACGAGAAGGCTGGGGAGATTGCTCTGGGCTTTTCCAGAAATAAATGCTTTTTAATTGAAATCAAATCATATTTCAGAGAACAGAGCTTTGCAGTGGGCTTTTTGTAAAGAAACACAACATTGTCTATGGCCCTATCTTTGTCATATGGGTCATCCCCAGTAGGTATCCCATTCATGTGGTCTCATGTGCTGCTAGAGAAAAAACTTGAAGAAAATAGGGTTTGTTTATAAAAGTAATGGCAGGGGTGTGAGAGGAAGCTGTGAAGGAAGTATAAAGCTGGAGGCACATGCTGGTATTCCCCTGATCCTGAGATACGTCCTCAAGCAGGGGTGGAGAAGGGTGCTGTGATGTAAAGCAAAACAAGCATCTTTTGCATTGGTGTTTGTACAGCACAGCAGGCTCTTGGTCTAACAGTAGGACACCAGAATTTCTTCTGGGACCTGGAGAAACTAGAGTCTGCCATGCTGTCTTCCCTCTTACCACCTCCTCCAGCCACTACCACACATGTGCAATAGCTGTGGCTGCAGCAGGTCAGAGTAGACAGGAGGGACTTGGGAGCAACCAGGGCTTGGTGAGGACAGCTGGTGGGACAAGGGCGTTCTCCAGGTCCTTGAGGCCCTCTACTATTTCTGGGGCCTGCCAGGGGCCCCTGGTTGTATTGGGAATATGAATCAATAAGAACAATGCTATCAAAGTACTTGGCAAGGCAGAATGTCCATCCTTGCTGTGCAGTTTCTTGAAGATAAGCCCATGAAAGTCCCTGAGAAAAAGATTTATTTTTTGTGATAATGTGCCTAAGACAGATTCACCATAGACAATTTTAAAGAACAGATAAGTTGACTTTAATAGTGTGAATTATGAGAAGAATTTGGTCTGTGCAAAGCATAGGGTCACATGTGATGATTCACTAGGCTTTTTCTTGACCATTAGTTGAACACTTGATGTCAAAAATGTGATCCACATAAAATTGCTGCAGTTTGATGGAGAATTTCTTCCAGCTCTCAGTGTCCAGCAGCTACAGGAGGAAATATTTTCTTCTCTGTCATAAGAAAAAAAGCCACATAGACTCAGGGCAATGGTATGGGATCTCCATGCCTCTATAAATAGCGAGGACTAATTCCCCTCACCTAATAACCTGGAGGAGGGCAAGTGCGGCATATACCTTCTCTTACAACTTCCCAACTTCTCCAATCATTCACGGAAACTTCCTGAGCTGAAGGCTGTCTGTCTCTGTTTCAATGCATTATTTTATTCCTCCTTGAACCTATTTCTGCTTTTGAGCACCATGATGTCTTCCAGGAAAAAATTCTACAACATAATTTTGCACTATTTGCAAAAATACTTCCTTTGGCTTTTTTTTAAAATCTTCTCTTTGTAATTCCATTGGATACCTCTTAGGTCTGGTGCTGTGAGAAACTGCAAGTGTTTGTCCTCTACTCACTTTCTCCATGATGTTGAGGGTATGATAAAATTCTGCTTTAACAGGTGTCTCCTACATCCCTTTCAACTTCCTCTGTGCCAGACTGAAGGGCCCAAATTTTCATGCAGAAGCCACTCTCTGTCTCTGTCCAAGCTCAATTCCTTCCTCTCACCCATCCTCATTCTGTTGTCTCCTTTCTTGAATGCACTGAGCAGAAATTTATTCATCATGAAGGTGTACAATGGATTCAGACAACAGCATAGTTTCAATTTTGTTCTCTATTTCTTTGCCAGAATTCTCTCACTTTACATTTACCCATGGCTATGCTGAACTTGGGGTGGATGTTTTCAAAAAACTATCCGTATTCCTCCCAGTAACTCATTCCTGAATGGTAATGGCTAGTTCAGAGCTTACCGTTTGGTAGGGAGACTGCAGGCTATTTTTCTCATGTGCATTATTTTGCACTGATTGGCATTGAAATTCAGCTCTTACTTTATTCTTCAGACATTGGGTTTTGTGAGATTTTTTTGCAACTGTTGCAACCAATTCTAGTTTTGATTATCCTGATTAATTTTGTAACATTAATAAGTGTTGTTGTCTCACTCCTCACACACTTCCAGTCCCCAGGTAATTTCTTAGTAAATGAGTAGATCTATTTTACAGGTGTCCCTGGGATTCCAATAGGAATCATAGAATCATAGAATCGTCTAGGTTGGAAAAGACCTTTAAGATCATCCAGTCCAACCATTAACCTACACTACCAAGCCCACCTAAACCAATCAAGGGCAGACTAGACTAAACCATATCCCGAAGTGCCACATCTACCCGTTTTTTGAACACTTCCAGGGGAAGTTGCTTTCCTTATGAAAATGTTTGTTTATTTTTGTTTCCTGCCTTCTTTCCCCATCTCCTTCATAATGAAAAACAATGCAAACAATTCACTTAACCTTTCTACTGTGATCCGTCTCTCCTGAGTATGCTTTTTATTCAATGATCACGTATGAGCCACACCACCTCCCTGGCAAACTTCCTTCCCCTAATGTTTCTGAAGTGGTTTTATTGTTACCTCTTATGTCTCTAGCAAGTTGCTGCTCAAACCCCTTTTTGGCCTGCCATATCATTCTTCTCCATGCAATTTGTCACATTCAGGGGTCTATTTCCTCTCTTGAACATGACTTGTGCTTTTTGAGAAATGCCTTTTAACTCTTCTACTCTGTTGTGTAGCTGCACAAACTTTTTTCCTTTTAAGTCTGGTTGGTTTGGCATTGTATGTTTATTCCAGGCTTGTAATACAGAGTTTTAAAATGGTTATTTTACTCTTTTAACTGCTTTTTTAAATTTCTTCTCAAGCAGCTTTTCATTTTTTAATTTAATTTCCATTTTTAAGGTCATATGAGCAATGCTTACATCTTGAATATGTCCTAGGCATCTCTGAGCTAAACTGAGAACTGCTTTTCTGCTTGTAAAGTCAATGATTTTAGCTCCAATAGTTATTTATTATGTCCAAAAGTTATTTTAGAGGTCATGCCGCAAGTGAGATGTACTAGACGTAGTCTACCCAGCAGGTGTCCTGGCATCACAGAGCCCCACCAGTCAGCCTCTTTCCAACAAAATCTGAGTGACAGCTCTATTGATATCCCCACCCAAATGGGCATCCCCATGCTTTGACTTCCAGCAGTGGCAAAAGTATTAAAGGCAACCCCTCTGAACTGTGCTCTGAACTCCTGCCTGCTTTGGATGGCACTGATAAATCAGCAACAAGTACAGCTGATTTCCACTTCTCAAAATGCAGCAATTCCAGTTGGAGATTGCTTATAGTGCCTCTTCAGCTACTGGCCAGCAGAAGACAGGGCCATGGGGAGCGATTCCAGCCCTTTACACTATCCCCGTATACCATTTTGACCCAAAGTATCCTGTCTAAGCCACATCTCCAGAAAGCAATAAAACTATTTAGAGGTAGAATTCACCATATTGAATGAAGTAATAATTTTAATGTCAACGCTTCTATGGGCAGTTAAGAAACCCTTTCATTTTGATGACACTGCTGCATTGCTGTGGCAATGGTCATATTAGAGGTGGCAGAACTATTCAAGCAGGCCTAAATTAAGTAATAATTGAAATATTTGAAGGAAAATGAGTATGGTTGTCAGGGTCAGCCTTAAATATATTTTGTTAACAACTTGCAGAAAAATTTTGATAAAAATTGCAGTGCTGTGTGAGAGACGACTGGGTTTTATTTCAAAGTAAACAAGTAGAACAGGAGAGAGAGGGGGAGAACACACAAGAGCAAAGTTAACAAGTTGTATAATCAAATGAAAAATTTTGCACAGTGATATTGCCTGAGGTAAAACTTCAGAGTTTAAAAATAGAACATGTTTTTTTTACCAAAAACCCCAGAATGTTTGAAAGCACATTTGACTATAATATACATGCCATGCTTTATGGAGTATTTATTCAATATAAGTAGGCTGGGGAAATGAAGAACATTTTAATAAGTAATGTCTCAAAGTGCTGCTGAAAAACAACATAAGCATAGAAAAAGTTCTTTTACAGAACTCAAGAGCTGCTAGCAAAGATTTAGAAAAACATGCAACTTCAAGTGAAGTAACTTAAATCAATGGCACATGAGCACATGCTGAGGTTAAGCAAATGCATTGGTGTTTTTATAAATCCTCACAGTTGCTTTCGTGAGCCAGGGCAAAACTGTATGCATGGATCTAGCAGACCAGGAGAATTCTCTGCTTTGCAACTGATTTCAACAGGAACACCAATTGCTTTGTGCTGTAACATGCACCAGCTTACTCCTACCATGGCATAGAGAAACTTTTAGAGGAGCACTATTTAAGATGCCAGGACAGGTGACAAGGTTTTTGGTATTCCACATCTGAACCCCAGTCCCACCGTACTTCTCAATGCTGGGATCAAGACTTAACACTGTCAGAGCCCTGAGGGCACAAATTGCCCTAAGCAGCCCCATCTGGGTCCCACCCACAGCCCTGCCCATGGTCCAGGAGCCTGTTTAAACTCAGTCCTGGGTCCTTCAAACCCTGTTTGTACTGTAGGTGTGCCTGTGTCCAGCTGGTACCTGCCGTCTGCAAGGATCTCAGACCTATATTACAGGTAGCTTTTTCTCCCACCCTGTCTCTGGGATGGACTCTGGACCTATGCTGTAGCTCTGTTTCCAGCCTCATCTGCTCCTGATTGAGCTCCTTGGGTGGGTCTTGGACCTAATTTCTCATCTTGTCTGGCACTGTTGCTGTACCCTGTTACCAGCACTTAGCTCTGCTCATCAAGTTCAGATCCTGTAGGACCTGGTGGTGAGGCCACTGCCTAAACTAGGGTCACCCTTGGCTTCTGATTCTGTTTTTCCCACCATGGAGCAGACTCACCTCTGCCACTCACCAACAAACCTGTTCTTGACCAGGCATTTCCCCTCTGAATCTCTCCTGCTGAGTAGGTGCTAACATAAGTAATAGTGGTGTGGGCTGGGGTTGAATTTGACTTCGTAGCCTGCATAACTGGGAGCTAATGCTATGGAGGTCAGGAGTAGGATATGAAAATGTGTTTGGAGAGGCCTTCTTATCTGGACAGATGAGCATATCTGCATGCTCAAATAAATACTGAGCACCATGAACTTAAGCATGGATATTTCTTATATGTCAAGGTCTCGATTTGTGCAATCCTTGGTCAACAGAGACTGCAGCTCTGAGTTCAAAATAACTATTTGCTCTTCTACAGTTATTTCATTGGCCTTCCAGCCTAGCCATCCTTATAAATACCTACTCAAGCTTAGCTTAGATCTAGCTGTGCCAGATTTTGACCTAAACTCTATTTCTCTTTGGTTCTCTCTGGTGCCTGCACTCCTGGTTGGGTCTTTGAGGACAGGAGCCACTTTCTCTGCACAAGGTGATTCCACCTTTGCAGCAGAAGCATCTCTGGTGAATTATCTGCAGCACACAGCAATTATGTTACGGAAGTTGGGGGAAAGGGAGCAGTAATAATTTGCAAGTTCTGCCAACAAATCCCTTTCATTTTTGTTGTTGTTTTTTTCCCTTCCCATACCTTGGCAAGACTCTTTCCTGTTTTTCTTTCATTACATGGCAAATGCACAATAAGAACAGGAGGTCATTTACTCCAAAGCCTTGATTTATAATTTTTCTGACGTTGCTTTTTCTAAAGAATGTGAACAATGTGCAAAGTCCTTGTTGGGTAACAGTCATAATTAGATGCTTTCTAAATTTCCAGGAGTTTTGAGTACTCAGCACAGTCCTTCCCTAATATCCTGTGGCTCTATATTTATGCTAATAAACTGAGTTGCATTCAGTTGACCCCAGAACTGCTGCCCTGCAGGTTTGGAGATTAGCATATGAAGGCAAAAAGGACCAGCTGGAATGGAAGAGCCCATGCAAGAACCCCACGATGACTGGATTTATAAAGGATAATATTTTTGTCAAAGTTCTTCCAGAAAAGCTTACTGGATCAGCCCATGTACAAAGAAAGGAAGAAGAAATGATTGTTGCAGATCCATGTGGTCAGATAAGCATGTCCTGGTGGAAAAGAAAAATATGAAGTACTGCCTATGAAAGTAAAAATGAGTGAATTTTCAGCTGGGTGGGGATGAAAAAGACAGCTACAGGGAGGAAAAAAGAAAATCTCAGTCATATTATGATTAAGCTGATGGCTGTTTTCCTCTGCCAAAATGGTAGCTTCTGGTTTTGGTCTGAAAGCATAGTTTTGGATCCACCGAAGCAGTTTTTTAATTTCATGAATTCAGAATTAGAGGAATGGTTTACTTAACCACATTTTTTCAGCAGATCTTTTTAGTTTGCATGGGAATTTCTCCAGGGGGTGTGGTGGAGTGGAGAGCTGAGCAACCCACCCACATCTCTGGGCTGGGGGCAAACAAGTCAGCAAGGTCTGCTGGAGATGCCTGAATTGGCCACAAATCCAACCCAGCTTCAGGCTGTGGCATGGCTCCTGTCTTTGACCCCCTTCCCCCGGTTCTCCTGGGGCATAGTAGATGTCTTGTGGTTCTTGACCACATAAAGATTGTGATTTGCAGTCTCCAGGGTCAGGGAAGCATGCCAGTCTTTGATCCAGCAGTGAGTCAGAAGGTGGGATGCATTGGCTGGAGACATCTCTCTGCTCAGTTCGAAAGAAGGTCTTGAGCCAAGGACTGTTGCCTCCAAGCTTGTATCATGTCTTTGGGTGGATTTCCCTTAAGTTCTCCTGCTGCTGCTTCACACTGTATAAATAATTGGGTACTCACTGGACATGCAGAAATAACAGTCTACTGTCTGGGTTTTTTTTCCTGGTAGGACAAGATGCATGAACTCTACTCTCTATCCTAGTGAGTTTTCAAGCATTTTGTATAACTGGAGCTAGACCAGCTCCTGATTTCTGATAGCCTGGTGTTTAGGCCATGTACTTTGCTGCTCTGAATCTGGCTGACTGAGCTCTTGGGTGTGGGTCACGTGCCTCTCACTTGAGTGTCTGAAACCAGTGGGGCTCAGAGCTGAACAGAGCATCACAGCCACCTCCTCCCTGCAGTGACCAGTGGTGTCTGGTAAACTTAGCCTTTTTTTGTCAAATGTTCTTGGCCTTTATTAAATGCCAGAAAATTAAGTGTTTTGTATTAGTCACCATCTTTTGTCAGGCTTGTTTTTTCTTCATTGGCTTAAAGCCACACATGAATTTGGGATTAGATCAAACTGAATTTCAGGTTCTGCTTCAGAAGATCAAGAGAATGAGAAGATCATTTACATGACCATATATTGTCATCGATGCTTAGATGGGCTGGAGATGGCAAGGGCTGAGGGGCTTTGCCTTTACCACTGCCTGATATGACATATGAGCTGCAGGTTGTTCCTTTTGGGAACAGCCATGTACACATCTGTTTGTCTCAGCCACAGCCTCACCATTGCCAAGGCTATCTCCCAGCCTGAATCCTACCTGAAAATATTGTCAGAGAGCATTTAAGGCATTTATTACTGAGTGGAGAGGTATGCCCATGGTGGTGTACTTCCATCCCCACCAGGAACAGAGCAGCCCAAGCTACAAAAAACCTTCTCACTACTCCAGGTGCCAAGTGCATTTCTTCAGCCTGTTCTCCAACTTAGACAGCAACATATGCATTAAGAAAAAAAAATCCTTACATCAAAGCACCTGTAAGCCATGCTAGTCATCTTAGATGTTACTGAATGCCCTATGAATGGAAGTGCTTTCTGTATGAAAGGGATGATGATGCACTATCTCCTTTCCCTCCTGTCTGCACTCTTTCAACCTACTCTCATATCTGTGATCCTCCACCCATGAAATGTGCCTTCACTGGAAAGAAAAATGAGATGTGAAAGGAAAAAAAGTATTGAGGAAAGACTGGAAATCCAGATGTCTGAGCATCAGAGATGCAGTCCAAGCCATGTCCTTTATGACTTGTAATGAGGAGTGTTGGAATGACTGAAAGCCCTGACCCCCAGCCAGCCATTGTACCTGCTCTCACCTACTTCTCTGAGAGGTGAAGTCTGGAGCAGCTGCTGATTTTCATTTTAAGTCTTAGGATTTGAGCTGTTAAGCCTGGAAAATAACCACATGTTCTCTGAATTATGTAACAGATGTTAAATTCACCAAGATGAAGAGGTGTCAGCCTGATGGAAGAAGTGATGTGAGGACCTTTCTTTTTCCTTTGAGCTGTGTTTCTCCTTTTATTAGCAAAAGTGGTTATCTGCTGGTGGAGGTAAAAAGAAAATTAGTATCACCCCACGAGTTTTGACCCAACCCCACTGTTCCCCCCTCTTCGCTTTGCGCCTGTGTTTATGCATTTCTTACCTTCCTCCAGCATCAGAATTTTGAAGACAAGTGCCATCCAAAATGAAGTCCCATTGAAAGAATGTGTTGTGATGAAGAGCTGTTGAATGAGTCACTGTGCTCATGCTGGCAAAGCGGGCTGTGGAGTGGGCCAGATCCTTACACTTGGCACAAGAGAGTGAGAAGCAAAAGAGGAAAGCAAACTTAGGGCCAGGAGCTCTGCAGTGTTTGGCCAGCCAAGGGGGCTGGGTTGCAAACACTTTCCCACTTAACCATTTCAGTGACGCAGCTGCCACCGAGGCAGAGATGCGTTCACAGCCTCATTGGAGTAGTGGGAGATGGGCTGAAGGTGAATACAGAGGAGGTGCTGTAGGCAAGGGATTAAAAAGTATTTTGCTTCTGTCTTCTTTTTGACAACCCTTTTTTTTTTTTTTTTAAGGTTCTATTCTTCCTGATCCTCCTCTGTCCCAGAGTGTGAACTTGTGGCTCCACGTGGGGAAAGGTCCTCAGCAGCTCAGGATGGAATTTAACCAGGATGGCTCTCTTCCTAGGATCCCTGTCTTAGGTTTCTTGGTGGTACCTTGCATAAAGATGGAGGGAAGCTGTCATTAGCTGTGTGTAACACAGATGAGCAGTCCCTTGGGAGAGACATTTCTAAATGTGGATTGAAGACACTGGGCCCCAAGAGTACCACATTTTCTGTGGGTGTAGATACACAGGGAGACTAATAAATCAGCCTCTGTGCTAACAGAGATGCCTGTGCTCTCGACTCTGACCCTGCTGGCTGCCCTCTCCAAGGGGTAACTTTGCTCAGACATTTATTTCTGAGATCTGCTTTAGCATCTCCTGTTACACACCCACTGGCATGACAAATGCAAGTGCTTGTTCCAACACAATGTGCCCTTTCCTCCTGGGGATGCTTCTGGGGAAATACAGCTCAAGTCAGAACAGGCTCACAGGGGAAAGTCCTGCTGGAGGCGTGAGCTGTGTTCTTCTACCACCACCGTTAATACAATTGTAGAGAGTGCCCCTCCTGGATTCCTCCCTCCCTTTTCATGTCTTGTACCAGGGAGTGGAAGAAATTGCAGAAAGTGAGTTCCTGCTATGTGTGAAATTCAGTGGGACTCTGAATGTAACAGGAATCTCCCGAGTACCGCAATCTAATCTGGACAGCAGACTACCTGGCACAAGTCTGGGTCCCCCATGACAAGAATCCTGCCAGAATTCATTGTCAGCCACTTTAAGGAAGTAAAAAAGAAGCTGTGGAGAGCAGGGGACCAGATTTTGAATTGTTTCACCATTTTCCCACAGTTCCCCTTAGCTTGTCCTTCAGAAGCAGTTGACAGTCTTGCACTCTATGTTATTCACTGCTCACTACTGATTAATGGGCTTCTAATGTCATTACTTATTTCATTATCCAACCAATCTGGGAGATCAGCCATTATCTAGCAAAAAAAGAGACAATTTCTTACTGGCATTAAGTGGCTGGCTAGCAGGGTAAAGTGCAAGGTTCACACTTAAGAATAAGAGCAAGACACTATTAGCAAGAAAATTTGCAATGAAAGCCATCTGTAAATTTGCATTATCTAGACAAAGTGGAGTCAGGCTATCAGAGGAGGTGTTGCAAAACACACGTATAAGTGAAGTAGTCCAAAAAATGTAAGGACTGTATCAAGAGCTCAAGTGGAGCCTCAGCAAGTCAGTAATAACAGCAGTAGTAGTAATAATAATAATATACCTTGGAGGTCTGGTCCTGGGTCAGGTCTCAAGTGTGCTAGGTGCTGTGCAATTGCAGATAAAATGACAAGTAAGTTCCTGCTTCAGAGTGCTTAAAAACCATGTAGAGGTGAGGCCAGATGGCTAGCCACAGATGGGCATGGGAGGAGAGAGAGGAAACAGAGGCTGACACAAGGAGGATTTGTCTCAGGGCACCAGCAGGCTGTTATGGAGGTGGTTTCAGGAAGGATAACAAGGTGCATATGTGGATCATCTGGGGGCACTTGCCCAGTTGCAAGGACCAGCCCAGGGGAAGGAATAAAGTGCTTGTTCAAAAGTGTAATGAGAGCCAGATAGTGGCTGACATTGCAGGGTGGTTGAAGGCATGGGTTGATGTCCCAACAGGGATTGGAGATGGTGGATCAACCAGGTACAAGCCATGAAGGGTCCTGGCAGTGGAGACACTGGCTTGTCTTGGATGAAAAAGAGAAGGGGCAGTGTGGAGAGGTATGTCCATGGTGGTAGGGAATGAGCTTTGCAGATGTCTTTTGAATGGCAATGCTGCAGCAGGTGGCATGTGATGATGGACAGGAGCTTAGTGACACAATGCAGGTGGTGTTGGTCAAACTTAGAGGTCTTGTGTGTCGCAACTAGGGAAGAGATTCTCACTGAAAGGGACACCCTGCCTGGGGTCTCGGAGGTTGGGTGTACCCAGCACCAGTGGGTGCCCTGCAGAGATACCTGCACGGCTCTTGGCAAGCACATGGGCGGCCCTGGCTCCTCCTCTTGTGCAAGGGAGCTTGCACCCTCATCCCTGTAACATAGGAGTGTCAGGCTGTACCCAGCCCACTCCTAGGAACAGCAGCAATCTTGACTCTATGCAGGGAACCCATGCTAACATGCTGCAGGCTGGTGCTGGTGGGAGTGGACATGGAGCACAGCTCACTGTCAGGAGGACTCATGGCATCACATGTTCACACTCAGCGGTGTTGTGCCGGCATCTGCCTAGCACTTCCAAGGAGATGCCTGCAAACGCTGCAGGTCTGCGCTCTTGTGATTACTGAGCTGCAGCAGAAGCCAGCCCTGGATGTTTCATTTGATTTGTGCCAACTCTGTGTTGCAAAACATATGAGAAAATCGCTGTTGCCCCCTCGAAGGAGTAGGGCTGTGTCCCAGAGCACTCTATTCCCATGGCATTTAACATTCTCTGTAAAACCAGCTTTTATTTAGAACTGAACATCTGTTCCAGATGTGGTTATTCACTGCCTACGTCGCTGCGCTCCTGCCATTGTTGTCCTGCTACACAGTGAAAGGCTGGCATGAATTATTGAAAGATTGAGTTTAAATAAATGATAAACTGGTACTGTGTGTGCAGTTAAGTTTCTGTCCACTCCTTACAGAGTCACACTGCCGGCTTTGATGTTCCCATGATGAGCTCGCACATCTCCCAGAACCTGCCGTTTCATCTGCCTGATGGGGCTGATCGAAGAGTGTGGAGAGGGGCAGCCGAAGCATGAAGGTGGCCGAGGGGATGAGTCTCCCAGGGAGGAGGAGGAGCCGCAGCAGAGAAGCAGGCAACCAGAGTTTCCCTCCTGGCAAGTGTCTTTGTCATCTTAAATCATTCCTCGCAAGGGGTGAGCTGGCAGAGGGTGGGTTTCTTGCTGAGGGCAATTGGTTTACTGGGAGGATGGGGTGGGAGGTATGCTGCCAGCTCCCAAGGGTGGGCAGCAGGGACAGTGCTGGGGACCGGCAGTGGGTGTGTGCATTGGGAATCTTATAGTGTAAAGTATCCTTAGTTAAAATCCTAGAGTAAAACCTCATCCCAGGGAAACATCTTGTGGGACTGTACTGAATGCAAACGTATCCAGACCATCTACGTCCACAAGATGTGAGGGCAAGGGGCACTCTGTTTGAGCCCACTGTGGGTCTAAACCAGCCAAACCCTCCTTTTTTGTTGGTTCATCAGCTGGGAAGTCCGAATGGATTTTTGGAAGCCTGGTAGTCTTGGACGTTAATTTTTTTGTTTGTTTGCTTTTTATTTCACCATTTTGAAAAATGGCTTGATTCACAGTTGCATGAGGCTGTGGGGATTCACAGCAGACCATCTGTTTCAGCTGTTAGCAGTCATTAATTTTTTTCATATTTTATGCTACCTTTGAGATACTTTGGGAAAAAAATACGTTCTTGATGGCATTGGAGGACTTCAAAGTTCCTTACTTTTTTTTTTTCTCAGAGAAACAATATACAGTGGATGCAGTTGTTATAAAAGAATTACATTTTTATTGGGCTTTCTAAATGGGGAATTTGTCTCCTGTGGACATGCAGGAGGACATAGTGTATTGTTTATCTCCGTTCCACCATGCTTTTGGCTAATACCTGCCTTGCTACTGTACTGCAATACATCTACTAAGGAGTTTTTTTCCAGGTTAACTTTAATGCAGAAAGGCTTTCATTTAAAAAAAATATAGTGAGGATTTTCTTTTAAGCCACTATGTTTCTGGAGCTAAGTACTTACTGATTAAATCAGCCTTATTGTCTCCATTTATTCTACCCAGAAACTGGAAAATTACTCAATTCCTTGACAGGTGTTCACAGCTGATGGCTCAGATTTGTGGATCGAGTGCTGGGGCATATGGCATGATAAATAATAGAACAAACTAATCCTGTTGACACTGTCCACCCTCCAGCCTGTGCACATTTATCCTTGTGCCTTGCTCTTGCCATGCGACAGTCCATTCCCCAAGTCGGCTCCTCTCAGAGGTGCTGCTCCTGAGCCACCAACTGATGAGTTTGGCTCATCAACGTTTGAGCAAAATGTTATAGCACGGTTTTTGCAAGGACCTCAGCTCAGTGTGACGGGCAGGTGTCCACCATGGATTTGCTCCCCATCTGCTTCGTTAGTTTGTTCAGCTGGTGCCTGTGATGGCACGTCATGCTGGGGTTTGCCCAAGAGCCTTGCTGGTGGTTTCCCTGTTGCTTGTGTAGGGTTTTAGAGGCAGCAAATAAACTTCCTTGAGTTTAAGGGGTGCTAGGAAATGGCAAAGGCTGGTAGCCTGAGGGAGGGTGCAGTAACTTGCATGGAAATGTGTGATGGGGAGATGGTGGGTGCTCCTCCAGAGGTTGCTGAGTCCTGGCTTTGTGCAAACATGAAGCTGTGGCCTGGTAATGGGCAGAGTAGAGAGCTCTGCACTGGGCTCATGGTTGTGCTGGTTTGGGTCATGCCTCCCTGAAAGGAAGAGCTGTGGACAGGACATAAAACATGAACCTATGCTTGAGTCCTATGATGGTGGGAGACTGCAGAACAGAAACTGAGTATCTTAGACCTGCCCGTGACACCTGGGTGAAGTGACAGCCAGAGAGCCATGGAGCATTTCCAACTGTCCATTAGGACTGTGGCTTTCAGCAAAATTACAAATGCGTCCTGGAAAATGCTCCTTCAAGCTAGCCAAAGAGCCGTTATCATTTCTGGGCATGTGAGCTGATTCTGCACTTGGCAGCTGGTGCAAGGCCATGCCATGGCTGAACCCAGCATGTGCCACTGCAGAGCAAGCTGGCACCGAGGGACACCGCAGGGATGGTGGCTCCTCCTGTCCTGCTGCCTGTCTCAGGATGGCATGTGCTAGTAAAAATCAAGTAACTTTATAGTGCAAAGCAAAGAGTCCACAGGACATGCCCCAAGAGCTCAGCATCAGGTCTATATGCTCCTGCGTGCATTTTTGAGTATGGCCTGGGTCCGCTTCTTGTCCTTTGCATGTGGAGGAGAAGGATGTGTCCCATCCCTGCATCTCTTGCTCTCATTTCTGAGCAAGGCGTGTGCCCTGAGTAATCTGGGTCAGCCAGCACACTGCAGTGCCTGCTGCAAGCTCTCCAGTGGAAGGTGGAGGAATGCACATCTGGAGGCTCAGAGACGTTTGATGCCTGTGTGGTTTTCATTTGGAGGCCTTTCTGTTGCTGATTGACTTAATTAAAATGTAAAAAAAAAAGAAAAAAAAAGAGAAGTAGGCAGGATTTTTTTTTTAATGAGATGCCTGGCTTTAAGGGCTACAGAGCCAATTTTCATTTTGAAATTTCCTTTAATTTTATTTTTAAAGTTCCCCCAAAAATTTTGAGCTGCAAACTGAAAGGAGGTGTTAGACTTTGTAACGAAACCCAACCCAACCCCAAATCTATTAACTGACTTAAAAAGCATCTTCTGTTTTGCAAAGTCAGTTTTCTGGAAAAAAATAAATATTTCATTTATTTTCAAAAAAACCCCATTGCTTTTTTAAAATTAACTGAATTCACCAAGGTATGTAAAATACCCCTCATATATTTTGTCCCAGCATGGAGAAATGTGGGTTGGTGCTTGGCTGTGGGATGCTGTCGCCCTTCACCCTACCTGCTGAAAGCCTACTCCATGGTACAGAGGCTTTCTGGGGCATGGATGGCTTGAGATTTGCAGATTCGATGAAGAGGGAGAAAGATGATTATTGATCCTGGGGCTCCGATTTGTTCTTTATGCCCCAACATGTGTCTTCTTTTGCTTGCAGACATTGTCCTTCTCCCTCCATCAGGTCAGACTTCAGTGCATCCCTGGGAGACCCCACTTGTGGCACAGGTTACAGGCCTTCTTGGGGTGCCTGAAAATCACTGCCCAGATCCTAAGTGAGATGTAAAAGCAAGAAAAAGGAAGAAAATATCTCCCTGTCAGGAAATTTGCCTATTAACACCCTAGACACAAAAGTCTCAATGGAGCTTTTCCCCTCTGAACCAGCTAAAATGTCTCTCACTGATGGGAAGTCTAAAAATAAGCGCCTTCTCCACAAACAGCTTAAAGATGTTGAAAATGAAAAGCAACAAAGGATGTAGAACGTATGAGTCACTAAATTACAGGGCTATCTTTCTAAGAGCAAAACAAAACAAAACAAAAAACCCCAAACCCTCCCTGCTGAAATTCATTGTGAGTTTTCTGGGTTTGGTTTGGGGCTGTTTGCCCCACAGTGCCTGCGCGAACAGTCATCTTATTTTTGTGGGCTAGCAAAGGGCTGAAACCTTATCCATTTTTATTACATAGTGTGCCAGAGCTGCTCTGTATAAATAATAAGAGTAAAACCAGTCTGCTCAGCAGCATGAATAGGAGGTGCTTTTTTCTCGCACATGGGCATTTCTGTTGATTTTTTGGAGATAAACCCCCTTGTATGAGTTTGCTGGATGTCAAGCTTTCTTGTGGGAAGAGTGTAAGTGTACATTCATCTTGACAGCATGTTCTTCTGGCCCCAGCTAAGCCACAAGTGTTTGAACTCTGGGTTGGGATCAAGCAGGTTTTTGTGGGTGTAATCGCATTTGTCTATAGCTTTAGTTTGTTGAGATAATGTAATTAAAAGTTCTCAGTTTGGATTTTTTGTTTGTCGTGTCCTATCTCCGCCCCGCCCCGAAGGTCTCATTTCATGATGAGCTCCACTAGCGTGGACTCTGTTGCAAAACTGAAGCTTTTTTAGCATTTGCAGATGAGCTTGAATCAAAATCTTGGCGTCTGAGGCAGCAGGAAGGGGGATGGACTCATGCCAAACCTATGCCTACATCTGATGTTTGCAGCCAACCCCAATCTCTCTAATAGGCTGAAATGAAACCTTGGATCTAAGCAGATGGTAGGGCTGGAGATGCGAATTTGCCAGTGCTGCCGCATCCCAGACCTGCTGTTAGGGTGTGCAATACCCTCACTGGGGTTTGAAGGAGCTGGAGGCCGCTACTTTGTACCCATCATCACTGGCACCTTCATCCATCCTGTTCCTCACTGCAGTGGGGAGAAGGAAGGGCAGTAGCACCGGGCCAGGCTGTGCAAGAGCCCTTCCCCAAGCCCATTGCGGTACCCGACTGGCTCACTCCTGGCCCAAATAACCCATCGATCAATAAATCAGTTGCCTGAGTTGGCAGGTACAATAAAGGCTGTGCACAACAATCATAAATTCTGGAGTGGAGCTCACTCAGCAATGATTTACTCTAGATATTTAGTTCTGAAATGTGCTAATTAAACTTCAGAATAAAGCATCCAGTGCAAAAGTGAGATGAATAAAAAGTGAAAATAAAAGTTTCTCCTGGAATAATTAACCATCATTAAAACATGAAAATCCAGTCTAGGGAGCAATTGTATGCCTTCCACAAAGTGTTTAATCAGAAATAATGGGATGAAATTGAGCAATACAAAAATGTAGGCTGAAAGTTGAAAAACTTATCCCACTCTTGAGACCCATGTTACCCAGGGGGTGGTTGAATGTGTATTTCTCAGGACATTTAAAATTGAACTGGACAGAAACCCCCTCCGCAATACTGTGGGGAATAATTACAGACCTCCTGACTTCAATGGGCCTTACAGATCTTTCTGAGTTTTCATTTCAGTGGGTCATCCCTAAGCGAGCAAAATTATTTAATTTCAGTAGAGGAGTTTCTTATCTGAGGGACCTCTAAGTTTGACCCTACAGGCCTTACATCTAGATATTATAAGGGATATTTTTAAGACACTGGCCTTCTGTAAAATCATACACTGGCTTTCCCTGCCTCCCTTTGGACGCCACATTTATTGCTGCCATATTTATCGTGTGTTCACCCAATACTTCAGCCACTGCTTTCCCTGGTCTCAAAAAAGGCACCCAAAATGAAATGGAGACCTTGCCCTGCCTACGCAGCCATGGGTTTGCTGAGCATTCCCCTATGAGCTGGGTAGTACCCAAATGTAATCAGTCTGACTGGTGTAGAACAGCTTGATAGCAAATTACATCAAGTGATAATCCACTTGTTATTAGAGTGACAGCTCAGCACTGACAGTGACAACTATCACTGGTCCCCAACAGGCAGCTAGGCAGGACTCTGACAGCAACCTTCCCTGCCTTGCATAATTTTTCAGCATGTTACTTTGTCACATTAGTATTATATTGTCTCTCACCATATCATTTTCAGGAGCATAATGTGAATGTCACAGTGCTGATTTCCAAGGTAGCCCTCCTTCTGGAGAACACACTCTCCTATTGCTGCCTCCCGGCCTCAGGGAGCTGCTGGCCCCAGGAACTGCCTTGCTACTGAGGACATCTTCTAAAAGCAGGGGGTTTGACATGACCAGCTCTATATTTTAACAAAGAAAAAGAGAAAAGGGCCAACGGCTGGTCTTGTTTATGCAGACACAAGTTTGGAGATATTCTGGATATATTTAGGGATTAATGAGAAGGTGGTCCTTTAACAATTTTCAATAATAAATACATTAGCCTAATGGATTTTCCAGCTACCGTTTTCAGCCATGAAGGTTGGCACCTTTTTGGCTAATGTCTTCCAGACCTGAAGGAAAGGCAATTAGTTAAAGGCAGGGAATAATGTTCTGCAAATGAGGGGCTTTGCCCCCACTTTACCCACATAAGCAGCCCAGATGAAGCTGAAGGACTTGCAGGTGAAAGTTTACTTATGGATCAAGAAAAAAAGAAATGAAAAGTAAAAGGATGTGAAGAGATTGATCTGAGCCTCACCCTGATGAAAGCATTCAATCCCATCATTCACCTTCCACTGATGGTGCTGAGGGCCACATTGCTGGAGCAGGAATTATCTTCTCACTGGACATAAGAATGCCAATAACCTAATAAAACCAGTAAAGTTGCAGGATGTAGCCAGATCCACACAGCCCTGTTGGTTTATAAGGGACTTGGACCATGACTAAATTCCTGCACCTCCATCCAGGCCCAGGACCTGGTGAGCAGGCAGCGTGCGGGCACTGGGCAAGGGGCAGCAGGATGCAGAAATCCCATCCTTGGGCAAGACAGCTGAGCTGGTGAAGCAAAAATGGTTTAGTATCAATGGAGATGGGATTTCTAGTTTGCATAGAGAGCAGAGAAAGCAAAAATCCATCTTCCCGTGGTTCCTGAGCTGGTGATCATGTTCCTTCTGATCGTAAAATCCCAGCACGGGAATGGCATGATCCATGAGGCTGAAAGGAAAGAGACAGGAAGGATTTTACATCAGGAAAGTACAACACAGGCACGATTTGAATTAAATGCCTTTGAGCCATAAAATTGACACTTACTCTGAAGGCTTTGTTCAATGCTTACACAATTGTAGGAGTGTTGCCGTAGATGCTGGGTGGCTTTCCAGGCTGTTTTTGGGATCCAACTGAGGCAGTTTTAGTTGAGTGTTGGGTTCCCATTAGAGACTCTTCTGCAGTCAATTGCTTTCACCATCAGAACATCTCTCTATGTATTTAGCCCAAATTGTCTTCACTGGAAGTACCCTGGTCCAGCTTTCCCCAGGTATGGTGTTTTCAGTGGGTTTGCCAATACTGAGCAGTGATCCAAAGAGCATGTGCCTCTGGTGCATTTAGAAAGGGAACTGGAAAGACAAGCGTGCACCACAGAGCTCTGGTAACCTACTGAAGATGACTGCAGTAAGGAAAGGTATCAGCTCCTGGCTGATCTGCAGTGGTAGTTTTAGCTCAGCTGAGAAGCCTAAGGAGATGCTTAGCAAGCCGGGAGAAGTGCACTCCTTTAAGCACTTGCTCTTTCACTCTGGAGAAGTCAGGACCCCTCTGGAGCTGCCAGCATCAGTGATTTGTAGCTACCTGCTCGGCTCCTCTGCCCTCCTCAGCATCAAACAGAGGGTCAGGCAGGCTGGCTGGGCTGGGACACTGGGTTCAGGGAGATGCACACCTTGGTGCACACAGGAGCACAGGAGACACGTGCAGACATGGTTTCTTCTCCTCCATTGCTGTTTCTAAAAACAGCACCGGCAGCTTACCCCGCCTCCATACTAAAAAGAGACCTGGAGAGCTTTCAGAGAGCGAACTTTCTAAGGGGCTCAGCCCCACATTAGTGATCCCTTTGGGGTCGTGGACTATTGGGGGTTGTGGTCTTTCCCAGCTGCCTCCGGGAGGGAGGAAAGACGGGCAGTGGGAGCTGGCGGAGGATGGAGCGGCCGGAGGCTGACCCCTCTCCCCTGCGCATCCCTCGGGGTTTGGGGGGGGTGGGGGGTGGTGTGTGTGGGGAGGGTGGGATGAGGGGGTGGCTGGCACGGAGGTGCCGGCGAGGAAAGGGTTAGCGGGGGGCCCTGCCGCAAGGTGGGCAGCGGCGGAGGGTGTTCCCCGGGCGGGCGCTGCGCCGCCGCCCTGGCCGGGGGCTGCCGGGGGGAGCGCGGCGGGGCTCGGCGGGGCTCGGCGGGGCTCGGGGCTGCGCTCGGGGCTGCGCGGGGCCATGGGGCGCTGAGCCGCAGCGCGCTGCCGTGCCGCGCCGCCCCGCGCTCGGCATTATTATTCAGCATTATCTATTTCTATTTCATTTCATCTTTTAATTTTTTTTTGTATTTGCCGTATGTTTGGGGTTTTTTTCTTTTTTTTTTTTTTCCACTCCGCCATCCTCACCGCCCAGACCTCTCTCTGCCTCCTCCCTCCATCCTCCTTTGAATAACTCGGCCAGGAGCGATCTGGAGGAGGGGGGGGTGGGGGGGGGGGGGGGGAAGAGGAGCCGAGCAAACCTGTGGCGGAGGAGCCGGCTGGTGGAGAGGTGAGTCGAGGAGGGGGTGACACCCCGAAGAAGGATGGAGGAGCACCGGCTGCCCCCCTCCCCGGGTGGGGGGCAGCCGGTGCTCCGCGGGGAACAGACCTGTTGGCCGGAGCGGGGGCTCGCCCAGCCCTACCAGCTTGCTTAGACGGGGCGGCGGCGGAGCGGTCCCCCGCGGTGTGCAGCGGGGTCCGGGGACGAAGGTGAAGCGGGGGGGTGCGCTCTGCGGGCGCGGATGCTCATCCCCTCCGGCCGTCCCCGCGCTGACTCGCGGGAGCACTTGGTTCCCCGTCCCCTCGCATGCGTGGTTTGCTCACGGGTGGTTTTTCCCCCCTCTTTGGCTGTGTGCGGTTGTAGGCACACACACGCGTGTTTGTGGAGAGAGGCATGCAAGTTGCCATGGAGCGGTGTAACATCACTTTTGCTGCCCAGAGAGTCCTTTTTCTTAATTTCTGGGCCCCCTCCTCGTTCATACCATGGATGATGTAATAAGTGCTCGGTATCTATGTGGTGTCCTGCTCTTATGGAGTTAGATAAGAATGAAGATCCTAGAGCAGAGGGAGCATCCACCATCTGTTTGCATAGATGGGTTTTAATGAATCTGTCAAAATCAACAAATGTACGTGATGGAGGAATTTGGCCCCAAACACCTACTGATGCTGCTGTCGGCAACCAAAAGACTCCCAAAGAGGGTCCTGCCTGTCGCCCAGATGCCTACTAATACCTTTAATGAATTCAGCCCAGCATGATTTTATTTCAGATATAATTTCAATCACCAGATTTAATACATTATTTGCAGTGATTGCCTCCTGATTTACCCACTTGAACAGCAAAAGGAATGCATTAAGGAAGGCTGAGCTGCCATGCTTTGCTGGTGTCCTGAGTGTGAGCTGTTTCTCCTGTTACTCACCAGCAACTCAGACCTTTTCCACCCACCAAGTTTTACTGTTTTCCACGCAGCAGCTGCATCCCTCTTAGTACACACCACGCTGTGTCGCACTAATTCACTGGGTGCCTTGCAAGCTTGTCTCGGCTCTTGGTGGCTTTGGAGTGTGTTGAAAGTCGTCAGGATGCAGACGGGCTCCGCCAGGAAATGATAGCGGGACAAGATCAGCTGTGGGAATAGCTTGCTGAGGTCTGGCTGGGCTGTGGTTGCCTGTAACTCCGCCGGAGGAGAGGTGCGTGATCCTGTCTCCCTTGATGTGCTTGCTGGACTACAAGAGGATGTCCTCATTGCCTGGGAAATCAAGTTTCCCCATTGTTCAGCTGTAAAATAGCTGCACAAGGCCATGATTGGCAAAGGACTGGATCACCCAGGTTGCTTACATCACGTAGGCAGCTGCCACAAAATGACACACTTGATTGAAGGCCAAAAGAACCATATACGTAACTGCCTGTGATTAAGCTCCATATGATGCCTCAGAGCAAGTAAAAACCCCTCCTTCATCTCATCTTGTTTGTAATGAGACAACCATTGCAGGGATAACATTTGGGTCATGTTGTGGCTTTGGGGGGATTTTTTTTGTTTTGTTTTTGTTTTGGGTTTTTTTTTTTTTGCTTCTGGCTGTAAACTTCCATGACCTGCAACAATCTGCCGTTGCACCCTTGCACGATGCCTCGTGAGAGCCTGGTGCTGTAGGTGTGCTGGTAGCTGGGAATACAAATTTTACCAGGTAAGAGCTCCTAATGCCATTTTTTAACCAGGAATGTTCCAGCTGGCTTCTTCTGGGGAGGGAGAGGGTCTTTGCACAAGTCCTTTCCCCACTGGCATGCATGTGTGGCAGTGCAACTGTTTATTTCTGGGAAGGGTTTGATAGGGGAAGCTTCATCTTTTCAGTTTTTGGAGTCTTTGTGGATGCTTAACTGTTTCCTCAGAGTATGCACTGTACCTGTAGATAAAATCGTCTCTGCACTACAACTGTAGATAAATACCCTGCCCTGGCTTCAACGAGGCAGTTTGCATATCTCCAGGCAGAATCCCGATCGGGTGGGGAGGGTGGTGAACCCAGGCCAAACCCTGCACCGGGTGAAACTTCCAGGTAGCATAAGGACCGCAGGGGTCTCCCGTGGGGAGGGCTTCATCCTGTAGGACCTGGCTTCTGGTCCTGTACACTCTGGTGGTGTGTAGACCTCATCTGGTTCTCACAACACCACCTCTTAGCTTTTTGGTGGGGGAGGAGCAGGCTGGGGCGCGATCCTGCAAACTGATGGGTTTCATCAGTGGACAAAAACACTTTGCAAACATCTCCTTGCTATTGAATCCCAGGGCAAAACTTGTCTTGCGAAAAAAAAAAAAAACAACCAAAAAAACCCCCCAAACACTTAAAGAGAAATAGTTCACACAAATGGTAATTTAAACAAAATCTCCTTCTTTTCCTGTCTCAGCTGCATGGGGAGACAGGGCCGTACCTCCTCTCTCCATACTCACACTCTCTCTGACTTTATTATCATGCAGTTTTTGTCCAATCATAACGTGCTTGAGGTTTATGCTGATGCAGCTTATTCCTACCATATCATGATATATGGGTATATAAAAATATAGATGGATATATAAACAACATTTTTGTGGCCACTTGTCCAGGCTTTCCTTCAACAGGCTATATCCCAGCCCAGTCTTGGTACGTTTAAATGCCTGGTACCATGCATCTCACACAGCCTCCAGAAAACCTTCTCCTGTAAGTTACAATGCAATGCAAGTCCTCTCATTTTATTCTTCTTTAAATGAGCTAATTTCTAAGCAAAATCATTGCTTGACCAGTAGTGAGATGATAGTACTATGCATGTTTTGTCTTCCAGAATTATAGTAAACTGAACAAAATACACATTGAAAAACTACTTGTGTTAGAAATACCAGCAAACATCAGTTTAGTCGATTTGTGCACATATAACTTTATTGATTCAGCATGAAATATGGCAGGCAATCTATTAGGAGATGTAAAATGAAACAGGCAGAGCCTTTTCAGAATATGTTGGGAATGTTGAATTTAGCCAGGTGACTTGCTAAGGTAAACTGAAATGATTTTTTATGAGTCCTGTAAACAATACTAAGTCAGTTTTATTCAGTTTTATACAGTCCACAGCTAAAGATACATTAGTTAGCTCAGCTGTTAACTTGGGGAACGTATGGAGAAGCTTTGCAAGACTGGGTAGGCTTTAATTGTATTTTTAACCTGTGAATGTGGTTAGTGTTAAAACTGTAAGCAAGAAACTAAAGTAAATACTGGGTATTATGCAATAATACTTGGGCTATTATGAAAAGAGGGCAATAGAAACAAATTGGTTTATAGGTCTGCTTTTAATTAAATGCAGTCTACTTTGATAAAAGCACTAAAATGTGAAAGTGTTTCTCAGAATAAAAACATCAGGCAGTGGTAATTAAAGCCACAGCGTGGATTTAGTCTGTTGAACCTGAAGTGCATGGGCAGGACATGGAAAATGTACAGAAATTCAGTGGGTGGCTCTAAAACTGCCCTCTCTTTCTTGAACTTAATATCTGCTTGTGGAGGCTTACTGGGCATAATTGTATATACATTTTTACAGCGCAATAGAAGAAAACCTTAAAGATCTGCACTGCATGCTGTCATAAGGTCTGTTCATAGCTGAAGCTTTCAGGCAGCATATACCTCCCTTTTTCATACATTATCGAGCCATTTAACCCGGATGGAGGTTTCAGATCCGTGCCATTCGTTGCTGGTAGCCATACCCACTGTGTTAGCATCCCAGCAGCTTTGGGGGGTGCAGGTGTTGCAAAGTGGGGTGCTGAGGCACAGTGGCTGCACTGTTTGTCTCTAAACCCCCAGCAGTAAGCCAATGCCCAGCAGCGCTGGGGAGAGCTTGGTGGAGGTGCTGGTTTGGGGCTCTCTGAGCCATCCCTTTTGCTTACCCTCCTGTATTTCCATCATCATCATGTGTGTTTATTGAAGTCCTTCCCCATGGTATCTGCAGAAGGGATCTGGATATTTATAAATGCAGCAAGGGTCAAAATCTGGCTGCTTCACCTTTTAAATAGGGCATAAGCAGATACTGGGTTTGCTTGTGGTCACTTAGTGTCCTGGAGGATGCTTGCATGGGATGACACAGGTGACAGCGTGGTGGGCACATGTGCGCAGAGAGAGCGTCTGTATGCAAACAGTTTCCTTGGGATCTTTGTATCTTCGATGCTGGCGTGTTAAACAATAATGCGAGCAAGCCTGAGAAGCTGGAAGCTTGTTCAGTCAAGGGAATGGCTGCCACTGATATGCTGCACAAATTCCACTTTGGCTTAATTCCTTCCTAACCTAAATTCTCTTTGCATTTGTACTCACTTCCTGTCAGGGCCTGATTCTGCAAGGAGGTCAGTAGGGCAGAGCTTCACTGAAGTTAATGAATTGCAGTGAGCTTGTGCCTGTGCCGGGATTGATCCACTTTAATGAGGTTTTCTTCATTCTCCTCTATTTGCAGGACCATAGCTGTTTGCATAGATACGAGGATCATTTTGAAGGGTTACCCAATCCTGCAAAGCCTTAGGCAAACAGCTAAGTAAATAGCCTGTTGGCTTGGATGAGCACTGCTGATGCTTGCAACCTGTCCCAGTGAAGGTAACTGGAGTTTTGCCATTGCCTCCCATGATCGCTGTGTCCCGCACCCTCCCCCCCATCCAGGGAAGCATGCCCCATGGGCATGTGTTTGAAGACCCAGACATGTTTGTGCTGCTAGTTGGCAAGCTGCTCAAAGGGTTTGAGGACATATCTAGAGGCTACCAAGGATGTCACAGTAATGTGTTCTTTGAAATATATTTATATATTCATCCTTGATCTTAGATACTCTGCTCTGACCCCTTTTAAAAACTGCAGTTTAAGATAAATGTCCTCTCTATGCTATTTTTTTCTGCATATTGCTGACCTCCGCCAGGGCAGTGATTTCCCCATGGAGAGCTGCCAGCATGTCAACTGTTATGCAAATGAGATTCCAAATAGTTGATCATCCCTGCCAGGTATTAAGGTTGGGAGCAGCCAGCCCAAGAGCAAATCCCAGGAAAAACAAGAAAATGAAGTCTCCATAACTGTTTTCAATTATTCAGTCTCGCTTGCTCTCCTTATGTTTCAAGAAGAAACATGCAAATTTCTTTGGGTCTAGCTTGTTTACAGAGTGCTCATGGGTTTAAAATACAGCCAGCATCAGATTTCTGTTGTACATTTCCTTCAAATAAATACTGAAATAAAAATAAGGATGCTGTAATTTGTGCCACCCCAAGAGCTAAATACTGCGCTCCAGCAGGAAATGATCATTTTGGTTTCTTGGAACAGCTTTGCTATAATATTCCACAGACTGGTAGCTTGCAAAGAAAGAAGTGCAGACTTTCTCAAGGCAGCTCAGCTCTCTCTGATAGGATCTGGTTTCTTGCAAGTTAAGGTCTTGGATGATGAGGCGCTCCAGCACATGCTCAGATCCTGCTGAGCCCAGGGAGTGCTTCAGCGCTTTGCAGCATTTGAGCTCCAGGGCTTACCCCTTGGAGGAGGTCCATTCCTGCTGACTGCTGTGCAGTTGGTCATTTCAGGTTTGGGTTCTACCTATATACTCTTCCCATAAGATGCTAAATAGTGTAGTGGTTGGAGTTAAACAGCTGCTCTGGGTGGACAATGCACCATTCAATGGATGCCCTGGCCACCTTCTGTAGTAGTGCTACAAGTCCTGTGCATCCAAAGGCAGCTGATACTTCCAGTTTTCTGCAAGAAGTGGTGCCATGAGCACAAAAGTCTCTGAAGCCTTTCTCACCATAGCCTGCTCCTGGCTTGATAGTAGTTAAGAATAACCAGCCTGGTGGTTCTGGAAACTTCTTGTTGGGGCAGGTCTTCATTTGGGTCAGTTGACCCTCTCCCAGCAAGCAAACTGGGATCCTCTTTTTCAATCTGGATCCTCTTTTAAAGCTGGGCCATAGTATGGGTATGAAGACAGTTTCCCAAGGAAAATAATAGCCCTGAATATTTGCAGTGGGGAAGTGCTTGAAGCGTATCTTGGTTTGAATCTTGCACTATGATCCACCTCAATATATGTGAAAATTATTCCTGTGTTATGGTTACCCTTGCCTCTTTAATTACCTTCTGGCTCACTGATATATGTTGACGACTCTAGTCCTTATAGCTCCTTGGGAACTTTCTGTAGGAACCATCAGCTATTGCTTTTAAAAAAATAACTCTCACCAGATGTCCAAAAGTCTCCTTTAAAGAAGAGGCCTGGCATAAGTCATATTTATTGGGAGTAATTAATTGTCCTGTTAAAAAATCTAAATGTTTTGGCATTTCATTAATAATACATAATCAATCAACAGGCTAGTTGTAGTGTGTTACTTTGTTAAATCTGCTGTAAAAATTGTCATTATTGATATATTTCATGTTTATAATTACTCATCTGTGACGCACTCAGTCTGTTATGAATAATCCATTGTATATTGTTTTCTTAAATAGGATGCTTTCTCAGTGTGCTGGGGGTGCCAGGAATCGCTGCTCATAATGTCTTCATGTCTGATTTATGCCTGTGAAGTGAGGGCAACTGGACATAAGTAAATGAACAGAAGCACGCACAGAAAACTATCCTCAAAACACTCTCAATAAGCAAACACTCAACAGTTGTGAGTGCAGGAGAAAACGGTTAAATAGAGCAGGGAAACATGTTAGAAATGCATTATAGGGGGCTAAAGATGCACAAGTGTCATTTCCTTGTTGTTTTGACATTCTCTTCATCTCAGCTAAAAACTCTGCAATACTTTTTTTCTTACTGCCAACAAGGACCTCATTACCCTATGCTATCAGTTCTGTATTATCTTCTTGTGTTCTCCCACTCGGAAAAAAAATGAGCTAAGTATTCCAGAAAAAGAAAAATCTGATATTTTTGTATTTGAACAGCAAAGACTGTTGAGAGGGTTGGTGTAATGGTCTAAGCAGATGCAGATGATGGTACAAAGCCTCTCTTGCATCACTGACCTGTGATGTGTACTCAGCTACATGTGCTTGGTGTTGACTTTGTCCGTGCCCCGCAGCCAATGCCTGGCGGGGGCGGGGGGGGTGGGCAGGAGGAGCTCCTGCTTTGTGCTGGCAGGGAGTCCCTTGGGGTAGGCACAGGGTAGTCATTGCTCCCCTTGGCAGTATTAACTGGACAGTTTTGGTAGAGAAAAATGAAATGAAGGTAAGGTGGAAGGTGCCTGGCACAGTGCAGAGGGACCTGACAGGTCTATCAGCTGCATGTGTTCTCATCTCGCAACTGATGCTGCTCAGCCCCTTGGAGTATCTTCACAGACTCCTGGTTTCTAAGGCCCAGGAGGAGTGTCAGATCATCTAATCTGGAAAACAATATATCACAAGCCATTAGATTTCACCCAGTTAATTCCAATAATGAGCTGAGTAGCTTGTGCTTGGCTAAAGTGTGTCTCTCAGCAAGGCATCTGATCTTGTCTGGGAGACAGAAATGTGTCACTCGTTCTGGTAGTTTGTTCCAGTGGTTAATCACCTTTGCCATTAAAAACTCTTGCTTAATTTCCAATTTGCATGTTTATAGCCTTCAGCTTCCAACCACAGAAGCCCTTTGCCTTTAGACTTCAGAGCTTTTAAGTAGCCTGTGGGTTTTTGTCTCATAAACTCTTACCTTGTCCTCAAACAGTCTTTTCTTGGCAGCCCCATGCTACGGGCCCTGTCATCTTGGAGGGGAGCTGAACCCATAGGAGGGAACGGGAGGCTGGTGCATGCATACTGCAGCCTTCCCAGGGATAAAAGCTCCATTCCCAGACTGATTCTTTCCAGTTTCCAGCTGAATTTTTAGAGGGGGGAAAGTTTGGAGATTTTTTTTGTGTTGTTGGCTTTTCTTTTGCTTTTTAATATCAGCTCAGAAGCTTTCAAAGACAACTGTGGTTTATATGAAGATGGAAATGTTTGACTAATCCTGGCTAAACTCTACCCCTGCAGCCAGAGGCTGGGGGAAGCAGAAGTAGCAGAAAGTGGCTCAGTGGCAGAATGTGGGAGAGGGAAACAAAAAAAGCTCAGGATTGCTGGGTGCAAAAGGTGAGGATGAGTTTTGGGGCTAAGAGGAGCTTGTGTGAACGGATGAAATGCTGGTGAGTCAGTTATGATTGTTGTTTAATTATGCAGGTTTAAGCCTGTTTGGGAATTGACAGTAGTCTTTATACCCTTGGTGTGTGATGTGCTTGCCCTGGAGATACAGAGCTACCAAGTCATTGCAGTCCTCTCCTCCTGGCAGTTTAAGCTGAGGATCAGCCTAGGCCATAGTTAAAAAATAACAAACAACAACTATGGTTTAAAACTGTCCCACTGTGTTCTCACATGTTCAGCTTTCAGAAAGAAATGCGTATATTTTATACTTGACCTGGCATCTGCAGCTCTTCCTTTCTGCCATGCAGAATTCAAAGGCAGCCATGAAGCTTCAGTTGTTTAGTGATGTGATGTCTTTTAAAGTGACCTTCCTCTTCTTTTTAATTTCAAACTTTCTGGAGAAGGTGGGGAAAAAAACCAGCACAAAACCATCTGAAGTGCCTATTGCTTTGTAGTTCTCAAACCTGGAAGTTTGTCACTCATGAAGTGCCTCTGTGGCACTACGTCCATTAGGCTTGTCACTCAGACCTTTTTTCTGCATTTCAGAGAACTTTCTTCCCAGTTTCATCCTTGAATGCTGAAAATGGACTAAGGTTTGTAAAGTCCTTTTACCCATTCATTCTCATGGGGAACTATATTGCTAGAATCCCAACCCAGTATCTATCAACCGGGAGATTTCCATTTTCTTTGTCATTGTCTGAAATAGGGGAATATTTTCTTAGGCTTTTTCCAATAAATAATCACATACAGCACGAATGCCATGTATGGTGTGTTAAGGACAAGGGCATATCTGGGTATGGAGGGACAGGGCTGAAAGTGGTCCCTGGGGGCCAGTTTTAGTCTGTACCTGTATCACCACCAGCAAACGCATAATGAATCTCATGTGTGTGTGTGCACTGTGGATTAAGGTCTCATGTTTGCAGTCCATACATCCTTATATAACATATGAAATTAATCTGGGTGGATTAATTTCCTGAAAATATCATGTGTGTAAATGCTGGGTCTAGCTTCTGATAAACAGCCCTGCTCCCAGAAAGTGGGAGTACTCCCGTTTTCCAGAAGTAAAATAAAAACCCTTTCAGAGGAAGCTTTAGGGATCACTTGCACTCACAGCCCAATGACTTTGCATTATAGTCTGAGGAAATTTGGCTTCCAAAAATGGTGTGTTTACTGCTCTGTGGAGGCTGCAGTGGCGGACTGGGAGCAGGGATGCTCTTGTCTTCCTCTTCCTGCAATAGATCTGTTTATATATAGCCTAAATGTGTCTTTCCATGTGTTTTGGGGGATTTGGTTTTATTGGTATCAATAGTCAGAAAATACAAACTTCCTCAAAGATTTTCCTCCATGGGAGGATCTATTTTAGGGCTTTGTTTTAAGGCTCCCTATGCACCAGACCTTATTTTTCTCAGTCCCAAGGCGCCCTTCCAAGACCCACTTATATTGATTTTGTAGCTACAGAAAAAGCCATCTGCCTGAGCATGCTTTCATTCCTGTGTCTCTTTATGCACCTGAGTTGAGACTGATTAAACAAGACTTCTGCATTTTATTGCAGCAGCTTAAATCCTCACACCTCATTACAGAGCTCTTGATGTGCTCCCCTTCTCTGCACCCTCAGAGCTCGTCCTAATGCCAAAATGAGACTCTTTGGACCCTTCAGACTTTCCTTTGGTAGCTTGGGCTCATATTGCATTTGAGGTGCCAAGTTTTTGCACAAAATAAATTAAAAAAAAAATCTTTAAAGCTATTGTTAGCAACAGTGAATGCAGGTGATAAGGGACAAAGTGACTTAGTACTCTACCTAGCAGAAGGATCTTGCCAAAGTCATGTGTCTGCAACAAAATGCTTGACTTGTCTTCCCTGAACTATACTGGCTACAAACACAGACATGGGGATTTAGTCCAGCTCAGTTGCTCCCATGCCAGAGAGCACAGGCTAACCACAACCCTCAGCTGTTACTGCTTCCTTGGGAGAGAGGGAAGGTACTAGTATATGGGCAGCAATGAAGGGAAGATGCACCAGAATAGCAGTGAAGACTCTTTGGAAAGTTGTTTGTGTCCCCTGACTGATGTGTCATGCCCAGAGCATGGAGGGTCAAATAACCCAGGAATTTCCCAGGTAACACTCAAGGGTGTATTTGCTCTGCTCTTTCCTTTGGATCCAGCCAGATATTACACAGCCTACCTGAAAAGATAATGGCAATCATTCAGCTCTGGGGAGAACAAGATAATTTTTTTTGGAAGTCACTGCTCTTATTTTCCTTAGATGTTATAATATTGCTCTGCCAAGAGAGAAGCATCTTTAACACCGTTACTTCATTTGATGAATTTTTAAAGGGTTTTAGAGTGAGCTGGGGGACTTTACAGCTATTGTTCCAGTTTCCCTACCATCTGGTTGCTTCATGGATTTTCTATGTATTTCTGTATTTTTTTAGCTTGGTTTCCTAAGAAAATGAAACTTCCGCTGCTGTACCGCACATGTGTGCTTGTCCACCCATGTATGTGTGTTTTCCCATACTATCAGCTTGAGCCCCCTGCTCAACCTCAGCCAGATTTGAGGGAGAGATGGAGGTCTCAGTTTTACCAGCTTCCCATATTTGTCCACCAGCATCATTTCTGCCTGGTCTGTTTGACACCCATGAGGCAGTGGCTGCAGGGCCAGTCAGTATTCAGGATGGGGACCTCTTAGCCCAGGTCCCATACAACCTGCTGGGCAGCAGCCAGGATTCACCAAATTACAGCTGAATACATGATACTGGCCAGGCATAACACCCACGCAGTGCAAATGATCTTATGTGTTATGTGCCGGAGGCAGTAAAACTGGCATCGACTCTCGGGTGTCATTTGGTACTGCACATAGGAGAGAAGTTAGCAAGAAATCTTTTCAAATTGGTAACTACCAAGGGAGATCCAAGATCAATATAAATTGATCCTGATTCCATCTCATTGACTGATACTTAAGTTAAACCTTCCAGTTTAATAGTCGTGTGGATTTTCAATTGGGTCTGAAAGCCTTTTTGAAAAACATATTGCAAGAGCTGGTGAAGAATGCAAACCGGAGCGAGCATAGACATGTGAGCATCGTGTAACTGCCTTTTTTTCCTGATGGCAAATTGCTTATGAACATCTTATAAATTTCACAAATGTGGTTGTGCTGAAAGGGAAGAGCGAGCCTGGCAGTGCTGCTGCCGGGCGCTATGGGGGATGTAACCTGCTGGTGAGCTTGGCAGAGAGACTGAAACCTTGGCAAGGTACCATGGTAACATTTCCATACGCGTTTATGGGTTCTTTGAGGGCTTTTGGTTAAATGTCAATGTTTTCATGATATTATTCAAGGAGATTTCATTGCTCAAAAATCCCACTATGCCTTTGAAAACAGCTTTCAGTTTGCAAGTTGCTCATTGGAAAATGTGTCTGTCTCAACTGCTTGGAGATGGAGAACAAAGATCACTGCTTAGCTGCCTGCTTGGAGACTTGTTATACAGCTTTTTAAAATGGGGCAAGAGCTGGGGCATCTTCCCTATTCCCACCCAGAGGAGGTGAATGCACATTGCTGCCTATTTAACATGTTGAAGAGACAGAAAGCTGTTGGCACTCTGCACTTCAGCACTAGTACCCAGGAAGGGCATCAGCATGGTGTGGGGTGGAGCCCATGAGCCCTGGTTCACTTATGGTTTGAGGTTACCCAGGGTCTCAGCTGGCACTGGAAGGAGCAGCCATAGGCAAGCTTAAGGTTACCATGTTTCTAACACAGACATTTTGGCTAAATTCAAAATGAGCCTGGACCGATCCGGCTGTGCTAGGGCAGACCTCTTGTTCCCAGACAGGCATCGGGCACCTACATATTTCCATTAAGCTTTTTATGTGTTCCAACATAGGGTTCTTTGCAAAACATGGTGCTTTGCTTTATGAACTCTCCCACAACCCACACCTTGCAATGCCTCTTTTTGCTGTTTTTGTCCTCCTGTGCAGGCTCAGTTTTGACAGCAAGCTCCTGTCTGCAGGATGCTGAGCGCTCCTGAAGCGTGGCTGTGCATCCTTGTTTGGACATCTGGCACTGGAGCTGCTGCTGGTCCAGCTTTGAGCATCTCTTTCTAAAACTGGAGGCAGGCTGAGAGCTGCTGAATTCCAGAAGTTCTGCAGGGTTTCTGTTGAATAATATTGCAAATTTTTTTAAAAAATAATATACCTAGGTGGTAGGATTTAATCCAGGATTTCTCCCTCTAGGATATCATGGGTCCCCCCCAGTACTAAAATGATTACAGGGTCCCAGGTGGGAGCTGATATTAAGCACTTCAGCCCTCAGGGGAGATGGATTGTCTTTTTTTTTTAACGGTTGTAGAAGCGAAGGCACAGAAAGTGATTTCAGAAATGCTTTAGTGCACCTAAATCCATGGCTCACAGCTACTCTGACCATGGGTGATCTCAGGGAGTACAAGGGGCTGAGCTCCCTTTGCCCAGGGGCAAGGACAGGTGTGTGATGGCATCAGTCCCCAGCCCCATGGGCTCATTGCATTCTGCATTTGCAGTGCAAACTCACCCTGCAGCTCTGCGTGGGTTGTTGCAGGTGTTAGATTTAAATATCTTTAATTTGATAGGGTTTTGAAAATCAGTGTAATTGCTTTTACATTGGGCGTGTGATTATTGAGAGAAAACATGGATCAATTTCTGCCTGAATACTTTGTAGTGGGACTGGAATCTAATGAAGACGGTGCAAAGGGCTGGAAGTGTCTCTCCAGCCCTGCTTGTTGGGACCTAGAGTGGTACCAAAGCTGGTATCACCTATGTGTCTCCCTGTGGGTAGGTAAAATTCCTGTCTTAGTGCAGAGCAATATGTCAGAGTGAGCAATATATCAGAATATATCAGAATGAAATACATTAATTGGCAAGTGCTGGGAAATTACAGATATGCTTAATGAAAAAGAAAACCTTGTTTACAGTTTCTAATGTGCTGCTGAAGAAACTGGCTCCCAAATAAAAATACTTAAAATTACGATTAGGATTTATTTACATAATTACTGCAAGAGAAATTCTAGGTACGTGCTAAGCAGTGCAAGAGAAACCTCACGGCTTGTCTTCTTCGTTTTCCTGTGTCTCGAGGTTAGTTTGCTCTTGGTGAGTCTATTAAAGCTTTTACTAACTCAGTGAGGCAAGAAGGCATTTGTTAAAAAATTAATGCATATATATGTGTGTATATATATTTGTTTTATTGACTGTGGTAAGAACATATGGTTGAGTAAGAGCCAGATCATCCTTGTAATTGTAGTGTTGGCTGGAGAACGGATCAGTAGGTGGCACTTATCTCTTTATGGCAAAGCAAGCTGATGTCCCAGCATGGCTGTAGTGAGAATGCCCTTGGAGTTTGTTTCCAAGGGGCTATGTCCCTGACTTGTGTGAGATCTGCCAAAGTTACCATATAAATTTATATTAATGGTCCGTTCCAAACCATACTGCCCAGTGTGTCCTGGCCACCTTCCAGCCCCTGTGGAGACCCTGGGTCAGATCCTCAGCCAGATGTCTGGGTGGCTCTGTTGACTCTGCTGATTTATATCTGCTGGAAATGTACAGTAGAAAATGCAATAGGCTGCGCTGATTGAAACCAGCCAAGGGTATGACAAATCTTCCTTTTAATATTTCAATTGACTTTGGCAAACTTGCCTCTTTCTTGTGTATCCTAAATCAATGTGTAAGTGCTGCTGACAGTAATTTCCACTTTTGTCTGTGCAGATGGCTGCCCTTCACTAGGCTGCGGTGTTTATACCTGCTAAGTTTGCAAACACTTTTCTGCTACAGCTTCCCATTGAGCAGTATTTTTCCTTAGCTGTCATATTTGTGAGATGAAAATGTTCTTTGTTGGGCCCTGCTCGAATGTGAATTTTCTTCTTTCAGTGAGGGACGCTGAAGTCTGGAGTGGAGGCACTGGTGCGATATGTGTCTCGCTCAGCATGGATGCTCTGGGCGGATGGGGTTGAACAATCTTAGGGGTCTGGGTGCTCCAGAACGGGCTCTGAGAGCTGGTGTTCAGACCCTTGCATGGCTTTGAAAGTTGCGCTGCTGGATCCTATGACTTCTTAATTGCATGTCAATGTAGACCCCTATGCACTATATAATTATTATCAAATAACAAATCTCTATGCTGAAAGCTGCAGTATGAGTGCTAGAGATTCATATTTTCCTAAGGCACCGCTGTTCTGTCTCTTGTTTGGCATAAAAAAGAAGCTGCTGCTTTTTTGTTTGTTTGTTTAGCTCCTGTCTTAGACACAAATAAAATCTGCAATCCATCAGTCATGCACCCTACTTCAGTGCACATTCCCTGGTGTAGGATGCTTTGGTCCAGCTACTCTTTCAAGGCAGGCTATTGCACTATTCAAATAAAACAAAGACAAATAATTAAAATAAGCCTTTCTGTTCCTTTTTCTCTTGTGCCCAGGGAGAAGATGCCATTCCATCATGTAACAGCTGGCTTGTTGTATAAAGGCAACTACCTGAACCGCTCACTTTCCGCTGGCAGCGACAGCGAACAGCTAGCAAATATCTCCGTGGAAGAACTGGATGGTGAGCATTGTCCTTGCAGTTTTCCAAAGGGGACTGGGAATGGGGAAAGGCTCATTTTCATTTTCACCTTCTGTGTAGCGTTGTCATACAATAACCGGACGTATCCTCCCCTTGAAGCAAGGAGCAAAAGGCAGGTCAGAAGTGAGATGGCTCAGCAGATCAGGGACAAAGAAAAGGTCTCCGACCAAAGTTATGTTGAGAGCTGTAGACTGGTTTTAGCCTCAGATTTTGTCCTTCTGCCTAGAAATAAGGCAGCTTTTTGAAAGAGTAAGGCTGCTTTTTATGGGCAAAACTTTGCAAGAGAAAAAGTTAGGCTAGTATCTTTTTATAAAGATGTCTTTAGCCTTTCCTGTGAATCTGCAGAGCTGAATCTGTCTTCCTAGCAAGTCTTCTCTTTTGCTTTGTGGCCTTCAAAAGTGAGGTTTCTCTCTGTGTCTCAATATAACAAGATACACAGAGGTGGCTTGCGGCTTAAGAATCTTTAAAAGGCTTTAAAATTCCCTTTTCCAGGTCAGTGATTGGGAACACAGACTGGCCTCAGGCTGGCAAAAGCTATCAGGAAGATTGTCCACATCTGCTGTCTGTAGGATTCCGTAATTTCCTCCCTAGAAGCTGGTTGCTGCTAATCCCTTCTGCCCTGCAGGCAGGATGTGAGGCCAGGTAGACTCCCAGTCTCGTTCATGGTGGGAACCATGGTCTCTTTCGTAGGCAATTTGTGGCTTACCTGGGTCATTTCTAAGCAAAAGTTAATATTGTTGACAGCTGGTCTTTGAGGTCTGTGGAACAAATTGAAGCTCTTGGTTTGCTTCCCAGTGGACATTTGGTACAAACCATGATCGTAATCAGTGCTCTTGCTGGAGAACTTGATGAGGAAATGAGCAAGGGAATTGTGCAAGGTGGAAACGGTCCTTCCAGGACAGGTTAGAGGCATTTTGGCAAAACAGAAGGCCAAAATTTCTGCCCACCCTCCTGCTTTTCACCTGTGCTTTGGTAAATCAGACCTTAGTTTTCAAGACTTTTCAACTTGGAGCCTTTGGATTTCATTTTGCAAGCTCCACCTTAACTTATCTTAAGTGCAAACAGTATTTTCTGAGTATTTGTAACTGCTTCTCCTCTTCCCAATGAGTATGTGCTGAACGCGGTTCAGGTGAGAGGTGTAATGTGAGAAACCACTTTCAGTGCAGCTTAGCTAAAACCCCAGGAACACGAGGACTGCAGGGGCGTCTTCTGGTCTCTTCTCTTGGGTTACAGGAGCTTTGCTTGAAGTTTTGAGTTGGTGAGTAGAACTGAACTGGCTTAGCTCCTGTGCATCCTATAGATGACAAATTATGTTGTAAGGTAAAGCTCAGCTGTTGTCTCTATTCAGGATGACAGTGGTTGGCTGAGCAGACAGGAGGACATTGGATGAGGTCTTGCAGTTTATTTCAAATGCAGAGAACAAGGGTGTTTCTGCTATGCACACCCTGATTAGAGCACGTCTGCTATAACTGCCTTTGAGATTTGCAGACAACTGTCAAGAGCTGATTCAAGTGGTATCAGGGCTGCAACCCACTGTCAGGGCCATCCTGTTGCACAAGGAAAACTTGTCCTTGATTTGTTCTCCCGCTGTTTGCATGGAAATGGTCTGTGGCTGGACGTGGGAAGGAAGCCCAGTCTCATTTCCATCCTTCCTGTGTCTCCCTGCTGTCAGCCCGAGCCATGTCGGGCAGTCTGCAAGCTTCATGAACCCTATTGGCATTGCTTTCCCACCAGTGGCTCCAGGGTGGGAGCAGCAGCTGTGGGAGACAGTGGAGCACGGCCCCACAGCCAGACCCATCTTACCCAAGGAGAAACCAGCACTCAAGAGGCTGTGGATCATGTCTGTTAATTAATGGCAAATGAAGTGAATTAGGTGTAGAGGAGCCATCTTTTGAGAAGGCAGCAGCTGAGTTGCCACTAATGCGAGTGCTGCATCCATTTAATGTGGTTGGTGCCCCATTATAACTGTGCTATTGAATTGGAGAGCAGCACAGTTCCTTCATGTCTGTTCACAAAGAGTATCCCCCTCGTTGCTCAGGAGAACGGTCAGAGCTCTTTAACTAATCATCCATTTATTCTCTGGCTGTTAAGCACAGGCTTCTTGTTAGAATTTAGTTATATTATTTTCTGACAGCCTTTTGCTTTACAAACACCTATTTTTGAGGGCTTTGTGTCTTTGCCATGAAGATATGCCCCAGTTCTTAGCTTAGCAGAGAAGAGCTCAACCTCAGGCCATTTTTTTCCACCTGCAGACACAGAAGTGGTACCGAATTGATTTGTGTCCACTAAAGCCAGAGCAGCATAAGAAGCTGGAGATACTTTTTCTGTGTGCCAGCTACCAGAGTACAGCCTAGCCACTGGAAATCATATGTAATATTAGGGCAGCAGTCACTATCTTATTATGTTTTGTCACTTATACTACATCAGTACCCGGATGTGCTGGTAATTGGTGAAGATACCACTGTTCACTGCCCAAACCCAAAGCAGAAATAGTCTTTCTGCCTTTAAGCATAAACTATCTTAGGGTGAGTAACAAAATGTTCTTACTTGAGAAGTTAATGTCAGTGTATGGGAGCTTTGTGGATATATCAAGCTGTGATAGCTTGATGCCAATAACATATTTGCATTTAATCTTACCGGCTGGGAAAGAGATGCCAAATCTCCTTGGTTTCTTTTTCAATGAGACTTTGGTCCCGAGGGAGTTCCAGCCTATTGACAAATTCCAGTCACACATTAAATTACTAAAGGTTTGAAGCTGGGGAAGTCGGTGGGAATTCTCTATAATGCTCCTCTGCGCCCAAGGGTCCAACAAGTGCCTGATCTGTTGGGCTTTTTCCAGCAGATTTTTTTTTTCTTTTTTTTCATGTCTATTATTGCGTGTGTCAAAGCCATTCACTAGGGGAAGGATTTCTGCAAGTCTGGGCTCTGGGATGGTCCAGTCCAAAGGCACTGTGCAGCCTGGCTGGGATGCAGCATGTCTCCCCCTCCACATACCTGCAGTGAATACCGCCGGATGCTCCGTATTTGCAGCCTGTGGGTGGTGGATGAAGGGTAATATGGAGATCAGGAAACGAAAGATATTTCTGACTTCAAGTAATGTAAGGGGGAGTCCAGGTTTTCAGATGAATGCACGCCACTCAGAGCAGCGTGCTTAGGGTGCTGCTCTGCCTCTTCTCCGACCAGTTATTTTTCTCCTATGAAAACTTTTCCAACTTGCATCAGCCATCTGTCGACTTTAACTCCACTCTGTTTTTTTCCATCCTGCTTTAAATACTATGCTGGCAGCAAGGAAAGAGGCTGGAGAGATAGCAGGTCACTCTGCTGATGGCTTGTCTATTCCTAGCAGCGGTGTTTGCTATTTGCAGTTCTGTAGTAGCGTGAGGGTTTTTAGAAGCTGTCACCATCACAAAGGGAATTAACTTGCAGAAAGCTATATTAGGCAATACTTAACTTTGTAACGTCAAGTAAATGACGAAGTTGAAAGTGGCAGGCCATCCATAACCTGTCTCTTAGGGATCGCAAAGTACAATGGGGTCTCGGATGGATGTTTTTGCCATATGCTTAGTGGTTTCTGTGCATGAGATTATAAATTAAGGCCGGGAGGAACTGTTTTACATATAGATTTTCTGGCTATTGTTGGTTGACATAAAATTGTGGCATGGTTTTTGCATACTCTGTGGTTTCTACATCCTTTTTCAAACCAGCTTCTGTCCTCACATTATGAACTGCTAGGAGTATTTTTAATAAAAAATGGTGGATGGAAATCATCATGTCAAGCTTGAGTCATCCACCTCCATAGGCACTATCTAAAGAGTATTGTCAGGAGGTAAAAACATTTCCATAGTAGGAATCTGACAAATATCACCTGAAGGGAGGCACATGCATTATAAGTAGGCTTTGCAAAAAGTGCCTGTGAAATGCATGTTAGTCAGTGCCTTGCAGAGAAAACTCAAATGTGAACCACAGCAGCAGCTATTTGTCCAGAAAGACATAATGATAAATCCTTACCTGACCCAGATTCCTTTGAAATCAGCAGTGCCCGTGCAGGAGGAAACATTGCTGCAGGACAGCTATTGGCATCTGGTATCTTCGACCACGTAGCCCCTGCCCCAGCTGGGGTCTGTGGTATCTACAAGGCTTTTTCTAGGCTGGGAGATTTTTCCCTGTTTTTTGGTGGTTGTAGACATCAGCCAGCTGGGATGATGCAGTCCTTAGGGTTGAGATCCAGAGTGGAAATGCCAGTGCATGGTTTTGCCTGCCTAAACTGGAGATGTCAGCAGAGCAACACAGGAAATGGGGGCAAAGCTGCTGGCTGCAGGAGCTTGGGGTGCAGTAAACTTCAAGGCAGGAGTCTGGGGACTTCCCTCACCAGAGGACTTTTCTATCATTATAGATTATACACCATGTTGCAGGATGTGCTTTACCTGATTTCTGTTTCTTCCCAGAAACCTCCCTTCTGTCACCTGCAGAAGATCTTAACTAGGTTGCTCTTTCCTGGGCTCCTGTGTAAAAGTCAACCATGAGTGGCTTCAGTGTATACTGGGAATATACTTGAAATAATTTAAAGGGCATAGTTAAATGATGCCCCATATGGATTTTAAATTAGCAGTTGTCTCCCACATGCCAATAATGCAGGCAATGCCAAGTGGCTGAAGGTATGTTAGGCTGCAGCCAGTTCTGGAGTCCCAGCAGCGCAGAAAGGTGGTCAGTCATGGGGCTGGTGGCACACTGGGTCCCTGTTGGGGGGGATACCAGATAAAATGGTCCCACATTGCAAACACAGCCATGCCATCCTACCCCTGCCTCTGAAAATAAGGCCAAAATCAAGGGTGTTTACCCTCTTGTGCATATCTGATATGACGGTCCTTGGATGTTATAAGTCCTGGGAAGGGAGGGACCATGATGCTGCAGAGCACTTATCACCATGCAGTCTCGTTTGAGGGTTATTATTTAACAGAAACCCCATAAGCCATGAGGATTGTGGCTGATTGAGATCTAGTTCACTCATGTTATCAGAAAGACTTGATAAACAGTCCCTTGCTTGCTGGAGAGTTGGGGCTGCTGTGCAACTCCTCATATCTCTCTCCAGGTGTTGATTTTTCTCCAGGTCTGCTTGTTTGCTAACAGAGTTTTTAATCCTGCTTATGAGCACAGAAGGTAAAGAGGCAGGCAGATTCCCTCCAGCCTACTGGCTGTGACATGTTGGCAGCTGAGACTGTGTCCCAGGTGAGGTCAAACGGTGTTTTGGAGAAACAATGTGCTTGAGGAGGGAAACCCAGAGGGGAGAGGCATTAGTCACTTGACTGACTCAGGTAGCAGTTACAGGCTGAGTCTGCTCCACTTGGCTTTTTGTCCATGGGAATTCAAAAACACTTGGACAAGTGGAAAGAGACACAAGGAAGAAAGAGCATCCTGCTGGTGACGAAGGGGTTGCAAGGATATTCTCCTGGGATAGGAGAGCATGTGCTGGGGTATGGCCACACCAGGATACTCCGCGCGTGGATTTGTGCATGGGTCTCCAAGTCTATGCTTCAGTGTAAGCACTGCAAGTAGCCAGTTAATTAAGTGGATGAAACTGTATAAGGCTCATTTTCTCTTTTGCATAGTTCTTTTTAAAGAGAGGTTTATCCACAGTGTCTCCTCTGTGAGTGATCATGGCTGGAAATGGAATAATTTATGTCTTATATTGGGCTTTAATAGTGTTTTGTGTCTCTGAATATAAAACTGCAGCATCACTATGCAGATTCTTCTGTGGACAGAAGCAGCTGTGTCTCTCACTTCTGCTGAGCTCCTTCTGCTAATTTTCCAGTTACATATTTTAATCACAGTGCGGGTTTCACTCAGTAGTTCACTCAGTAGTTTCAGGTATGAAGCAGCCTCCATTTAAAAATCGTAAAAACTGGCACAGTATTAATATTCTGCAGAGTATTATTTTCTTGCAAGGTGCACATTTACTCCAGACAGTGTGTGTCCCATGGAGGAATGGAGCTGCTGATGGAGAAATTGTGGCTACCTGTCCCAGGCTGTGTGCTGGCTTAGTCCTGATGAGGTTCAAGGGTATTCACCAAGGGAGAGATTTATAGTTATAATTCACCATGGTCTACCCCAGCTTCATTAGTAGTCTCCAGATGTCAGCATTGACTGGAGCAGCCTGCAGACACAAGGCATCTGCCCTGCTGCAGCGCATCTAGAAGGGCTCAGTTCCCCTGTGCTGACTTTGGGAAGCTTTCTCCCACCTTGCACAGAGCAGCAGTGAGGTCCTGTGTGCCACAGACAAACAGACATCCATCCATCCAGCCCCAGCATCACTGACCTTTCACTCTTGGACTCTAGGAAAGGGGCTTTTTTCTGAAATTAGTAGCATTTCCCACCCCAAACAGGCAATGATAATGTCTAGACAACTCAAAGTGACCGAGCACAGGTAAGTCCGGCTCCTCCTGGTTTCACTGGAGAGGAAGACCATGTCTTGAGGGTTTTAGCGGCTGCACTGCCTTAGGGACCATTGGGTCTTGAAGATCAGCAGTGGGTTTTCTCCAGCAGTAGATATCCTTAGCAGGAAGGTGGCAGAAAGCTATGGGTTGGGAGAAAAACTCCAGAACAGTAAGTATTTCCACCTTCCGACACTTTACAGCCCAAGCCCTACACAAGGTACCAGTACTTTGGCAGGTTGATTACCCAGGGGGACAAATGTTTTTTGGGTGCAGCCTTGGATAGGGCTTGCAGGGGCTCTGTTCTTCCAGTTCTGCACCCCTTCTGCCAAGGGGAGATGTGTCACCTGGACTCCCTGCCCCCAAAATACAAGAACAGGCATCAGCATCATCTCCAAGGAAAGAGTCCTTTACAGCAAGAGAGTATAAATAAAAGCAAATTGGCTGCCAACAAATTAGAATTACAGGGACACCATCTGGACAACCATTAAAGAGATTGTTTGAACTCCAGCTATGCTGATATAGTTATAGGAACTGGCTGGTGAGCAAGCAAGTTACTAGTGGTGGATATTCAGATATCTTTGTTCAGAGGCTTGAAGGTTTCTGGCTTATTGTACTGGAGAAGGAGCCTCTTCAGGCTGGAAGAAATGGTTTTGGGGAGAGAGATGCAGACTGTGTCTTCATCCAGCTCCTTCCAAATCTGCTGGGTTTGTCTCTCACTGCAGAAATGCTGCCGAGGCTTTGGTGCTCCCTGACATGCCGTGAATCATGCCAGGCTGATCCTCCTCGCAGCCGTTTCAAATGCTGCCCATTCGCTTGCAAGCTGGGCTCTCAGTGGAGTGAGCTGATAACTCACTGCCTGTGTCGCCTCAGGCCATGGGAATGGAGCAAATTCGGATCAGGAGCGAAACGTGCTTTAAAAGGCATTTAAATCTTCCTGCGACACGTTTATACAATTTTTAATATGGATTTTTAATTTTTTATGTAAGCTTCTAGGCTGGATCATTAATTTTACAAGTTCCTTCAATCCCTTGCCTTAAAACCCTGGCTTTAGCAAGTCACTGCTATTCTAGTAAGTGTTGCTGTGTGGACTCAGGGGTCTCATCCTTACCTGCTACTTTATCTGCAAATGTGCTCCCTAGGCAGTGGCTTTTAGCTGTGCATGGGAGGACAGGGGCCAGGGTAGGGTCATTGCAGCCCAGATCCATAAAGACATGGCACACACCCCAGGACTGGAAGCAAAGGACACCAAATGCCTCTGTCTCCCCCATTTTTCAGATGAAGGCACAAGAGAGTTGTGGATACAGCAGGGTGTTGGTGTGTTGTACACTGTCTGCACATCCAGCCAGGTGGCCACCTCTGAGCACACCTTTTTGTGCTGGTCTAGCTCCCAGTGAGTTCATTTGGGATGCAGCCAGTCTGTCCAGAGCATCTTTCTGACCCAGGCCTGTGGCTTTTGGGGCTGAACAGGGCTGGCAGTGCCATAGGAACAGAGATTTCCATCCAAAGCAGCCTGGGAATGGTTTCCCCACCCCGGAAATGGAAGTGATGGTGCTTCTTTTCTGAATTGGGTGGGAAGCGTCTCAGCCATCCGGCTCCTTTCCGAGCCATGGGGCTGGGGTACCACGGAAATCTCAGCTCTGCAGAAGCCACAGCAGCTCCAGAGAGTCAAAGTAGTCCGTCTCCAACTGAAAATTACTATGAGAAGTAATTTCTCATTTAACTGGACAGACATGG